>NC_072769.1:12245245-12551417 GCF_022539595.1 Amphiprion ocellaris | reverse complement strand
GCGACATGTTATGCTATGATGTTTTTAGAGCGACATGCTATACTGTGACGTTTCAAGACCGACATGCTATACGATGACGTTTTTTGGGCGACATGCTATACTATGACGTTTTTTGGGCGACATGCTATACTATGACATTTTTAGAGCGACATGCTATACTATGACTTTTTTAGAGCGACATGCTATACAATGACGTTTTCAGAGCGATATGCTATACTATGACGTTTTATGAGCAACATGCTATACTATGATGTTTTTTGGGCGACATGCTATACTATGACGTTTTTAGAGCAACATGCTATACTATGACGTTTTTAGAGCAACATGCTATACTATGACCTTTTTTGAGCGACATGCTATACTATGACGTTTTTTGGACGACATGCTATACAATGACGTTTCAAGAGCGACATGCTATACTATGACATTTTTAGAGCGACATGCTATACTGTGACTTTTTTAGAGCGACATGCTATACTATGATGTTTTTAGAGCGACATGCTATACTATGACGTTTGTTGAACCAAATGCTATACTATGACGGTTTTAGAGCGACATGCTATACAATGACGTTTTTAGAGCGACATGCTATACAATGACGTTTTGAGAGCGACATGCTATACAATGACGTTTTTAGAGCGACATGCTATACTATGACGTTTTTAGAGCGACATGCTATACTATGACATTTTTTGAGTGACATGCTTTACTATGACGCTTTTAGAGCGACATGCTATACTATGACGTTTTTAGAGCGACATGCTATACTATGACGTTTTGAGAGCGACATGCTATACAATGACGTTTTTAGAGCGACATGCTATACTATGACGTTTTTAGAGCGACATGCTATACAATGACGTTTTGAGAGCGACATGCTATACAATGACGTTTTTAGAGCGACATGCTATACTATGACGTTTTTAGAGCGACATGCTATACTATGACATTTTTAGATCGACATGCTATACTATGACGTTTTTAGAGCGACATGTTATGCTATGATGTTTTTAGAGCGACATGCTATACTGTGACGTTTTTTGGGCGACATGCTATACTATGACTTTTTTTGGGCGACATGCTATACTATGACATTTTTAGAGCGACATGCTATACTGTGACTTTTTTAGAGCGACATGCTATACTATGTTTTTAGAGCGACATGCTATACTATGACGTTTGTTGAACCAAATGCTATACTATGACGGTTTTAGAGCGACATGCTATACAATGACGTTTTTAGAGCGACATGCTATACAATGACGTTTTTAGAGCGACATGCTATACTATGACATTTTTTGAGTGACATGCTTTACTATGACGCTTTTAGAGCGACATGCTATACTATGACGTTTTTAGAGCGACATGCTATACTATGACGTTTTTAGAGCGACATGCTATACAATGACGTTTTTAGAGCGACATGCTATACTATGACGTTTTGAGAGCGACATGCTATACAATGACGTTTTTAGAGCGACATGCTATACTATGACGTTTTAAGAGCGACATGCTATACTATGACGTTTTTAGAGCGACATGCTATACTATGACATTTCTAGATCGACATGCTATAGTATGACGTTTTTAGAGCGACATGTTATGCTATGATGTTTTTAGAGCGACATGCTATACTGTGACGTTTCAAGACCGACATGCTATACGATGACGTTTTTTGGGCGACATGCTGTACTATGACGTTTTTTGGGCGACATGCTATACTATGACATTTTTAGAGCGACATGCTATACTATGACTTTTTTAGAGCGACATGCTATACAATGACGTTTTCAGAGCAATATGCTATACTATGACGTTTTATGAGCAACATGCTATACTATGATGTTTTTTGGGCGACATGCTATACTATGACGTTTTTAGAGCAACATGCTATACTATGACGTTTTTAGAGCAACATGCTATACTATGACGTTTTTTGAGCGACATGCTATACTATGACGTTTTTTGGACGACATGCTATACAATGACGTTTCAAGAGCGACATGCTATACTATGACATTTTTAGAGTGACATGCTATACTGTGACTTTTTTAGAGCGACATGCTATACTATGATGTTTTTAGAGCGACATGCTCTACTATGTCGTTTGTTGAACCAAATGCTATACTATGACGTTTTTAGAGCGACATGCTATACAATGACGTTTTGAGAGCGACATGCTATACAATGACGTTTTTAGAGCGACATGCTATACTATGACGTTTTTAGAGCGACATGCTATACTATGACATTTTTTGAGTGACATGCTTTACTATGACGCTTTTAGAGCAACATGCTATACTATAATGTTTTTAGAGCGACATGCTATACCATGATGTTTTTTGGACGACATGCTATACTATGATGTTTTTAGAGCGACATGCTGTACTATGATGTTTTTGGAGCGACATGCTATACTATGACATTTTTAGAGCGACATGCTATACTATGACGTTTTTTGGACCAAAGGCCATACTATGATGTTTTCACAACGACATGCTATACTCTGACGTTTGTTGGGTGACACGCTATACTATAGGCTTTTTAAATTGACATATTACTATGACGTTTTTTTTGTATGTTTTCTTTTTTGGTTTTTAGCAACATATAAGAATTTGAACAGTTTTAAAAATGATTATACTTTTACTCGTGCAATGAAATATTATTCTATGGCATTTTTTAGACGACATATACTCTGATGTTTTCTTGAAAAACATACTATTTTGACAATATACTGCACTATGACATTCTTTGAACCACATATCATACATGACAATTTTAGGCAACATCTTATCATTTTGCACTTTTTGAACCTCATAATAATCAGTTGGGGTATTTTGCCGACAAGCTATACTATGAACTACAGGCAATACTATGTTATTCTTTAAAAGTATACTATACTTTCACATTTTCTGAACTACATCCTATACTAAGGCGTTATACGCAGAGTGCTTTGGTTACATGTTGATTTATAATCTAGATTTTTTTCTGTTTTGTTTTTTGACGGGATTACCACAGACCTGACTGTGAACACCGTTGACACCCACCTGAGGGAGACGCTGCTGAAGATCCCATGGCTGCTTGGTCGTGGTCTTTCTGGTCTTGCTCCAGAACGCCTTCATCAACTACGTCTTCCTTTGAAGAGGCCCTCAGATGCTGCAATCTCTGACCTTAAGGAGGAATTGCTACTTTCACTCTGTAACGACCCAGCTTCTGGCGGCTTTGAGTGAAAGTTTAACACCCATCAAAACGGACCTACAGACAGTTAAATCTGAGCTGTCGGTCAGTATTTCAAACATCAAATCCGACCCGGGTGCCCTAAAGCAAGCTGTGGGTGAAATGGAAACTTCACTCTCCACATCACCGACGACATCGTCACACTCCAAAGCAGAGCACCTGTCTGCTGAACTTTTAAAAGTGGACAATAAATGTGAAGAATGTGAGCAGCAGCAGACTGTGAGCAGCGGAACAGATGTGATCAGAAAGAAGTCATTTTCTTTTTTCTTTTCTTTCTGGTTGACTTGATGCTGTCAGATGCAGATGTTGGAGCTGATTCTGATCTTTCAGGATAAAAAAGCTGCTTTTCCTTCACAGACTTTTCAGGAAATTATTCTCTCAGGTTTTCTCTGCTATTTATATTTTTATTATCTGTGATTATTTCATTATTTCTTTATTGTAAAAATAAAGTTTGAGGCATAAAGACTTATTAAGTTATTTTAATCCTGAAATCTTTAATGTAGCAGAACTAAACTTCCATTTTCCTTCTTGTACTTCTGATACTAGAACTAAACGTATCTTCAACACGGATCATCTGCTTTTAATGAATCAGCAGCAACATCACAACAACAAATGAGACAATTTTCAACAAATTAATGAAACTGATGTCATTTAAAACTATCACAGTCTGTTTTAGTGTCAAATTAAAGCTGATTACTGACAACTTGAATATTAACGTTACTGTTTTAATCACATTTAAGTTTCCTGAACGTTACATTAATGTCAACCAGCCACAGTTTTATGAACTTAATGAACCACATTACATGAACACAACACACTTCAGCTGTTTACATGAAACTCAACACGTTAGCTTGATGCTACGTTAGCTTTAATCAGGCTACAACTGAGCAGCTAGCTCGGTTAGCATCGCTAACATTAAAGCTAACATTTACTATGCTAACTTTCTTCTCTGGTCAACACACACTGAAACAAACTCCACCAACATCTGGAGTGCATGGCACACATTATATCTGACACTAAAGCTGCATATAAAGTGCATTAAAAGCGGCACCGATACGAAAATAAACATTTACTTACCGAACTATCAGAGTCCTTTCAGTGTCTGCTGGTAGAATCAGCAGAAGGTAGAAAACTGGTTAAAACAAGCCAACGGCCAGGAAAACTGTCTGTGGAAAATGTTCTGCTGATGCACCGACAAATAAACCAACAGTTATTATATCAGAATTAATCCAGACGAGTAGAACAGAGTCTCTGCTGCCTCCTCCATAGGACCTGTCAATCATTCCAGACCGGACTGTCAATCAAGTAGTCCCGCCCCCTGGCTTCGCAAAACTTTAACGCTCTATAAAAAAAATCAATATTGATTTATTTTAAGATCGGCCACCTGATCTCTCATTTTGACCATGAAAACCCACGAAAAAAAAATTATGTACAGTCTATGCACCGTACTCTGTTTGGCTCCACACTTGCTGATGACCACTTCCGGTCTCACAAAATGAAAAAACGGACCTTTTTTCGTTTCTGTCTGATTTTACTTTCTTGTTATTCTAAATATAAAACGAAAATCAAAGCATTTTTAAAAAATCGTATATCCCTTTTTGATCATGAAAAGGAAAAACGTCTTGTATTTCAATTTTAATTTTTGTATTTTAAAACGAAAATCAAATAACCACTCGTTTTTTGTTTTTCAATACCCGTTTCAGAACGGAAAATCCAATTACCAGATCCGTACACAGACCCGGATCCAAGTAGGTAGTAGGTGTGGAGTAAATGGTTCTCGATATATAATGAATAAAATAATTTGTTATGAGCATATTTTTAATTTTCAAACCCATTCTGAATCAACAGCATGGTAGGAAATAACAGTGAAAATTCAAAGCTTTTACCATTAACAGTTCATGGGATAATGTTGTTTAAACAGTCTCAAATTTCAATGTGTGAAAAAAGGTGCTGAAAGTGAGTCAACAAGCCATTAAAAGAAAAATCCATCCAGGAAAGCATTTCATATAGCAATCCAAAATCCCACAAATGTCTTCATAAATGCTATATATGTCAGGCAAATCAGACCTGGTTGAGCAGAATACCCCAAAATGGTTTCAGATTAATTAAGCCATTAGTTTTTTGCAATTTAGTATTTTCTTAAGAATTGTTGGAAGCATATTTAGCCCCCACTGCAATGTGCATCTGAGAAGTCATGCTTGTAGATGTTAAATTATGTAAAAATGTTGCTCTGTAGAGCTCAATATGGAAACTTTAAGTACCTGACTCTCTTCACCTTAATGCTAAAAGTAAATTAAAACTTCATTTTTCCATCAAACAAAGCTGCTCATTCATTTGCAAAACTGCACACAATGACTCAAAACAACCACTTACATTCTGTACATATTAGAAACCAACATTCAAATCATTTTACCCACAGACGGTAGGGGGAAAAAAAAGGACAAGATGCCAAGTAACAGCCAAGAAAATTTGCAATTTATTAATATAGTCCGAAAGAAGCTCCATAATCAATGGAAACATTTTTTTTCCGGTGCATGTCTTTAACAATCACATTCTATGAGGAGAAAAAAGAACGACATTAAAAGCCACAACTTTGTATTTCAGTTACAGACATTTTTCCTTAATGTTTTTTTTTTTCTTTTTCCCAAAGTAAAGAGAAAGGCAAAGGCAAAGTGCCCCCACTCCCCCACCCACCCTCCTCCCCTTAAAAAACAGACAGCCTTAAAAGTCCTGGGCTTTTTCTCAGTACAACCCACAGTGCTTTAGCAGAAGGAGAAGCGCTCATTGGTTAAGGATTACACAGCATGACGACGCAATGTAAGGTTTTGCTAAAACATTAGATGACGATGGGGTGCGGGGAGGGGGGGAGTGGAATAAATTTGAGCAAAAGACAAAAAAAAAAGCAGTAAAACAACCCTACATCAAACCCTGAACCCCAGAACCTGAGTCGACAAACGCCTGCAGTACAGCAGCAGGGTTTGGACTCTTCCCTCCCACTTGTGCATAGATCATGATCCTTTAAAAACCAGCTTTATTCCTCCACTTCAACCTGCCTCTGAAAACCATCTGTTACATGTTAAGAAATCTCTCAACTATTGAATACCTGCTACAGGAACAGGCATGTTAACAGACAGGAGAGATGATTTTTTAAAAAAAGGAAGAAAAAAAAGAAAGTCTTGCACGATGCTCCTGAACTACAGGATGGAAACTTAAAAGAACAAAACATACAAATGCATTTTTGTCAATCAAACCATTGATCATTGTTTAAATGTAAAGCAATTTCTACTTAGATTTCACATGTAAAGCGCTCCACTTTTCTCAAAGTTGATTCTCAGTCTTATTTGGTAAATATGTAACTTGCTACGAACATTTTTTGTTGTTTTAAAGAAACAATGGTACTCTCTATATTCTGTTAAACTCATAAACTTCAGTGCTTGCTTGGAGTTTAATAGTTTTCAGTTGCTTTTTTTCACACAAACATTAAACCAAGAAATGATGGAGTTGGTATCTGGAACCCTGGCCTTCCTGAGACAAAATCCACATCTTTTATGAGTGTGCAAGATAGTGAGCAAACTGCATTGCAGTATTACAGAAGTAATAAAATCACAACTTGATACATACAGAGATAGTCTATCGACACTGAAAGAGAAATCAAAAATTGAAATATGACACAACACTGATCAATCCCAGAGTTCTGAAAGTAGCATAAATCTTCATTTTGCAAGATTTTCATGTCCATTTTTGATGGAAAATTAAATTTGTCCTTTTTTTTTTGAACAACATTCGTGTTATAAGTTCCTATTTCCTTGAACTTCAGACAAATGAAATGCTTGTAAACGACAGGTGACTTTTGCAAAACAAAAACAGAAAAGATAGGCACCTCTGAAATGAGTCTTGTAACAAACTCACCTCCCACACTTCCCACTATCCCTTTCCATTTCTCCATGAAGTTAACATCGGGATTACTAGTCCTACAGCTATCTATGGCCACAGTTCTTTGTTGTTTTTTTTCCCATTTTTTGCTTTTTTAAAATTTTTTTAGTACTTCTTTTTTTTAATTTTTTTTAATCTACATTGTTTTTGTATAACTGGAACAAAATGGTGCAATACTTAATGATAATCCTTGTATTGGATTATTCCACAATAAAAGCCACTATAAGGTAGATAAACTTTTTACAGATAGAATGAAAAAAAAAGTCCTTGAGTAAACATGTACACATGAATTGTCACCATCACCCCTCCGTACTTAGACTCGTTTACCTACGATTAGCTGAGTGAGGGGTAGAAGACACTCAGTGCAACGTTAGAAGATAACAATGTCTATCAGAATAGTTTTTGACAGGACGACCAAAAAAAAAGTAAAAACAGACACAAAATATAACACACTGAGTGGAACATAACAGCAGGCCATGTGTCCTGTACACACACAGTTTCTTGAGCACGCATTCATACAAACATCTGACTCTCAAGCACACATCTAAGATGACTTTTTTTTTCAAAGATTTTGTATTTGTAACTTAATGCATTACATATTTGATACTCTCTAAAAGCCCCTAAGTGTACCTGTCAGATGGAGAGAACAAAAAATAAGAATTACTGACTTCACATTATGTTATTGGCGCTCCATGATTCAAGTATTTCTGTTCAATATTTTGTTTAGTTTTGATATGTTTGTGATTTTTTTTTTTTTAAGTCAACTGGGTAAAATATGCATTAAACCAGGTGATTCACGTTGGGCTTTCAGACAGGCTAATTAACAAACAAATACACACATATACAGTACAAGCACTTCAGAGTACTGTAATATGTCATCAAAACCAGAACGTGCATATCCAACTCCACATATGAAAGACGTAGCTTTCAATCAAGTATTAGTTTACACCCGACCCAAATTCTTTCCTTTGTATCACTTATTTGCGGGGAAAATACATATTGCTCATTTTCAGTTGTATTAAACCAAGACCTTTCAAACAAAAATGAAAAGTTTCAGAGGTTACGATCCAAGAAGTCTGAAGAGGTGATACCACACACCGTACTCACAGTATATATATATGCGGTGTATACATATATACTGCTATGTAGAACAGAGCTGTAGAGAGGAGAGCCTCTCGATGCTGGTGCAGCATGGGAAACCCCCTTCACTGTCAGGGTTCTCCAGTTAGTACAGGATGCTGGGAGGTCCTCGGCTATTGGGTCTGTCTGAGCTTGGATCAAGGCAGTTACAGAAACAGGCAATAGTGATTTTTGCTTGTGTGCTGCAGGACCTCAAGTCCTGAAAGGTAGCCTTTTCCCGTTTTCTTGTTTTTTTGTAACTTTTTTAAGCTTTTTTTTTTTTTTTTTTTAAGACTTTGTACCTCTTGAAATGTGCCTCTCCCGTCCTGCTGCTGCAGAATTGGAGAGTGAGGCTGATACAGTGGGCCCAAGCCATCTGGGTCTGTGGAAATGTACAGTTCAGTGGGCCCGCTTTGAGCAGGACACAAACATAAAACGAGATAAATACAGCATCCACAAAAAGGCACCCCGGCCACCGCTCTACTCCGTTAGATGGTGGTAGTAGAGGCCGAAGACCGGAGATGTTTCAGCTAGAAGTGCAGAGCTTTAACATATTATAGATCTTTTTTTTTCATTTAGATTTTTTAGCATTTTTAAGATTTTTATGTCAAACTTCATAAAAATGACGTTAAAATGCGATTTCATTTTTGGTTTTAAAAAAATATGTACCCGGGATTACCCATCATCAACTGTGCACTGTAGCAAACTGGAACCCCCAACTGAGTAAAGATTTCCTCCTTAACATGGGGCATTCCCCACAAAAGCATAAAAAAAACCTCAGCCATTTAAGGGTGTGATGCTGCCGCCCTTTTGTTTGATCCCTCCTGTCCCCCGCTGCACCCTCCGCAAAGGTTATCAAAGCTCCTCCGAACAGGTAACAGAAGTGCTCTCTATAAAGATACAGTATGACACAGCAAATTTATATTGGCACAATATGTTGGCATCTTTTACATGCAATAATATCCCCCCCAAACAGTAACAATAGGCCACCTGTTAGGAAAAGGATTCAATACAAGCCTTTCCCCTTCCAATAAGGATTCAATTTCGAAGCATGAGGTCTGTACATATTGTTGCACAGATGGCCTTTTAATTTAAGACTATGCTCTCACAGTAGAAAGGACAGATACGGAGAGCTGCTTCTCATACTTGGTATCATCAACTCCCCTACCCTGAGATCGAGCTGGACAGAAGTGTCTTCAGCACAGAGAGAAAAGGCCGACCTATGATAAAGTGTTCTGACTTTAGTATATGACAGTGTTCTGGTGGCTTAGCCTGACTTCACAGAAACTGCGGCCATTTTGAAGTGCTGACAGGAGAGCACAGGGGAATACTGGTGTGCCACGATGGGAACGCCAAGCTCTGGGAGGAGTGCTCGTTCCCGAGTCAGGTCTGGCATGCTGTAAAGGGCCCCAGCCTCTAGTCTTTTGCATAGAAACAGATACGAGGGCCTGTTGGTGCCTGGTCAGGGGAGGGCTACTGGGTCTGGTTGAGGTGGAGGAGGAGAGGAGGTTATAGCGTAGCAGCTAGGCAAAGGGCAAGGGGGGACAGCCTGCGGGCAGGCGGAGCAGCTTGGAGCGACAAACACCCACATTCCCGTCTGAGACACCTTAAATTTTTTTTTTTTTTTTTTTTTTAAAACACATCTCAAGTTACTACCTAGAAGTACTACAGAATACTGTCAAACACAAAAGCGTGATCAGTTAAAAACAAATAGACAATCAATAACGGTCTGTAGTATTGATCCTCATTTTGCATTCAATACACAGGATGAACATACAGAGGCACCTCTGACCAAAGTGTTTCTGCATATGAACAGTGAAGGGCTAGTTCAGCAGCCAGTATTTTGTAGACCACTGCATGTAGACAAAAATAACAATACAACACATTGAGAAAAAAAAAAAAAAAAAGTCAAATGATCTTTTTCAAAAAATACAAAGTACACTGGCAAAAATTCCAGAAATATGACTATTACTTCTTCCAGCTAAAGTGATCTTTGTGTCAAAGAACTGAGAGATGGGGGGAGAGGGCAGGACGACAGCGGGGTCGAGTGGTGCTGGGCCCCCAGTGGTGATGCCGTGTGTGGCAGAGAACCGTGATTGGTCAGTCCTGGAGGAGCTGTATTTCTTGCCAGACTGAGGGTGGGTCAAGTGGAGCCCAGGAGGAAGTGCTGTGCTGTGGGGCTGCCGCCTGACACCCAGGAGACCACAGCAAAGAGGCACTCAGTGGACACTCCCCCACCCCACCCCACTCTGACTCACCCACTGACTGACTGACTGGTTGACTGGCCAGCGGGTGTCAGAGACAGCTGACATTGCAAGTCTAGTGCCTCCAAACAGAACAAGGCTAACGATTTTGGAGTAACAGTGATATTCACTTTGATATAGTTCAAAGAAGGGAAAAAAAAATGAGACTGCAGTTTTTTCCCCCAAAGTCAAATGGTACATTTCAGTTTTGTTTCCCTTCATCCTGCTACCAGAGGAACAACGCCAGACACATTTCCATGGAATAGATACAGTACATAAAAGAGCATTTTTTTTTTCCGTTTTCAATGTTTTTGTTGCTCCTTTTTTTGATTTATTAGATTGCAGTTGAAGCGATTTGCTCTTCATAAGTGCTATGATAAAACCCTTTGAATTTATAAAAGTCTTAGTCTCTTCTGTTTGTACAGTACCAAACGCAAGGAACACTCGTAGGTCTACTGCATTAGGAGAAACCCCTCTTATTTGGTATTGTGCCAGATACCCAGGACCATCCAATCCCACTGTGGTTTCAGTCTCTGTTGGGTGTGGCTGTGGCACGCAGAGAGGAAGTGTGCATTGTTGTGTACCCAGTGTCACTTTTCAGTACAGTTTGCCGCATGCACAGTTCAACAGCTGCTTCCTCCTCTTTGCAGATTTTTCCCAACAGTTTCAGAGAGATTGGCGGCCTGGAAGGAATCCAAGTTTTGAAAAGGGGTAAGGTGTTTTGAAGTTCCAAAGTCTTTTTGCTGAAATCAGCAATGATCAAAAAAACAAAATAACAAAAATAAAAACCAAACAATGTCCGGTGGACATCGAGTATGGACGGAAAAAAGGTCTATGGTGTATATTGCACAATGTAACTCTAAAGTAAAATTGCGTTGTTTTTTTTTTTTTTTTAACTCCGAAAATTGGCTGGCCATAGTGGCTGCTGGGCTTCATAACACATTGGGCAATAGAAAATTCGACAAAGCACCAGTAAACACCTGGGTTCCAAGTTTAAGGTGACCAGAAGGATCTGGGCTTGAAGATGTCAATGATTAGGTGCCACCGGACATACATAACCACAAAAAACAAACACACGCAGCATGGCTGACAAATAATCTTCTCTCAGCTTATATGTTGTGATAGATGTCAAAAATTTGCTTAGATTTCAACCTAAAAAAAAAACAGAGAACATTTAACACCTGTGTCAATCCCTTTGAGACAAATTAAAATAATTAAGCAGATGATTGGTAGTGCCAGTCATGTGGCTAGGCCTTCTTACTGCCCAGTGACAGCGCTGGTCACCAGTCATGTCCTGTACCACTTGCTGGCTCAGAGGTGAAACTGTGCAAGATTTCAGCTATTTTTTCAGTTACAAAACAAACTAAAAAAGGCGGCTTAAGAAGGACCTGGGCCAGAGAGCACTTAAGGCTAATATTAGTGCTGAGAAACAAACATTAACATAACTAGTAAAGGTCTTTGAACAACATCATTGGCCATGGATATGCTGGGAATGGTCACTTTAAGTCTTATTTTGGGATGATTTTTTTGTTGTTGTTTTTTGGAGGGAAAAGGAAAGTCTCAGATGGCAGCTTTGATTGCTTCTCCTAAAAACACTTCACACAGAATGTAATGTATACTTATGGAAAACTAAAAACACTTCAAAGGTTTCTTTGTGTTGTGTCTCATTTCAGTTCTTTTTTTCATATGATGCATTTCAAAAATACCAAAAGGAAAAAGTTGTTTTTTTTCCTCAAAAAAGGTAAACCTAACAAAAAAAGGACCAAAGTAAAACAGAAGCACTGGGGTCTGCAGTCTGTGTGGTAGGGACCCCAGCCTTCTGATTCACAATTCACAGTTCAAAACAGTTCAAATTGATACTGATTATCGCCACATGATTTGCTTGGGTTTTGCTCCTGTTCATAATGAATTTTTTTTGTTTCGCGCTTCTTTTTTTTTTTTTTGTCCACCCCACCCTCCATCATTAGCTTACATGACATGGTGGCGGTGGGTTGGTTGGTTAGTGTATCGTGGCATCATCCTACATGGACTCCCCACTCAGCAGATCTCCAGGCAACAGGGTGTTAATGGGAGTGGGGCTCCCAATCACACGGGCGTCCTCTCCACTAGGCGGTCCCCACAGGCTGGAGTACTGCGGCACCCCGCCCCACAGCAGGTCGCCTCCGCTGGTCTTGCCTCCACCGGCACCGCTGCTCCACTGGCCAATAGAGTGGGACTGCGCTGTTCCGCCCATCCGGTTTTGATTGGTTCCTGGGTTGGCCTGCCAGCTTGTGGTGTTTGCCCCTAGCGACTGGCCTTGTGCAAAGAAGCGGTTCACCTCCTCCTCACCGGCAAACTCTGCCAGGATTGTGGTGTTTCCAAGCACACACCTTATAGGACAAAAGATACAAATCCTTGGTTTTACAATGTGAATTTTATATTAAAAAAAATAAGAACTTACTGGGTGTGACCATGACAAAAATATAACAAATGCCACGATTGTATTTTAGGGTTTCGCATCGTCGTTATAATTCGCTACGTGCTGCTGTAACCACATATTGTGCTGCTGATAATGAGAAGTGGGTCACACGACTTGTGTTTTGTTTCCATGACAACCAGCAGCAGTGGGTGCCACTATAAGCTACACAAAATTAGGGACATTTGCGACACAGCAAGTGTGCACCTACGCTGGCTCCTCAGCAGTCTTTTCCCCCATGAAGCAATTAAAATAATCACTGTAATTCTAATGCACAGCTGACTACAGCATGACCCTCCACCTCCTCTTCCATGTGACTGACCAAAAATAACAGTCAGCTTTTGTTCAAAAAGCTAAACTGTTCTCAGAGAGGAGACATGAAAAGAAAAACAGGAACATGGAGTTTTCCTGAAGTGTTCCCCATTTTCTTTCTCTGTTATAACTGCTTCCCTTTAATAGGAAAAAGGCAGTGCAAGTGAAGAGAAAAAAATGCTGAAATTGTGTTAAGTTTCAGTTTTCTAAGCCCGTTTTGGCTGATCTAAGTGACTTTGCCAAGGCTTACATGTGCAGGGACTTCTGGGCCTTGGCAGCTTCGTCCTTGGAGCTGTAGCGCACCACTGCGTTCCCCTGGGTCAGGTTGAGATGGAATGTGATCAGGGGGCCATGCTGCATGCACAGGGTCCGCAGAGTTGAACCATCAATCTGAGGCGCAAAACAGAATGAAAAAAAAATTTGCTGTTAGAACCAATATCTGAGTTTATTCATGTGTTTTACATTGTATTTTCAGTTGTTTATTCTTCTGTCTGCTCTTTTTATTTTGTGATTTTTTTTCTTTTTTCATTTCACTTTTATTTTCTTCATTCTCCAACTATATAAGTAACATGCAAGCATTTTTATTTAAAGTGCATTATAGTATTTGTTCCATTTTGAGTGCCCCACCCTAAAGTAATCAGACCAATTATTTGATGATTGTTTTTTGTTTGTTTTCAAAT
This sequence comes from Amphiprion ocellaris, assembly GCF_022539595.1. Taxonomy (NCBI): domain Eukaryota; kingdom Metazoa; phylum Chordata; class Actinopteri; family Pomacentridae; genus Amphiprion; species Amphiprion ocellaris. The sequence goes on along the minus strand of NC_072769.1, from coordinate 12,537,438 downwards.
ATGACCTCCATGAGCAGATTTATCTTTGAACAAATTTACATATTGGCTCTATTCAGTACACTGTGGCTTCTATCTACCAAAAAAACAGCAGAACGGAGTGCATACTTGTGGGGTGAGATTCCTCAGCACCAGCCAGCTGCTGGTCCTGTTGGAGCTGTCAGTACTCCATGTGGTTCCCTCTGTAACAGAAATGCAAACACAGTCAAATATGATGTTAAGTAGTAAGCATTTTAATGGAAGAAAGTAACATTTTCTGCAATATTGTCCCAACAAGTTGGTCTTAAAGGTTAGATACAGAATAAGAAGTCTGGATGCCTTTTATTTTCATAAGCACTGGGCCAGTGCAAAGTGACAGTCATAGTAACCTTATTACATAATTCCCTGGCAAAGTGTTACTTTCAAAATAGAATTTCCTGTGAAATCATGTGTGCTAGATTTTATTTGCTACTGCGATGCATTTACAGGAAGGCCAGGTAGCTCTGGGCTCGAGGTCTGAGAGTTCAACTGCAGAGTTAATTGTGACACCTTCCACCGATAGTTATCAACTTCCATACACAATTCTCGTCTTCGCTGTTGAAAGTAGTCTTTCCCTTTTGTTGCATGACAGTTGACATTTCATGTCAAAACAAGGTCACATATGCGATCATAAATGTGGTTTCTTGAACAGTCAGTAAACCTCAAGATGTCAGTTTAGCAGGGTGTGTTCAGCTAGCGTATAAAGCGAGCGCTGTGACTGCACAGTCGCAGGCGTCAGCAACACCACACCTATGCATCTTCAGTCATTTGTGTTTGATGGGTGTGAAATTGATCACAGTGAGTGATTTGTGCTTAACTTCAGTATAAATCCACTGAAACTTACTGATTTATTCTCACAGTAAAAAACAGATGCTGAAAATGGTTTTAGTTCAGCAAATTTTGAACAATTCTTAGTCTAATCTGATAAAGTAATTATGATAAGGCAATGCTGTGAAAACAAAAGCGCTTGCTCAAAGGGAACCGTTTGTTCAGTTTCTCTATATTTTGACATTTTAAGGTTTTGAGGTTACTATTTGTAATTTCTTGAGACGACTTGTGTTGTGAATTAGGTCTGCGTAAATAAAACAGAATTGAACGATAAAGTATGTCTTGAGACCTTGGTAAAGAACAGGTCAAAGACAGACCTGGGATTCAAGTGTTAATACACTTAGTAATGTATAGAATTTATTTGAGCAGACTATGGTAAGCAAGTTTTGCAAAGTTTTTCGACTCTATTTTTTGTTTCTTTCATATCTTGCTTTAAGATGCAGTTGAAACTTCAGATTAGTTGAAAAGTATGGTGGAGTGGTGCTACAGTTCCCAAATGTGAGAGTTTCACATTAAATTTTTATACTGGGTATTTAATAAAAATAAGTGCTCACCAGAGGAGTAGGAGCCGCTCCAACCTTGGGCCAGGCCCAATGAGTTTCCTCCCCAGGTGGAGGAGGGCTTGTTGTTGGTGAGGCCTGGCGGGGGCCGGGATGGTGCTGTGGTGTTGCGCGGCCCCTGAGGGACTTTCCACAGCTCGTGGGACAGAGAGGCTTGGCTCTGAGAGATGGGTCCTGGAGACCAGGTGGATTTCAGGTCAGACAGTTTACCTATAAAAAAGGAAAGGTGCAGAGAGAAAGGACGGGTAAAGGAAAATCATGTTATAGACACGATGTAGATGTAACACGTTGCAGCCTCTATGCACAAAATGGGATTATTTGGACTCTTCTAGGGTGAGCTTTAAAAAGTGCAAACAAAGAGGCAAATAGCAATAAAATCATTTCATAAAAACCTTTAAAAGCATTCTTCTCAATATCAGTAAAAATATGTTGATTTAAATATGCAAAAACTTGCATCCACCTGGAACATTTACGTTTCAAAAGTTTTAAAAGAATTTAGCCATAATACACAGTAAATGACTGTTTACATGAGGTGTGAGAGAAAACCAGGTCTACTGTCCCCTTAGAGAAGACTGGAACTGTTCTCAATATCTTTCTCTCAAAAACATTTTAAGCAGTTCTTCTAAAAAAGTTGACACTGAGTTCACTGCAAGCTCTGTCTTTTGAAAATTTAACCAAAAGATGCTTAAATAATAGTTTATAAATGCACAACAGCTGTTTAAAAAAAATTACATCACATAACATTCAGAAAGAAGTAATTCTTCATGAATTCCTTTCTTCAAGCACATACACAACACACAAGGTGTGCACAGTCATCACAACTAGCTGGGTGGGGCTTGTCTGTTCTTGTGGGTTTGTTCAAAAAGGCACAGATGGTTGAGGGTCACTTTGAGGCTGCTATCTTAGTTTTGGTAAAGTTGTGGTCTAAAGGCACTGAAGGAACAAGTTAGGGTGTGACTTGGAGTAAAAAAGGTCATAAATATATATCAGGGGTTGGGTAAGGTTCAAGATAAGTAGAAACCCGTAAACAGTGGGGTGTTAGGGTTCTCATATGGGTGAGGAGAGGTTTAGCAGGTCCACACATGGGGGGAAGATACTCTGGATGTGTACCTGAGCTGTCTCCATCACAGGACGACAGACTGAAAGAGCTAGAGTAGCCACTGACTGGCCAGTCACTGCTGGTTGGAGGCAGAGAGCCATTCGGGAGTGGAGAAGTTGGGGAAATGGCTATATGGTCGTAGAGATAACAGTGTGGTGAGCAGAAACGGACATGAAAAACAAAACAGGTAAGTTCATGTACGTATTAGTGCAAGCACATGATGTTGGAGTTTGTGATGCAATAGAGATCGTTACACAGATCCAACTGTGGAACTGATCTTGAATTTACATTTAATTCTCTTTAAACAGCATCATTTTCTTTTCTATAGGGTTACTGGTTGTACTGATATTTGTGGCCTTGCTTCCTTCATACCTCCATTCCTGTCTCGCAGCAGGTATCGGTTGACGTCATGGATGTTGGTGTTGATGGTGGGACCGCTAGGGACGCTGCCAGGGGTCATATTGGGGTCATTCTCAGGGTCAATGTTTTGAAGGCCCTTCCATGGCACCCCTGGACAGAATTCTGGAACATAGAAATTGGGTCAAATGGAGCATTATTGATATAACAGTATTAGATTTTAAGGAACATCAAAAGTGTCATCTCATGACTTCCCCACAGTTTAAACACAACTAATAAACACATCCTGTAAGACAGTGCTTTCCTCAGAATTGTTCAACTGCAACTACCGCAGAAAAGATTCAAAAAATTCAGCACTTCCTTGGTGTAGCAGCATATTTGGCATTGTGTTCTGAAATCATATTGGTTTTCATGCACGTATGAGAAACCTATAAGGACAGCCTAAAAAATGCATGGTCCAAAGCCCAGAATATGTGTACCTATCTCTTCCTCTATATTTACTTGTAGATTCATTACTTGCTTCAAAAGAAGCTGCTGTTGTGACCGAGAACAAAGACACTGTCATTGTTTTTAGCAACATCTGTGCTTTTCCTACAATGGCAAGTCAAAATGTCTGCTGTTAAAAAGGCTGTATTTCTAGCTGCTTGCAAATTCAAAGCAAGTCAATTTGAATTCTTTGCAGTGAACTCAGTGCCGACTATAGCCTTCTAACTGCTCCCCAAACAGTTTTGACCATAATAAATGTAATTCCTACCTCTGACAAAAACTGCACTGCTAGCACAAAACTAAAAAGATACAAAGCTGGAGAAAAGAGCAACTATAGTAAACTGAACAAACAGATGTAAGGAAAGTAAGAGAAAAGCTAGTTATAAGTTGACTGTAGTTGTATAGGAGCTTTAAAACAATTTGTATCTCATCCTCACCTGGGGGCCAGTTAATGTTGGTTCCATTGGAGATCTTTTCGTTAGGGCTCTTGCCCTGGCCCCAGCTATCAGGGGGCACCAGGGGGCTGGTGGGGGACTCAGAGCTGGAGATTAGATTGTAAGGGCTGTATGAGTCCTCCATCTGGGGAGGCTTCCCCGGAGGGACCAGGGAAGAGGCAGCAGATATGGCACCTAACATATATAAAAAGAAAAAATAGGAGACTCAGTTAAACTTAGGGACACTCTGAAGTATGAGAATATAATTAATGGCAACAATTTCAAATCTTCAAGTGAGAAAACAATGTAAAATACAACCACAGAAGAGTCATTATCATTATGTTCAGTGTCAAACTCTTAACTTGCTCTTTTTCAAATCATCAGCTACTGCCAAAGGCAAAATATCAAGACTATCATTGCAGCTAATATCTGTATTAATGTGATGTCTATGATAAGCTTAACTGTATGTATACTGATGCTCAGAATGTCTTTTAAGGCCGCCAACACATCTTTCCATGGCGTGAGAAAATTAATGACAGTTAATAACAAGTACATGGAAGACAGATTCTTATCTAACGATTATAGACAGGCTGATCGGAAAAAAGCACAACCTGATATCTTAAATGTCAAAATGGAAAGTGAAGAAGTTGACTAGTTTTTGTCAGTTAATCATCAATCATAATTTCGGTAGGTGACCAGAATTATTTAGTTGTGCTCAGTGTGAATGGAAATGTACATATTTCAGTGGTACTCAACAGACCTAAACATACAAATGCATTTTCTGTAATTATGGTAAAAAAAAATATATATCACAGATCATATTATATTCAAGGAACTAACATATGCATGTTTATAAGCAAAAATCTGTGGTGTCAAAGAGCTTAAATAGACTCTGAGTGACATGTCACTGCTGTGGGCGGCATTCTAACACCTCAGATAAGTGTTTTTGGCGACAATTCTTTGATGAGAATGAGCTTGTAGTCAGAACTTGTGAAAAAAAAGCAAGACTTGAAAGATACAAGCGACAACAATCTAGTGTCAATTGCTGAGTTTCTCATCTGTAAAACAAATCGGAGAGGCTGTAATGTTTCAGCAATGTCACATTGATCACTACGCATGTGCATGAGGACTGTACAAAATGTGTAAAATATGTACCTCAATTTACAATGCCATGGGAATTTATGCATGTAACGTCCATGTAAAATTCAAGTTCTAAAGTTGGTTATATCTCTCACCATTTACTTGAGTAATCTGTAGGAGCGTGTGCATGCTTGCCTGTGTGTTTCTGCAACGTACCGTGTTTATTGAGGTTGTTCTCCAAATTTGAAGAGTTGCCAGCGAGGTTGTCCATGGAGTTGGAGTGTGTCCACTGGGACAGGCGAGATTGAGGCTGAGGGGGCTCCTTCAGGGACAGACCCCCAACCTCCATGCAGTTTACATTCATGTTTGGATTCAGTCCAGCTACACACAAAACACAAGAATAGCTCCTTTATATCCTTTGGGACAAATCCAATAACACAGCTCAAAAGAGAATTGGAAAAACACAGTATCACCACACTTTCTACTAACAGACATACATCAATTTAAACACAGAATTTTGTATTAACAAATAATTGATTACATTTTTGATATAGTGGCTATTGCTGATATTACTATGTTGTCAGACACTGGGGGGAAACATTTGTAATGCATGTAGGTATGTTCTAGCTTTGCTAGTGGTTCACATAATGCATGCAAGTTTTGCACGTGGCCACTGCAGGTCCTATATATACGTGCATGTACATAACAGGGCTGTTACTTTTATGATTGCAAAAAGAGAGTTGTCACAGTTTGAGCAAACTGACCAATGAAAATATTTTTTTTTAACCCTGTGCTGTCCCTATCCCAGACTCACAGAGAGGGTAGGTGCTGTAGGCGTTGGGCGAAGATGGCGGCTCTTTGGTGTGCAGTGTGTCGGAGAGGCCTGGAGCCTGGTGTGGGCCTGTGAAGGGGTCCAGGGTTGATTTGCCGGAGCCAGGGCCTCCAGCAGGGCCACCGGGGGGATGCAGACCAGCGGACGAGGAGGAGGAAGAGGAGGAATGAGAGGGAAGTTGCTGCTGCTTCATCAGCAGCGCCTGGTACAGCTGACGCTGGTGCTGCTGGATCTGCTGCTGCATGTTGGTGATTGTACGTGCAACCTGGGAGAGAAGAGGATTGTAACACTAAAGTATTACATAAAGAACTGGCTAATGAAAGCAAAGAAAGCAAAAAGATCAATCAAATATTTCAGCACAATAGAACACAATAGGAAAATAAGGAAGTGAAACAAAATGAGATGGAGGGAAACAGTTGACAATAAAAATAAAAGGATGTACAAAAAAGAAAATTAAAAAGTGTCAGAAAAACGGTAGTAAAAGGTAATGAAAGCACAAAACCAAGGTGGAAGAAAGAGAGATATGAAAAAATAAGATTATTGAAGTTTAGTTTAAGTTTAGAAAAAAATCATATGGGAAGCAAGCAATTGTTCAGGACAGTATCCTTGAATAGGCTTATCTTGTGGCCAACCTTATATATTTAACTAAAGAACCAACATTTAAAAAAAGGGGAAGAAACTCTTTCTCCTTTTGTGAAAAAGGACGAGCTGTTGTCCCACATACAATGAGAAGTAGCATTTTCCCATGCAATTATCTAAGAGCTTGAGTAACTTCTGCTGTACCAATGCATGATTTTCTGTTGAAATGGTGAGACTGAAAGCATTTGTTTAGAAAATTGATGTTGTGTCACAATGTTTTGAGTCAGTGCTCACATGAGAATGATCTACACAATCATACTTTTTGTGGCTGTAATGTCGCATTTGTTAACTCACTTGCTGCTCTTGTTGTCTAATGGGGCCGGAAACATTGCGTTGCGCCTGCATCATCTGCTGCTGGATTTGTAAACGCTGGTACGCCTGAATCAAGAGAAACAAAAATAAAATGTGATGATACATTAATAAAGACAAAAAATTGCATTATTTAGGAGACAAGAGCTGACTATTTCCATCTGTGGCATCTTGTGTTGTATTAAACCATATCATGCATTGCCACATGCACATAATCTTTATTCTTCATAGAAGTGTATCAGTTATTATCAGAAGTAAGATTTAAAAAAATAACATTACTACTAAAAAAAAATATGAGACATGTTTTGGGATTCTGCATTTGGCTTAAAAAATTCATAAAGAAAAAAGTGCACAACACACATTCTCTGCCTCAGGAAGGGATGATGCCTCACCATTTGCAGTTGCTGAAGTTGGTACAACAGGGTCATTTGTTGAGGGTTTATTGGTGAGGTTAAAAGTGCAGGGTTCAGACCAATGTTTTTTGCTGCAAACTGCAAGAGCTGTGCTTGGACCTGAAGGGAGGAGAAGAATGGGGAGGAAGAAAGGAGACATGACAAGTAAGTCACTGCAAATCACAACAGCTACACAAGAGCACCCTCTGGCAAGAAAAAGCTTGTCAGTGCTACATGTGTGCAAGAAGGGAGAGAGAGAGAGGAGATGAGTGTGAAAGTCCGAAGCAAAGACCTAAAAATATGCCAAGTTGCAAAGGCAATAAAAAAATCCAACTGTGATTTAGCAACACTTCCAACCACATTTACAAAGTCAGGGAAAACTATGCATAGAGTACAACTCATAGAGTAAGAAAAAATGCAGAGGAAAGATACACTAGTTTTTTGGTTTTTTTTTGTTTTTTTGTTTTTTTTTTAACAATGTTGGGTGTTTTCTGGTGAACAGGAAAATCTATGAGTGTTCACAAGGTTGTGTGTGCAATGACCTGACATATCTCCATGTAACAAAACCAAAACGAACATATCAGGTGTGTGCTTTTACCTGAGGGGAGAGAAACTGAGGCACTTGAGCACGTAGACTAGGCTGGGAGGAGCTGAGAGGTGGCACTGGTGGCTGAGGAGGCTGTTGCTGCATGGCCCGGGTTTGTGCTGCTCCACTACTGCCAAACATTCCACTGGGTATCTATAAGAAGGAGAAATAATGGTACAATGAAATCTCCAATTGTATTACAATTACTCAAGCAGTTTGAAGACCATGGTCACAAGATAAGCATCCAGCTGTCTAGACTTTATACACTTGATGGGTTCATTCAATACACGAATGAGTGCACGAAAAAGAAATGTTAAAGTGCACTCAAAAGCCAAGCATGGATCAATGATATTCCCCGCTCACATACCGATATCTAACAACATTTTCATTTTCATTTGGCCTCAAGGTCTAGCTTGATATCACACTTTGGGCACCAAAGCACATACTGAACACAAAGCGAAAGCTGGCAGCCGTTAGATCATAAAATGGGCCAAGACAATTATCTGGTGAAATGCTGCTTCATTCACATTTCCAATTTTGTGTTGGTGGAGAGGTCTGTCTATTCAGTGCCTTTGTTTGGACTTCAAGGACATACTGTAGTTTTTCTGGGCCATGGCTGCCTCTGGGGGTGATACTTGATAGAGCGCAACTATCTGATTTCAATGGACACTTCAGGCAAGGTCATACACACTTAAGTGAGCAACAGAAAAGATGAGATTTGGGAGAGCTTGCGGGACAGAAATGTGTGTAAATCCAATTCAACTCATCCATTGTTTCTATTGCTGCGTTATATTCATTCGAATCCTGCACAAAGTTATTACAAATGACTGGTTGTGCATTTACAGTGTGACAAGCATAAGGTTTAAATCTGTCAGTGTAATCTGCAGTTAATAAAGCAGCCATCTAAATGTACTTAATTTTTTTAATGTTTATTAATTAGTCTTAAATTGTGGACCTCAAATGGTATGTATCAATGCTGCTGGTCCAGTTTACAGCACTTTGTTTCCTGTCATCCATTTTAAACTCTAAACCATACAATAAAACAGGAAATATATATATATATATGTATATATTACCTGTCTGTTGTTCAAGTTTTGCATGGCCAGTCCCGGATTGCCCTGTCCCAAACCCTGTCCAGGAAGGCTACTGTTGGCCAGGGGGAGCTTCAGGCTGGGGGAAGGCAGAAATGGTGATGGGGGGGCGTCATCTGACAGGACACCATCCTGGATCAGAACAAATAGACAGTTCAGCAGAATAAAGACAGAGGAAAAATTACAAACATAAATGATGTAAGTATTAAAACGATTTTATACTAAAGTCTGTACTGAGCAAAGGATAATAATTATTAACCTTTCTTTGTCACATGTCAAAATACATACAACAAACAGAGTAGTGACCAAACTAAAAGTCATTATTCCTAATAGATACTTGGACAGTGCTGGATGTTCCTGTTTTACCTTGTCGAGAAAGGTGGTGCGGTCGGAGGGGTCTTTGGAGAGTGCAGAGGGCCGACACACAAGAGGCTTGTTCATACCATTGCTGTAATCAGATATGCCCATGACCCGCTTGTCCAGGTCCGTCTTCTTCTCTAACAGCGCGGCTGGATGCAGAGAGGATGATGCAAAGGTTATTATGAAATCTAGTAGATAGATATACTGTGTGTGGATACACATATTCGTGGTTCGTAATAGTACATAGTAGCGTAGAAGGGTTGTGGATCAATATCATTGTTTTCGAGAAATGGAAATATCACGGTCATTCATGCTTTCTTGTCTACAAGGGTACGCTTGAGAAAATTTTGGGCCGCTTACAGTCACACTGCAAGCACACCAACTGCACATGCGCAAGGAAAACCAATGCTGCTTAAAATAAATGCCTGTCTAGACGATTCTCCAGAACTCCTGTGCTATGCGTGCCTATTCTGCACAATATACACACTTCAGGGATAATAACGGACACGATGCTACAGAACAATTTGTAATTAGTTGCTATATTCTGTAAAAGACTTATTGTAATATGAACAGAACCATGTGCATGTCTGCAGCCTGCTTTCAAAGTCTATATTGGTCTGCACACATGGATGTGGAAAGCATGAAATGGCCATTAGTATTCCCCAAAACTAAAAACATTGCAACAGTATTGGATTACAAATTATGAGCTGGTCTATTTGAAATTTAGAAAAACTGTATATTTGTGGGTAAAACCATTTCATATAGGCATTTGCAAAACAAACACAAGTATGTTGTTAAACTTACTCATGGCCTGGTCAAGGTTCATATTGTTGCTCTTCAATGCATCCTCAGCAGGGTCTCTCTGTAACACATGGGTAACATAAACTTATAATTACATTAATTATAGGACAAGATCTGATTTTTCACTATTTAACAATTTCCTCAAGTTAAGATGGCAGGATGAATCCTTCTTTTATTTGTAATAGATAAACAAGTGCCGCATTTGGTCTATTTTCAAACAGAAAGCTTGTTAGTGCTTTGTGCCAGCATGAAAGCTTCTTTCTGGATACACTGTTCATACCGGAAAGCCCATGTCAGTGAGCTGTTTGATGAGACGGTTCATGATCCAAGCCTCATCTGGCTTGGTACCCATCTTCCCCTGGAAACATACAAGACAAAATATTGCTTTAATGAATTTTCCCAAACTATGCAGTTATTTGCAAGGTCAGTATCTATCAACATATTTATGACAAAAATGAAGCTTGTTCTCTAACCTTGCTTGGGCACTTCTTGGGTCCATTGCCCCAGGAGTTGCAGGAGGAGCTGCTCTCCTGGGAGGTGGGACTGTTCCATACATCCCCATCCTCAGTGTCCCATTGGCCAGTGGACATACCCATCTCCTCTCCTGCACTTCCCCAGCCATCTTGCATAGGTTTGGGGCCTGAGAAAGAGACATCAAATACAGAACCATGATGTGAGTCAGTGCTTTAGTATAGGTGATGTATCCTGTGTTAAGAAGACTTAAGCCATTTCTGTACGTGAGCTGCAGGCAATTTCCAACCTGACCACTTGGTGACACTGTTGATATTTGGCACTCTGCACTTTCCTCTGACGCCTCTTTCTATCATTTCAAACATTTCAGGCCAACAGCACAAATAACTAAGACCCACTGAAGCATGGCATTGCTTTAATCCAAGGAACAGTCTGGTAGCACTAACAAAAATGCTCCAAACTGGCACAAATGGTAAAGGTCAGCAGAAACGATGTGTTTGCTTCTGTAATTGAAGTGTGTTGTACACATACACTGCAAGTTTCTGTCAGTCTTTTACAGAAGATTTACAGGAAATACTGGACAACACAAAACAGAGACTGTGCACATGTTAAAGTTCAAATACTGAAGGTGGCAAACATGCTTACAAGTTGAAGCAGAAAACTGATATCACTTTGTAATCTTCCAAATACCATGCATTCGTCAGCATGAAACTTAGACAGCAATGCAGTTTACAATAGATTTTATTGTCTACACTAGCATATCCAAAACTACTAGTTATGAACTGCTGTTTCTTACAGTTTGCGATGTGTAAGTTTGAGTATGAATAAGCAGTGGTACTAAACATAGTCCTATGCTTTGACAGAATTTCAGTGCCAGGCCATGCTGAATTCCTACCATTGACATCATGCATTACAGTGATTGCAAATATTCATTCCTAAGTATTACCTGGCTTGCAAGGTGCAGAACCTGGGGGTCCATTGGCTCTGCCATAAGGGCCAGAGGGCTCATGGCCACCATCTCCCCATCCTCCGACTCCACCTGGGGGCTTGCCCCAGGCAGAGGTACCATTATCCACAGCTGACGTTGGAGCTGCTGGCTCTCCCCAAGCAGGCTCTGACTTGGGCTGAACACTGGGAAGTTCTCCCCAACCTGCATAGAGGCACATCAGAGAAAAAAGTAATGAAATGAGCCTCACTGCAGTACAAATCTTGCTTCACTTACAGTTTTGATCACCAGTTACACATCATTCCTCTTGTGTCCTTCCATGAGAACAAAACAATTAATTATGCTAAGATTTTGAATTTAAGGCATATCTGAAAAAAGTTTGGTTTTAGTGAGACTCTGAAATCTGTGTCATTTAAAGTACAAGTCAGGTCTTGTATGTCTTTTCCCCAAATGACAGTATCTTAAAGTGAATGACAGCTACTGGCAATGGTGGGAATTACTAAACGTTATTCTTTTTTCTAGGTGCAGTATAAACAATACACAGCAGGGGGAAGTAGTCTCATACACAACTAAATGGAGTGAGGGACTTGCATTCAAGCTCTACCTTGTCTATATACATGGCCTTTGTCTTTGCAAAGACTTATTGGAATTTGTTGAAGCACTGACTAGAGCCTGCCGTTTTAATTATGCATCCATGACCATTGTGAGGATGTTAATTCTTCTGAGACTATTTGCATAATAATCACTGTGAGAATACTTCTAAGGAATAACCTTCTAATGCAAAAGCCAAAGTTGCCTAAGTTTTTGGTAATTTGGCCTTTTTCTGGGTCAACAAAAACATTTTTTAAAAATTTATGTATCGTGTGTTCTTGGACAGACAGACAAGGAGATGTATAGCTCGTAAAATATACTTATGCTGTCAGAAAAAAGAAACAAAAACACCCCCAAACTTTCATTCTTAAAAAGTTAAAATCAGATTTTTAGAAAATCTGTTAATATACTTCAACCTAAAACATTCCTTTGTCTTTTGTATTGGATTTGCAGTAATTGTGACTCTTTTTTTAAACAATTTATACTGCATCAAATACTATTTTAATTACAAGTACGATACAATCTGAGCTTTCCTGTACCTGGGTTGGCGAGGGGGGGTCTACCCTGGGGGCCAGCAACTGGATGTGAGGTGGTATTGTTGGGTGATCCATTGTTGTTTCCATGGTGTTGCATGGTTGGGGGCTGACCATGATGGGGATGGTGGTGCATGTGGTGAGAGTGATGGTGATTATTGTTGCCGGGGACAACAGAGTGATTGTTGTTATTATTGTTGGGCATAATCATTCCACCATTCTTATTGGGAGGTGGCCCGCCGTTGCCTGGGTTACCGTTGGGGTTGTTACGATCCCACATGTTGACAGCCTTGCTGTAGGCGTTGGGATCGCCCCAGGTGGAAGTTCCGTCATCAATTTCCATTTTCCTGCGGATGGAAGGAGGAGAAGGCTCTTCCCAGCCAGTAGGCTCCATGCTTTGATCCTGTTTGCTGACATTTCCCCAACCAGAGTTGCTCTGCTTTACAGAACCAGGACCACCCCAAGAACCAATGCTGCCACCTCCTCCACTGCCTGTGCTGCTGCTGCTGCTGCTTTCCTGGGGCTTGGAAGAACCCCAGCCTCCCTGCAATGAGCCATTGGCACGTGGGCTCTCCCCCCAGTTGCTGTTACTTACAGCAGGAGCAGGTTTACCCCAGTTTCCTCCTCTACTTCCTCCTCTTGGGCTTTCCTTCCAGCCACCACTTCCTCCATTACCTCCTTCACTTTCCCACATACTGCTGGAGGACCCATTGTTCTTGACATCTGGCTCTCCCCAGTCCCCTGTGCTGGTGGTGCCATTGGTGCCCCCATTATTGTTGCCCCAACCATGGGAGCTTTTAGGGCCCTCTCCCCAGCTAGTCGGCTGGCTTTTCATCATGCCTTGATCCCAGCTGGGTGACTTGTCCTCAGAACCCCAGGATGGTGTGCCCCCACTTTTAGGACCATTGGTAGGCAAAGGATCTCCCCAGCCACTTGTAGTGCCATTTGGTGCTTTGCTGAGTGACTGGGAGGGATCCCCCCATCCTGATCCAGTCTGAATTGGCTGAGGTGGAGGGGCTCCCCAGCCAGAGGATGATCCTTCACTGTCACTTTTTCCTCCAGAGCCAGGCCTCTGACTGGGGGCTATGTTAGGGTTAATGGTACCTCCATTGCTTGATGAGGGTCCACTATTAGAGCTGGGGGCCCCTAAAGTGTCTGAGCTGCTGTTGCTCTTCCCATCATTAGAGCTGGCTTCTTCCATCTCCCATACAGTGTGCTGTCGGATGGGGGTCTGTCCCCAACCTGAGTTACTCAGCACTCGGGGGTCCAAGTCCTGTCGGGGTAGCAAGGGGGCAAATTCCACGCTGGAGGGTCTGTCTCTGCGATTTGATCGACCTTCACTACTGTCCCCACTATCCTCACTTGCTGGGGCTGTTCCAGGCTGCTGCCCCCATGAGCTAAGTTGCGGCTCCTGGCCGGAGCCAGAACTGCCAGCATCTACTGAGTCCCAGCCTTTAGATGCATCTCCACCACCAGAGGATTTTCCCCAGTCACCCCAGCCACCACTTCCACTACTCCCTCCACCACTGCCTTGGCGGCCCCAGGCAGAAAGACCTCCAGAGGGAGTTGAGTCCCAGCCTGAGTCCTTAGGGGATTCAGCTGCCTTGGTTTCTCCACTACCCCATACAGAGCTGCCTGTTGTGTCCCCATTGAGCTGGGATGATTCAGTGGGTGACTGGCCTCCCCAGCCAGTTAAGCCATGGATAGGGCTCATAGGCTCCTGAGCTTGTTGCTGTTGTTTAGTGTGGTTTGGTCCGTCAGTGTTACGGTTAGCAGGCTCCATATTGAAGGACATGTTTGTGTTGGTTGAAGGGTGCTGCTGATCATTTTCGTTAGCAGCTATCATGCCAACCCAACCTCCCCCACCATTATCAGCATTTCCCAGACTCCCATTCCCCATGTTTCCATTGCCATTTACACCCGGTGGGAGGGATGAAGAATTGGACACCCCATTGGGGCCAATGCTGCCGCCTCCACCACCCTCATGGCCTAGAAGAGGCCAGGCAGAAGGGTTAGCATTAGGGTTGAGGTTCAAGTTAAAATTGGGAGAGCCCCAGTTATTGGGTGCTCCTCGGCCACCATTCATACCATCTTGTTTTCCATCTGAGCCCCAGCCTCTACTACCAGCCAATGTGTTGGTTGATCCAGGTCCTGTCATCATGTTATTGTTAGCTTTGAGGGAAGGATAGTGGGCCTGCTGGCCTGCGGCACCTGTGGCCATACTCAGAAAACTACTCCTACTGGTAGTAGTGACAGCACTGGTGTCTAAGTTAGAGCTAGCTGAGCCCAAGGGGCATTCTGGTGTTGCAGGGTGGCTGGGGTCACTACTGCGGCTGATGGAGGGCCAAGCTTCTGTGTCACTTCCGTCAATAATCACTTTGTCCCAGCTGTTGGCACTGGATGGGCTGTTAACTGGTACAGAGGCTCCCCAATGAGAGGTCTCATACTGGGCACCAGGGCCACTCTGAAGAGATATGTCTAAAGAGAAAATAGGAGAGAAAAAGGGTGGGGAAATTTGAGACAAAGAGGGTAAGAGGGATTCAATAAAAGGAGGAACACAGACATAAACAAGAATGTAAATGACAAAGGGTGCAGAAACGTAAAAAATAAAGGAGATGTAGTGACAGAAGTAGGCAAGAACACAAAAGAGGAAGGGAAAAGGAAAACGGGATGGGGAGAGAAAAAATACATTAGGTTAGACTAAGGAACATAATGTAATACACATAGGTTCACAGTCAGGCTACAGTTAGTTTCCTGAACCAATTTTATCTTCTTGGTTGGTTAATGCTAGCTATCAGACTTGGCAGTATGAGATGGTCACACTTGCACGTTTCACAATCCAAGACATAATCAGAATGCACAGCCAAGCGTGCTCCATGTCATATCAGCTATGGCATATCCATATATCCTTGCCCCCAGTGCAGTCAGCCAAACAGAAACAGGGAGATGGAGCCTTTACGGTCTTCACTTTATTCATCTTTCTTTCCCTCTCTCCTTCTCACTTTTAGCTTAACTTCCTACTCTGCTTCTCTTTCCAGGCTGTTTCCTCTTCCCTTGCAGTCTTGTTTTGCCCCTTACTTCCTTCACACTCTCTTGATGTCCTTATGTATTATTAGATCCCCCTTCCTCCATTTCTCTCTCTGTCCATGTCTCCTCTCTCCTTTTTGTCCCCCACCTCCTTCCTCACCCTTTAATTTCTCCCACTCTCCCCTCTGCACTCCTCTAACACCCAGCAGTGAGAGGCCCATCTGTCTCCATCGTGGCTTCGCTGGCTGAGGCTGTGAAGGGAAGCCCAAGTGGAACGCCGCTCGTTTATTGGAATGAAACCAGGACGGGTTCTCATCCATCACTCCCTACGCTCCACCAGGCCTGCTCCTCCTCCAACTGTACTGCACTAAGAAACCACAAAACACTTCCTCCAAGCTTCTGTGAATAATTGTGTATATCTGCTGGTTTCTTACTACCTGCATATACATATGCATTAAGATTCTGGATATTTCTGGATTATATATATATATATATATATATATATATATATATCTCACAATCTGAAAACTAAGGACTCTGTAAATTCTGTCCTACTACTTACAGCCTTTTAAACTCGATCTGCAAATCCTACACTAAACTTTGAAAACAGCTTTTACAACAATTCTCTGATCAGTATGGTATTGCACAAAACCAAATTCATTAGGCACAAAAGCATCCCATCAGATGGGGAACTAATAATAGACTGAATCGATGCAGTAAAGGGGTAATCAATCAGTGGGAGGCAGCTAATCAATGATCTTATTAATGCTAGTGGGTGAGAGCACGGAGGTTATTGATCCAGCATGCAAACACCCTAACCACTGGGCCAGCCTCAAGCAACTGGCTGAAAAACCAATGAGAACTACTGCTATTAATATGACCAGCACATAGGCCAACCAAGCATATGAAGAGAGAAAATCATCCCGTAACTTTTTGAGAAGAAGATCCATGTTTATTCTGAATTAACCAAAAAATAAACAATATTCTGAGTGTATTTTCAAAAATTCTGTTCAAGTTTCAAAGGTAAAATAGTAGATATATTAGAGCATTCACAATATCAAGTATTCATATGCAACCACTACATTCATCGTGAAAACGCCAAGACCCAATAAATGTTCAGTTTTCATGTACCAAGTGCGAAAATTGCATACAGAAACAGTCACTGTCAACAAGAATTAGAAGGTCAATAGACAATGATACATGTATGGGTATCTTTCTGAGCAGTTGTAGCCAGTGAGCCACACTAACCTTCAATTGTAAAATTATTGCTATTTGTGAAATGTTTATTTGGTTTGGTAATTTAGCTGTCTTACCTTTTTTGTGATTAACTTCCATCAGATTGTTGCAGTGATTTCAATAATAGCTGGACGTTATCCACTATGAGATAAAGACCAAGTGGTCAAAACAATCCACAGAGATGAGGGAAAAGTCCATTTATTTGAGTTGTGTAGACCCATACACAAATGCTGGCAGATATGTGGCTTTAAGATACTGCGCAACATGCCACAGAGAGACTGAATGAAAATTTCTCCTCAACACACTTATCTCCACTCCCCAGGCAGCCTTATCAGACAGGGTCGTCAAGACTGATGGCGTACACATTCACACCAGAACTAGTCTGCAGTCAGTTTGCAATCAGCTGAAAACAGAATTTTAAAAAACTACCGAAACATCACAGCAAAATGGATCCCTATTATCTGCTGTAACTGTGCTTTTCTTTTAAGTAAAGTTAGAAGCTGATGAAAATTAAAAACAAGCCAGATGTGAGTCTTCAATTAGAAAGCCTTTAACTAGACCTTCCACAAGTTTTCTGTATTCTCACTATGGTTGGGTATCATTTGAATTTTAACAATTCTGACTCTGGTTCAATTCATCTCATTCTCCCATTGATTTTCAATTTCAGTTCTTTGAGGTTAGAGTTATGACAGCACTTTCTGCAACAGTAAAATCTTGTTTTTACCTCAATGCTTGAATAATAATAATGTAACAGGATAATATACAGTATAGACTGGACATGGTCCTAGGAGACACTTTCCTGCATTGAGTATTTTTAATACCACTGTACATTTTCCTGATTAAAATTTGGTACTTTTACTTCAAGTAACATTGTCAATGAATGCACCTTAACAATGCATATTAGTACTACTCCAGTAAAGGATCTTTATGATAATCAGCAAACACTTTGCAGATTAATTGTATAAATTAATATAATTGCTACGTTTTTTTTTTTAAATGGTTGAGGTTCGCACATCCACAGTCTAACTGCACATTGCCTTTAAGGAAGGTGGTAACAAACTGTATTCCGTAAAACTGTCAAAAGCAAAACAAAAAACAAAATAAAAGAGAATGTTGCTTTCATTAACTGCTCTGGAGTGAATAAAAGAGCCTGCATAGAGAGTTAAATGTTTACTATGTCAGAATTTCTCCCACTAAGCGCATTCATTTTTTTATTTTTTGAAAAAAAAAAAAAAAAATCAAAAACCACCTCTTGTGGGTACAAAAACGCTATTGCAAATTCAAATATTGCCTTTTTCCAATGTGATACTTCAAACTGCTAAAAATAGATAAAAACAAAATAAATACGACTATGGACTAGAGGGTATATTGTGGACAGTGACTCTTTCCAAGTGTGTGAGAGAAGTGCTAGCACGCTGTCACAGACAGAAAGGTGTATGCTTTAAGGTCCCCTAACGTTATTTTAATCAGCTATAAAGTGTCTTAAAAAGCATAACAATTACTGAAACTCTGCATTGTGTTCCCTGTCCCTGTTCATGTGATCTAACTACAGCATCCTCTCCCTTTGATGTATTCCTGTTTTGCACTGTGAGACTGAATACTCAGTCTCTAAATTTATCTTGGTTACAAATGCATATTAAATGCATTTAAATCAAGGTGTTCAATATCAAATACTACTGCCAGTAACAGTGAATGAGAAAAGTGTCTGAATGTCACAGAAAGCTACTTTGGCGCTATTTCAGACCTACTCATTTGGTGCATGCCTCTTGCTACCCAATTAAATTGTAAAGAAAAGAATAAACAACACCCAAACAGCTGGTCTTTTCATTTACCACTGCAAGCTCTCAGTGCCTTGTAGGTGTATGTTTTCTAAACTCGGAGAAAAAAACATAACATTATTATGAAAAGCCACCAATGTTACTCCTTTCTCTGCTCTGTCAATAAAAGCTTTCTGAGCAAAGAGGAGCGCCATTTTATCATACCTGGACCCTATCCAAGAAGCTGGGCAACTGCAGCCTCGGGAAAATTCTATTTGGTTCAGCCGACCCCACACCCACCCAACATATCTTCTTCTCTCATTTGCACATTTTGTTTCCTGAAGAATGTAAAGAATAGGTTACATGACAAGTTAATCAAAGTATGGAAGGCAGCGATCTTTTAGCACTCCTGTCATAATTATGAACGAACCAGATTTCTACATGAAAAAGGACAGAAAAGGAGGCTGTGTTGCCTGCAGCAGAAAAAAGGGGTCAGTCAGGGAGAGTGGAAAAATACCTGAGGAGAGGTGCACTAGCTTCATTCTCAGAGTGCTTGCACAGATCCATGCAAGAATAGGAAACAGCAGACATCCTCTGTCTGCGGCAAGCTACTTGGTGTAACCACAAAATCTTTGCAAAAGCAATACTCTGCGGCCACTGGGAGACTAGGCTGTATCCTGGACCAATGGTACAAGCTGTGTGAATACATTTATATAACTGTTCGCTATGTAAATAGCAAATGTGGGTATCAGCCTCAACAAAAAGGGACTATTATGAGCTCCACAAAAGGAGTATTTATCACAGGACTACTGACTTGCATTACACTGTTCAGGTTTTAATGCTATTGTGTCTAGCCCTGTAAATACTAACATGTATGCATGTGTGGACTAATGCAAACAGCCTCTTTTTCCTTTCACCTCAGCATGTCTCAATTGTTCCCCTTTCAGCCGCCTTCCCAGACATTCCAAAAGAAGGTCTTGCTGATTTTTGGCAAATCACTGATTTGAGGGAGGGGCATCAAAGCAAGCTGAACATGAAAAACAAAGACGAGGGGACAATTATTTTCATCCACCATTTGCAATCGTGTCAGTAATGCATTGCTGCTTTCATCCTGGTTGCAATTAGGAGGGCAGTCTCTGATTACGCTCTGTGAATGAAAACGGTCAAAAATAAAAACAAAGGGGCCTTCTATGGCACCTCGTCCTTCCAACAGGGAGCAAGACTGCCTTTTTGTGTACACATATGTGCAAGTCCACGCATGCGATGCAAACCTGAACTACATAGGACTATACAAGTACTGGCTGCCACTGAACAATAACAAAGATTCCTAATGAGAACAGCAGTGCTTGTCACACAAAAGTGCCAAACAACAGAAACAATACAGTGACGACGGTATGATGCCAAGTTGCCAGAGTTGAAGCAGAAACAAGCAAGAAATGAACTCCTGATAATGAGACTTAGCTGCCATCATGGAAATGGGCATTTAGCCAAGAATTAAATGCCTCCCCTCCCCTTCAAATAAAATAAAGGCAGAAAGAAAAGAGGGAGAGGGTGGTAGGGAGAGATGGAGCAAATTCTGGGGGGAGGGGTTGGTGCATACATTGGCAAGGGAACAGAAAGGGAGATGGTGAAAGAGAAAGCATGAACAGACTAAGAGTGGTAGTGTGGCAACAACCTGATTTCTTTAGTTTGACCCAGAGCCACAGACCAAGCCTAGCGTCTTGGTGCAAGCTGTGGGATGACATAAAACCAGAATCAAAGCAGGAGAGGACGTTTATTAGTCTTTTGTCCCCAAATAGACCCTCTCCATCTCTCTTTGAGGATAGCTTTACGCCCACTCACATCAAGGACGGCATGTACTTGTTTTTCCGGAAGCTGGGAGAAAAAGAAAGACTGAGGGAATGGTCTCAGGGGGTTTAAAAAGCTCATCATTCATGTCTGTTTACCTCTGCAGAGAGAAGAGAGAAAATAGGAGAGCGAGACCATAGTGACTCCTCTGGTTTCCCTGACAGAGGCTGGATTAATGAAGCCACTAGGGGGTTCTCTCACTTGTGTGCATATGAGTGTGTCACAGCTTGAGCACATGGGGCAATCTATACCTCCCTGGCTTCATTAGGGCCAAGTAATCCTGTGATTATTTGATGACTTTAAAAACACACAAAAAAACCAAGATCTAAGGGGTAGTTATTTTTACATCTTAGTTGTGCTACATTTCAAGAAACAGATCTGCATTTTCATGGCATGGTACTTGAAGAACATTACACGCTTTAAAATTAGAAAATTGTTGAGCATTTTAAAGATTATTCAAAAAGACAACCCCATTATTTTAAATGCTCTACCTTGGTTCATTAAAAGC
Source organism: Amphiprion ocellaris (assembly GCF_022539595.1). Classification (NCBI taxonomy): domain Eukaryota; kingdom Metazoa; phylum Chordata; class Actinopteri; family Pomacentridae; genus Amphiprion; species Amphiprion ocellaris. The sequence goes on along the minus strand of NC_072769.1, from coordinate 12,516,652 downwards.
AATATCCACACGAAGCCTTTAACTTAAGTAGCAAATAATCCAAACCACTTTACCTGCAAATCAAAGAGGGGCAAATGATAGGGCCAAGTGTTTTACAAGTACCCAGCAGAGTGCCTTCTGGCTAGGCGTTCTGTCTGGGTGACCAGCAAACAGCTGTTGGGCTGCAGTTCCCACAGTCTTAAGAAACCCCCATTCCAGCACCTGCTACTGGGGAGCCTGTCTGAACGGCTGCTGGCTGCTCTGGACTACTTAATGGTCCCCAGTCAGCTGGAGAGATGGGGATGGTGGCTGCAACAGAGGGACTGAGAGGGAACAGGGCGTCTCTGTCTGGTGGGACAATTAAATGGGGTTGCGAGAGCAGAGGTTATGTGGGAGTGTGGTGTCTGAATGCTCTTCAGTCTAGAGTGGGTCGTCATTCAGACTTTGGGGATGGTGTAGTGTGTGGTAGCATACCGGAATTTTATACTCTGCAAATTTGCACACATTTCATATAGTTGATAAATAAAATCAACAGGATTTCCCCAAGCCAAATTTGTACACACTGTGTACAAGACTTGTAGAGAGTAATGGAAACAGTCTCAAAAAGTGCATTTAGGACATCCAGACCTGATGTACTGCTTACTGATGTGTATGCGATTGCTAGTGTGTGTGTGTGTATATTTGCATACATTCCCCTTTAAACTCTGAGCCAGCTGGCCTGCCAGGCAGACGCATATCGGAGGGGACGCAACTAGGTCAGACCAGTGTGTTCTCGCTGCTGCACAGCCATTACATATATGCATGTGTTTGTGTTTGCATGTGCACAAGTACAAAACTGAACCATCACATCACCACATCCCTTAGGGCCTCAGTAACCTCACTAAAGGTCAAAAACTCTGTCCTCAAGACAGAGTTCATCCCAAACTTGCAGTTACACAAAAAAATAAACTTTGTCTCCATATTTGAAGGCTGTGTACATGATATATGAACATATCATGGTACTGTGACTTTCAAAAAAGAAATAAAGCCATTCAGATGAGGAGAAGGCATAACTTCTGATCTATGATGTGATGAGTGGTGTACCTAGATCTTGACTTGACAATTACTCTGAAAGGTTGAAACTCAGAGTTGCAAATGAACTGGTAAATACACAATCAACTAACATAAATTAATTAATTAAAGCAAGTTCATTTTTCATGCTATTGACTACAAAAATGTAATGTTAAGAATAAAGGAGGAGACTCAAGTTTAAGCTGCAGAGCAGTGAATTTAGCTGCAATGCCCACTCTCTAAATTATGTATGCCAGAATCATTGCAACAGCAGGGCCTCTGGCTTGAGGCTATTAGCTGAGCAGACAAAAAAGAACAGGCTGTGGATTGGAGGCCCTCGGGACAACAACAATGCTGGAAAGGAGTTGGAAACCTAGCCAATGGCAACTCTGCCACAGGCTGTGTTGTACTCATAGACCCCTGGGAAAACCAGATAGGTAAAAGGCCAACAAGGACAACAAGTGCTCAACTACGACAATAATAAGGACATTATAGGTTAATACACTCAACCAGAGCATCTTAACTAGTGTGGAGCCCAAAGGAACATATTTCTTCAAATCTAAAGGCTTAGACATATTGCTTCTCTTCAGTGAGTTAAGCCTGCAGCCAAATTTAGATCCTGGTCTACAGCTGAGGAAACCTTGCACTAAACAGCTGAGCACATAGGGGAAATACTGTTATGTTATTATAAACTGAAATAGGAATTTTCAGTCTCTGAGCCAGTAACAGAAAATAAGGATTGATTAGATCAGCCTAAATTCTCAATGTTTAAATACTGTTAGTAAAATGCAATTTTCATTAAATAGTTAACCATCCAGAAACACATAAATAATCCCCTAAAACTTTGTTAGCTTTTGCTTGATGCTGTGACTGGTGCCATAGAAATGTGAACAAGAACAGCAGCATGCAAAGGTCAGTTTCCTCCGTAACCCAGAGGGTTGTAGTTTTTCTAAACAGCTAGCCATGCACCACAGCTGATTTATTTACAGAGTGCCCGATGTTCTTGCAAACTCTTGCTCATTTCAACACCATTAGGCTCAACAAAGGCCTAACCATGAAAGCACTGCATGGAGTGCTACAAAAGTATCTTCATATCTATGTCTTAAAAGCTACACTCTGTTATGTCGGAGGCAGTGAAGTACCAACAAAACAACCCTTCTGATAGGTATCCAAGGATATGTTCAGGGCGGAACAAAAAAATTTAAAATCATGAGTGTGAACATTACAAGAAAAACAGCAATGCCTCAAAACAGACAATAATGATATAAATAACTCATGGCCATTGTTTAGGAACACATTACTTGCATACAAATACACACAACCCACTGCACAATGAGCCCCTTAAGACAGGTTCAGTAGTAGAGCTTAGGGCTAACAAAGAATTCATTAAAAACCTACCGCTGGCTAAAGAGGTCTGAGCGTGTACAGGTTAATGTGAGTTGACAAAAATGACCAAACAGAGGCTAAAATAATTGAACCATGTTCTTCTCACTTAGACTACGACATCTAAACAAGATTTTCTTTGGTTTCTGACACAAAATGGAACTATTGCCAGTGTTACAAGCACCAGAATAAAGATTTGCTCAGAAAGCACAGCTTAAATTCTTTCAGAATGCCCATGAAAGGGAAAGGCAAAAGCAAAGATAACAGTCAACTAAAAACTTTTGAGACTTCATTCTTAGGTTTTAATTTGGTCAACCTGCCCACATAATTTAAGTGCTGCATCTTGTCATTATTTTTTGCTGACAGGATGAAAGGCTCTGCTATTAAACTACAATTATAATCATTATAATTTATTGTGCCCACAATGCAGCAAATCTGTCAATGCTACTTTGCATAAAACTGTGAGGGAAACTGAATACTGAAATGAAGCTAAAGGATGAAGTGGAAGTAGGATAATAAAAAAAAAACATATGTCTGTGTATTTATCTATCTATCCATCATCTATACATTTACAAAGTAAAATCTCACTGAAAAATGCAGAAAATAGAGGCAATGTGTACAAAAGAGGCAAAAAAAATCAAGCTGAATAATGTTTTAAGATCATAATCTGCACCCAGCAACCACCGATAGAAAGAATAAAATAAAATCAGACACACATTTCGGGGCAATGTTTGTACTATTCTGACACAAACCTGAGTGGTGGTTGCCCACAGTAGACGTGGCAGAGTTTGGGGTAGTGCTGCTGGTACTTGTAGAAGAGGAAGAGTAAGATGATGAGGGTGAAGAGGAGGAGGAAGAGGAGGAGGAGAGAGTGAGAGCGCTGAGGGCTCCTGCAGGCAGTGGCTGGCCTCTCTTCAGTAGCTGTTTGTGCTCCTGCTGACGGAAGCGTGGGGGCACCTCTCTGGGCGGGTAGCGAGCACTGGCAGAGGACAACTGGCACTGCTGCTGAGGGGGAGTCTGAGTCAGGAGCTGGCTACTGCAGGAAGCGCGCTTGCCATTGCCAGAAGAGGACGAGGAGGAGGAGAGGGGCAGCGTGGGGCTGGCGGGGTGGAGGTGGTGGGATGTGCCGGGACTGGGCTTAATGGGAGCAGGCTCTGGCACTGGATAGATACAATACACGGGCACACAAGCATTCACACACAGAAAGACACATGCAGGTAGCAAGGTATTAATGTAAGGGTTAACTCACTATTAGTCTTTTGTATAACAGAAGTTATATTTGCCTGGGTAGTGCTAACATTGAACACAGGGTGAAATAAATATTAGCTGCATTTTTTTTCAAGGAAGTTCTGATGTCCAAATGTCAGTCACCTTTAAAAATAGCAAGGTTCCCTCAAATTGTGCTTTGCAGTGTTACTGTATGTACAGCACATGTGACAGCAGCACACAAAATTGCCATTTTATCAAGTCATAGCAGTTTGTGATGGATCATAAGTACAATTAATGATACTAAGTCTTATGAGGAAGATCCTTAGTGAATGAGAGGCAGACATGTTTTACATGCAACACATGTTAATGCAATCTCTGTAAATTTAATTTTGTGTATTGCATTTTATGTATGGTACTCCACAGGTATTGGGAGATTAAACTGCATATATTTCTATCTGCACTCTTTGCATGTACTATCACTTTAAGCTAACAGCCTCATGCAATCTGTTCTTGAACATATGTTTCTGGCCCAGACGTACTCTATGAAAAGGTCATATTTTTTCTGCTGGCTGAATACCAACACATAAACACAAAGACACTTTCTTTCCTCCTCATTACGCTCTCTTCTCCTGCTCTTTCTTCCCACACATACACACAAAAACACACACCTCTTTCCCTGCTGGTCTGGCCTCAGCCTGACCCTTTCCCTGTGGTTACAGGGACCAGCCAGCCATCTAATTGAGTGTTAGCCTGAAAGGTGTTATTATTAGCAGGACCTGGATAGCTAGCAACCAAACAGATTGGCTTTGCTTAAGTTTTCTCTCTAGGGTGCTGCAAGACCGAACTAAAAAAAAATTGCCTGGCCTAAATGCTTAATAATTTTTCTTGTGGGAGCTGAGGAGGATGTTAGTATGAGTCTGTGGCTGTATGCACAGATGACTTTGAATGGAGAAGGAAAGTGAAGTATTTCTAGTGTGGCATTGGTTCACCTGAGTTCCCTACTGCAGAGAAAAAGCTGCCTTCTTACCTACAGCGAATAGCAAGTGACTCAGGAGTTGCTGTGAATTACAGTTTCTAGGTCTATGGGTAAATGGATGATAAATAGTTGATGATGTTGTTTTCTATAGTCCCTAGATAGATAACTGGCACTTCTATACAACAACTGAGACTGCTTTCACTCAAAAGAGTGGGAGAGGGACAGAGAAAGACACAGCTTTTGTATGTGCAGACGAAGGTGGGAGGGGGAGGGTGCTTTTTAAAAGTGAGAAATAAATGGGATAAAATAATTTGTTAATTAAAGCTTCAATCTCTCCAGTGAGAAACTGTGAACTATTCTTACAGCAGTGCTGTACTGCAGTGCTAGCAATTAACCACACAGTGACATGCACACACAGGTCAACACTACCACACTGGAGGTTAAAATAAATTCAGACCACAGAGGTATTTACTGTCCCTGCCAAGAGTTGGTCTAAAAGCACAGCTAAAAGCAGAGGGTGTACTACCTGCTGATACACAGAAATAGCAACAATAGGCAGGAAATTCTTATTTGCAGTAACAACGACAAATTCAAAATGCAACCACTTCCAATGGAGAAAACTACCGATCTCTAAGTACTTGAGGCCAATATATCATAGGTTTCTTTTCTTCTCTCTTCTATTGGTGTCCTTCACAGACACACACACACTTCTACCCGGGCACAAGCACATGTTTATAGACAACATAAAAATGTTTTATACCAATGAGATTTTAGTCAAATGCAGAAAGAGAAAAAGAGCCTGCCCCCCTCCAGCAGAAGCTGCCTGACTGTTGGCTTGGAATTGCAGCTGGTGACGCACATCTCTGATTAAATTCAGCTCAGCCCGCCTGACGCTGTCTCAAGCCAATCACACTGCAAGACGGTGAATACATGCCGCCCTGCCCCCTTTTCTGCCTGTCCTACCCACCGTTTTGACCCGTTTACCCCCCATCTTTTCATCAGCAGGTTGCTCCATAACCCCAGAGCTCCCTTTCTCTGTATTTCCCTGTCTTTTTTCCCCCCTCAATCTGCCTGTCTTTCTCTGCTCACCATTTTATTTTCCCTCTGGGCCTTTATCCATTTTGATTCCTCATGTCTTGTCTTTCTGTCTGTTTTTCCCCTGTCTTGTTTCTGTCTCCTTGCCCTTGTCTTATTTCCACTCCTCTATCTCATCACTCCAAATCTGTCCCTTGCATCCAATCTATTTCTATACTTTCTTTTCCATTTCTTTCATCCCTCTCTCCTAACTAAAACCCAGTGTTTCTATTGAGTACACATTTTCCCCCCCTTCGATTTCATTTTCTTTCCTTCTGCTGGTGTTACTAAAGACTGCAGTGACAGTGTTTTTTTAGGAACCCAGTAACCTTTTAAAGAAAGAGGTTTACACATAATTATAGTTTTGGTTATGGTACTCCAGTTCTCCTGTTTCTGCCACCACAAGGGATTGGACTAGTATTTTCCGATGTCTCAGTGGCTACCAAGATGCAGTTTGTTGTATTGGATAGTGATCACTGCTCAAACAGAAGACAGACGACAGGAAACATTCTGTTCTTTAACTCAGGTTATAAGCTTACACTGGTTGTTAAAAGAACCAAATTAAGACCAAAGAAAGGCAATGCATTTTAAAACTAAATTACAATTATTATGACCATGTCTTAACTAGTTAAGAAAGACAAAGTTGAAAGATGGCTGGATTTAGGAACTGTTTTGATGTGGTTAAATGTACAAGCAGAAAAGGAACCACAGAAAACATTTAGCAGGTTACCTAATTTGAAGATAAAGACATTTTGGCATTCATTAAATAATAAGAATAATAAATCACAGTTCCTTTTCTTTCCTGTTATACATATCACTTGCTAAACCTTTGCAATCAGACACACAAATGTACTAAAGGAACACCGTGAACCCCTGGGATGCCTTTGTTGCTGTGACAATTTGACCAATAAGACCGATATAGGTGTTAATCTGCTGACAGCTGATTACTGCTGCCAGTTTGAAAGGTAAGCAGATGAAGATGGGCACAGCCACACAATTCCCTCAGCTCAAGCATGCTTCACAGAGGTTCTGTTTGTGTGGTAGCAACAAAGATGTATCTATGCTGCTACACCCTTATACTGTAGATGATCTCATCTGACTTCCTCTATACAAGCAACAACATTCTACAGAAACTTCTCTACAACATTCAAGCCACACTGTCATAACCTGCTCGCAATGAAGCTAAAACAAATTTATATGTTTTAAAAAAAAAAAAGTGTAGCTATAACACTCTCCAGCAGGGTAATGTGTAACCATCTTTGGTATAATCTGTATTTAACAAGTATCAGAACTGAAAATTAGAATTAATGTTCTCCTGAGAGCAAGGTAATGAGTGTGTCGGCGCAGACACACAAGAATGAGACAGCAAGAATTGCAGTCTGAATGTGTAAACGGTAAAAAAAAAAAAAAAAACAGCATGTGTGAGAAACATCGCTCCCCTCGACCCTGTATAAACATAAATACATTTAATGAGACGCGTCTTTCATTTTGAGGGGAGAGATCCTTAATCCGTGATGGATGGGTAAGTGGTTTTGAAGATGTGGGGGTGGAGTTCACAGGAAAAGACTACCCAGGAAAAAATTGGAGAAAAGTGGGGAAATCCCTCAGATGAAAGTGTGTCTATAAAAGATTAAAGGAGGAAAGTGAAGAATGTGCTCGTAACACTGAATACTAGTAAAAGGCGATGAAATCCATGGTAAATTTGTGATGTTGCATGTCCTTGCATTTGAACTCATCTGAGTAACTAGCAGATTTGCAGAAATACATATTTATTTTTTGCTTACTAAGTCCTTCTGTAGGTTTGGTTTGTTTTAACAACTGTGTAGCTCACAACTTGCAATATAAAATATATTATACAAATATCCACTCACATATGTTTTCAAGAAATCCACAGATAGTGAGCACTTAGGTGAACTTGTTTGGTCAAGCAGAAACCTTGTCCTGATGATGATTGTAAATAGATGTCAGTGGTTTTACCTAATTATTTAATATTTGGTGGTGGTGGTGATGGTGGTGATGGTGGTGATGGTGGTGGTGATGGTGGTGGTGATGGTGGTGGTGGGTGGGTGGGTGGGTGGGGGGTGGGGGGTGGGGGGGCGCAACTGATTCCTATGAGGTATCCATCCAAAAACCTTACACATGGGTATCTTTCTGATTACACTTTTGGTAACTGCATTTTACTATATAGACTTCAGGAATGAATAAGACGCTTGCATTGTGAAAACCAAATTCTGGCTTTTATGTGGTGCTGGCCTTAGTACATCTAACTGGACCTGAAAATGAGAGCAAATTAAGCAAGCATCTGTATCAAGTGCACTATAAATTACATGACACCCTCCAGCTGAAGCCCTTTCAGCAACCTTACACCAAAGTTTTAATTATAGCTGTTCTTAACACTAAGTGGTTAATTACACAGACAAAGAATAAGGAAATTGAGTGATAAAAAAAAAGAACGCCAAGGCAAATAGAATACATTAAGAAATCAGATATAGAACTGAAAATACAAAAACAAAGCACAACTGGCCAGGAGGTAGGGTATATGTTACTGTGAAGAACTGACTGGTTCCCTGCCTAGTGCCTGGCAGTGTAGGTTCCCACATCTCTTCTATTGTCTGCAGAACCACTTTATTATGCAGCCATGTTTATAGAGTGGGGGGAGGGATGGACACAACACACAGGCTTATACGCCCTACACAATGGTGCATGTCTTAATCCAATAAAAGCAAAGAAGTAGAGAAGGTAAAAAAAAAATCCACTGTATTTAAAAATGGGTTACATCTGTATTCAACAATTCTGTACAAGCTGCTTCGAATGGCTTTATACAGGAGTACAACTGTGTGTCGATATTTTCTCATAGCCTATGAAAACAAGGTAAAGGAAAAAGCATGTCCATGCCATAGTAAAAGTAGTGAAATAAGGTCCACTCAATTTGTCCAGGAGGTGGGATCAAATCAACATGTAGACAGAGGTGTAAATAGATTGGCTTGTCTGTAAGGCACATGAAAAACAATATTGTTACCTATATATCTATATATAGTTTCTGTAACACACCTCTTGTTAACGTCCTAGAATTTTTTGGAGATCAGATCTGGGTTCCTTATTCATTTTAACATCAGTATAACAGCTTTCCTCCCATTGAAGTACTTACTCATTACACTGCTCAATACTTTATCTACAGTTACCACAATTCTCCATTTATTCTCATTTACCTGTAAATTCTAAATTGAATTGAACTGAATTCTACACCGTTATGCAATTTTTTACAAAAAGCATTACTAATAAACAAATAAAAGGGCATTTAAGATTTTGGGTACTGTAATTAACATCTAAATATATTATGCAATACTTTAAATATCTATAAAACCAGGTGGTAAAAATGAGCCAAGTGGTAATGGAGCTACAAAGAAATGAGTCAGTTTTTTTTAACCATGGTAACTAAGAGGAGCCTTTAGTCATAGAAGGTGGATGTATGTGCATATGTCTGTTTATACAATCAAGTGGTCAAGTGGGTGTGTCTAAGGAAGGTCCCATCTGTCAGTATAAGTAAAGAAAAATTTTAACTCCCTCGAGTACACGCACACACACACACACACACACACACACACACACACACACACACACACACACACACACACACACACACACACACACACACACACACACACACACACACACACACACACACACACACAAACTACACACAAAATTTCTCAGCCCTCACCCATCCCATAATGGGCTGTTGCTATAGAGACAGACAGTTGCCTAATGCACCTCCATGTGCCTCATGTGACCCCCAATGCCTTCTGTGACCCCTTCCCATACTTCGCGTCTTCCACACTCTCTCTCCAATTAGAGCCCCCACCCTCTGTCCATGACAAGTTTCTCTTTCAAGTCTTGGCTGTGCAGCTCAAGATCAACAAGCTTTATTGTCACTCCAAAACACGGTACATGTGCATGAACGAAGCTTTAACTCCCTTGCTGTTAGGATTACGATGGAGTTGTCCCAAGAAACCGCCTTTGCTTCTTAACCCTAAAAGCAGTTAACTCACACCCAGGGCAAAGAGCTTTAACAAGATCACACAACACCTCTATCCGAGGTCAGTGCCTGAGGGCAACAACTGCCTGAGGGTACAAGCCTTCTGAACTTGGTAACGACATAGCATGATTCAAGGTATCTTAAACTTTTTAAAGCTGGCACATAAAAGAGGTGCATGTTTCCACAGTCAGAGCCCTACGGTCACCAGAGCCCAGGGAACCCAATGGCAATTCGAGCACCACTCATTTGGACATCCAAATTTAAATACTCATGCTTTGTTTTTTTATGACTACATTTTAGCCTTACACTATATATACCAGATGGAAGAATAATACAGTACGTCATTTAGACAAACAAATTTTTCTCTTTTTTGTGGTCCAACTGCCATTTGACAATGGTCGACAGGAGCCAATAATGCAGATATGCAGTCTTTAACCTTACAGAAATACATACATGCAAATGCCTTGCCCTTAAAGCCCAGGCTGAACTGTCATTCATATCAGCTGCACTTCATCCTATTAATCTGCCCAATATTTGACATGAAGCGGTTCACTGAAGGTGGGGGAGTGAATGATGGGGGAGGGACGAGAAGCACCGAATAGGCTCTCTTGTCGGCAGCTTGTGAGTGATCATACAACATGAATCCAGAGAGAGGAAAGCATTGTTTAAGTTTGAGCGACCCTCTTGTTTCCTTTATCTCTGCCCCTGGTCTTTCCCTCCATCCCTCACGCTCCTCTAGCACTTGACATGCATGCAGGGTGAGCGCACAGGGGGTAGAGGAAAAACAATTATGCTTGGCAGTCATAAATCCACAGGACGCAATTCACAAGCTATTCACTATTAATTCATTGAGTGTTTAGAAATGTGGTTAACAGAAGAAAAAAAGCAGGCTGAGTGCTAAAGTAAATTAGCCTCTAATTAGATTGCAATTCATGAAATTCCATTTTTAAAGTGTAGACGCAATTAATAGCATGTGAAATTGCAAATTAATCCAGTACAGAATTATAGGACACACTTGTGTTTATGTGCGTCTCTCGCCACTTTGAAAAATATAATGCCATTATAACCATGGTGACACCATGTAAACACGGATTTCTTCAGATGCATTCGTGAGCATATAAAGGGCAAAATGAAACAGTTGGAAGCAACAGCATGGGTAAGGAGGAAAGTGAGGGATGGGGTTATGACAAACATTACATTACTTCTTGAACCTTTAAGCAGTTAAAAGTACACAAGCAGCAAAAACGGAGATTGCAGATTTTCTGATTATCGGGGCACGGGAATGCAATCGACACACTGTGGTGTTATTGTGTTTTTTATTGTGACTGCATGTCCCCACCTGTATTCTAAATTGCATTTGTTTAACTTCATGCTTGAGCCATGTTTTCTTGTAACTTTGACAATATTCCAGCATGTGCTTGTGTATATACATGGTAAAAGCCACCATGGCTAGAACATGATTGTCTTGCCTGTTTTGCAGTTTCACAATGCGAGCATTTACTTCAGTCATTGCCAATACACTGACAAGCTTTAACTCACTGTAGGGAGGAGTGTTGTAATGACTATGGGCATCTAGGAGCCCACATCCACAGCCTGACAAATCCATATACTATATACACTCCTGTGTGTGCATCTTGGCACATGTATGTTTTTGTCAAGGTTGGTGGGTATATGTAGCAGTCAAACTGGCTGATGCTGATTGCAGTGGAGGCTGAGATTGTGATGAAGCTGCATGTGCACTGGGAGGTGAATAATCAGCAACCCTCTGAGGTAATGGGGACCAGGAGGGAGAGTGGGAGGATACTGCTTTAGAGGTCCAGCCTGTATGTGTGGGGGAGGTGGGCTGGGGCAATGGGACACTGCCTCCTGGAACCCTGCATTCAGTGAAGCTCCATGCCTAATAGGGGGCAGAGAAGTTAATTCCAGTGCGCCAAAGCTTTATCTCATTTTCATACATATGAACGCGCCAGCCTGAGATCGATTACTGCAAACAAATTGAAATCCCTAGGACCAAGGAGGCCTGCAGAGAGGAAAGCAGAAAAAGACTGAGGATGGGGGAGGTGGTGTCTACGTGTATGTGACTATGAATTTCTGAAAGTGTATAAAGAAGGCCAAATGCACTGATATGGATGGAAAGACACAAATCACTACCGCATACTGATTTTCTCCCTTCCTGCATATACACAAACCTCTATTATTTAGTGTCACGCATGAAAACCCATCTCATTCCAGTTGATGCCACCTTACTTTTAAAATATATTGTAGATGGGAGGTTATGAGCAAACTCACAGAAATCCTGATGGCTCGCTGAACGATTAGTCTTCAAACAGGCCCTTTTCCCCCTACTTTCTTTATCTTTCTGTCTGCATGAGTACCCACTACATACACACAATCAGTTTCTCATTCCACGTCCCTTTCCCTCTCCATCTCTCATTAAACAAACCATAAAATAAATGTCCATGTCATTAGTCCTCTTCTATATTAGTGTCGTCATTGACTCTTGACGGTCATTTTTTGCACTCGTCTATAGTTCTCACTGCTTCATTACTTTCTTCTTTCTTTCCTTCCTTCATTTTTGCTTTTATCTGGCCCAAAACAGCTTGTTACACTTCCTCTTTCTTCCAAATTCCACCCTTTCCTTCTTTGCTGTGAACCTGTTCCTGGGCCTCTCTCCCAAATAGAGTTCTTAATATTTCCTCCTTGACTCGCCTCATTTGACATTTGAACTGCTGCTCAGGCCAGTAATGCTTCATATGCCCAACATAACATAGTATAAAGCAAGAAAGTAGTAGAGTTGTGATAGAAGTTACACAATATACGTCTGACCTGCCACACTGGATTTGAAATATAACAACGAATCTTTGAATATTAGCTTCATATGCTTTCTGTGTATTGCCAGAACTTTAGAACCAAAAAGTACAAGGGCCCCTAAAACGAGCAATACAGTAAAAAAGGCTGCAACATTGTCTGTAGAGCATCAATTGGGAAGATAACAAGGGTCTGCTCATGTATATAACTTAACATAAAATTGTTGAGTTTCATTTAAAAATGACTACAGTCACATTTCATAACCAAAACAACAAAATTGTGTCACTGATTGAAATTTTGGCTGATCTGTAATTACGAATATGTGTTCGTAATGCCTGCCTCATTATCATCACATCATCATATCATTGTGCAAGGCATTTAGACCTCAACTACTCAAGCAAAGATCTTCAGTGGCCAAGAGATAACTGTGGTTGTAAAAGGCAGTCTACGGTAAACCATATGTGGGTGTGATTTGGACATGACTGAAAAAGAGCTCAGCAAATCAGCCCTGTGTAAATAATGGTAGAAAAAAGGCGCTGTTCGCCATGAATTCTGCTTATTCTCTCCTACTATTCATTGTTTGCATTTGTGACAAGCTACTTTTGTATTGCATTCTAAGCCTGGCAAAGTCTGAAAATTTTTTTACTCTCAGAGAAATATTTCCATCTCATTACTCAAGTGCAACAACAGTGTCATTAAATGCTTATTCAATTCAGAAGCCTTCAGTTTTGTGCAATGCTTTGAAACTTGGTTAATAGGCCAAGCTAACAGACAGTGCAGAGAAACACAGGGAGAGTAATTAAATAGGCAGGTCAGAGTCCAAGGCAAGCTGTAGTGACCTTTGTTAAAGCCCCACAGTTACACCCAGATGGCCAAGCTGCTGCTCACACACGGCAGACACTAACAGACACAGTAGGAAGATTCAAAGGCAGACACCTCCCTCTAATTCTGTGCCGTCTTCTCCCAAACCTGATTATGCAATTACAAAAATTTACTTATTTAAAAGTGTTGTAAATTAATTGCAACTTATACATGTGTAATTTCAGGAATCACGCCACGTTGTTGCTAGGTGACAGCAAAGCAGGAGGATCTGCTTGATAATTAGCATCATCCAAGAAGCATAGAAATGCAGGTCTAAAAGCAGACATGAAGAGGAAACTACCAGTGACAGAGAAACAATGCTGTATATATGCTTAGGACCCAGCTCACTCACTCACATCATTATTCATTCTTTTAAATATACAGTCGAGACACACCCTTTTCCTTATTTTGAAGGAGGAAAAAATGTGCGTGCATACATACTATTGTGCATTTGTTCCATTAGAACTGACCTGAATGCATTGTGTATTATGTTAACCCCTGAAATCCTGCGGCAAATCGCCAATATTAAACATAACTCTGGCATCTGAACATATTTGTAAACCAAAGGGACACAAATCAAGTGACCGGACAGGTGCAATATATTTCTTACTTCAACAATTCCCATAATAAATGAATATAAAGCACAAGCCTGTCACTGAAACAACTAAATGCAGCAGAAGCAACACTGGAAGCTTGGTTTTCATTTCAATACAAAACTATAGCTAATTTTGTTGCAATATATGGAAAAAAGTCTATTTTAGCATCTTAAGAGAGCACAAAGGGCATATGAGGACACTGTTCTTTCCGCCTCTGCATTTCAGCTGAACTCCATTCCCTTCTTTTATTCTACTCATCCTCTCCTGTCTTTCTTTATCCCATGCCCCCACCCCCATCTCTGTTACCCAGAACCACACTCGGTGAGCTGTCTGGGTGCCCTCACGCTTCACTGCCTGATGCTGCGGGTGTACTGAGCGTCACTCTGCATTACACTCCACTGTATTTGCTCTGATGTGTGTGTGCGTGTGTTTGTGCGTGCATGAGTGAGAAACAGAGTTGAACGGTTGAATTGTGCATGCATCTGCAAAATCTGTGTGTCCATCTGTTTACAAGAATGCTAATACTATGTATGTATAACGCATGAATAATGAGTGCTTGCCATTTTCAGTTAATGTGTGTTAATCAGAGCTGATTAATATACATGTGTGGCTGGAATGTGGTTTAGAAAATGAGTTCGATGAGAGGGTGTAGAGTCTTTGATCACTCACCTTTGGGTTTCTGATCAGCAGCCTGCAGAGGAGAATACAGAAAGGATGACAGTTACTAATAATTCAAAACATAAATGAAACTAAAGTATTATGACAAAACATTGTGTTATGTTCAACTGTAAAAAGACTAGTATTAACTGGTGATGTGAAGCTGCATTGAACAGAAGAAGTCAGTTGTTTGTATACTGGAAAGGTGCTGTTTATATTTTTTTAAAAACTACTTGTTTTATTTATTTTCTTATTCAAACTTAAATAGATTTGTAAACAAAAGAGAAGAATGAAGCACTAACTGTATAGCCACATACATGCACACATGCAAACTGAAGCAAGTTCTTGCATACAGCTTCTTTAATAATAATAATAAGTTAATAAAAAGTGTGTGTGTGGGCGTGAGGATATGCAATTTCATATTCACCTTTTTCTGCGCGACGTCCTTCTTGGTCTTTTCTTCTTGTTTTTTCTTTTTCTTTTCTTCCATCAAATGGTTCTCTTTCTTCTGTTGCTAGCTTTTATCAGCTGTCAGACAAGGATAAGAAAGGATACTGAGTGAAACATGAAGGAGAAAAGCTAGGCTTTAGCTCAAATTCCTCCAATGTCCTTCAATACTTCATTGTTAATATTAAATTAACATTAAATTTTTGGAATTAAATGAAATACAACATCTAGGAAACATACATTAAATTGAGCTTTTCTTGAAATGTTAAACCATGGACTTTTTAGATCAAGGACTAAAGAGATTGACATGTGAGGAACTGTGTCAGTCAAGACAATATCTAGAAGAATCTAAAATAACTTTCAGATTAACATAGATAAGAAGGTGTGCCTGCTGTACAGAAAGGCAAAGCAAAACCTCCACATGATTGCAAAGGTTCTACGGGAAGGCTTAGCTGACATAGGAGTGGTGGTACATTATTCCATAGTGTTGCGTTGATGCATAGGTTTACATAGAAGAGTCATCATACCACTGCTTAGAGAATAAGTCAAAATTGAGCTTGGCGACCACAAGAAGATTTTGACTAAAGGGGCTCCTTGCCAGCTGTTAAACACAAGCAAGATATTCAGTTTTGAGG
This sequence comes from Amphiprion ocellaris, assembly GCF_022539595.1. Taxonomy (NCBI): domain Eukaryota; kingdom Metazoa; phylum Chordata; class Actinopteri; family Pomacentridae; genus Amphiprion; species Amphiprion ocellaris. The sequence goes on along the minus strand of NC_072769.1, from coordinate 12,500,941 downwards.
TTGTAGCAAACATTTAGAGGCAAGAATTGACTCCACTAAATATCCACAAATACTGGAAGTACTTATTTCGTAGGGTGCCCAAACTTGCGGTATTAACATTTCAAGAAGCCTCATTTCTAATGTCTGTTCATTGACAGTTTGGGATTACATCTTGTGACTTCAAACACTAACAAAGTATGTATTGTAACTTGCCCTGGGGTGCTCAAACACCTGCATACAACTGTATTACATTAATGCACATTGATGTCATCTGTGCACAGAGATATTTAAATGTCATGCAAAAAACACAATTACATTGACAAGCACATACACACTGCATATAAACTTTAGCCAAAGCCAAAGTGCTCTCAGTGTCTGGAAAAACCTTTCCATCCACAAGTGTCATTTCATACAAAAATTCATGGCAGACCCTTCTGAGGAACACTCATGATCAGAAACTGAAAAAGGGAAGATGGAAAGGGAAGAATAGAAGGCTAAAAAAGAAAAGGGAGAATAAAAACACACGGGGGGTGAAGTGAGTGACTGTGAAAAGTAAGTATGAAGGCCAGCATAGAAAAGCTGGTTACAAATAAAAAGTTATGTTTTTAAAAAAGCCAAAGATTAAAATGATTGAAAGGAAGACAACATAAGGACCAACATGCTGATAGAATAAGACACAAGGTCTTATTACAAAGGTCCATTTCCAGTGGGTGTGAGTCAAACCAGCTAGATAGCTGACCCAAGGGCCAGGGGAAACTAAGTCCTTCATTTCAACCTCTATTTCCTTTGGCTCAGCTTTAGTGACAGCTCCTGGAAACTATTAGAGGTATGAGCTGAGACACAGGGACTGAATGCAAGTGTGTTTAGTCTTCATTAAGTGCAATGGACGCTAATCTATTATACAGCACTATATCATACCAAATCAATGACACCACTCTAAAATATAAAAATAAAATCAATAGTCTCCATGTCAGTCTGAAATAATGGCCTATTTCTATTTGCTGGCCAGCATGCAAAGCATGGATGTATCCACACACACATGCCTGCCTTGTACAATTAGCCATTGTGCTTCATCGTTGTGAACTGGAAGGATGTGACTTGCCTTAAAAAACTGTCTTACTACTCAAGTGATATGCTGAATTCTCTGTAAACTCGATAACACTGACTTTCATGAAAACTGTTCCTGTATTCATAATGCAAAAAACTACTCAGTCAAATCTGCTTGCTTTTTCTACTGAAGCAAAACCACAATGTAATTCCAAATCAACAAATACTGCATAAGAGAACTGAAGCCATCCGTTAATTTGTTAGTCTGCAATACTTTTGACAAATTCTATGAACTACACACACAATCCCTGCTTCTACGGTATATAATCCTGACAATGTCTCTGAGTTCTTTTAACAGTTGCTATTCAATCATCTCAGCTAATGATTGAGATGATGTCAGATTGTTCAGAGTAATAACTATCCTAATATAGCCTGACAATATGTTATTAAAAGCAATGTATTAAGTAAAATTTTCAAATTTATGCTGGTTTGAGCTGATCAAATGTGAGAATTACTTAATTAATTACTGTCAATTTAATATTTTGGGATTTTGGACTGTTATTCACAACAACACAGTTCAGTGAAATTAAAGCCTTGGCTTTCAAGACTCCAAAATGACGAGGCCTTGATCATTTACCATGCAAAATTTTATTTGATTTATTGACACAACTGACAGATTGATAATGAATACAATTAAACTGATCATTGTCCCTGACTAGAAAGCTAAACACAAAATGAATGTGAAAAAGAGGTCCCTACACCGAGCCTAGATATGCATCAAAATCTGAAAATATGAATGAATCATAATGATCATAACAGAAGTTTAATGGAAGGCCTGCCTCCTACCATGCTGCCCACTTGCAGGGGGAGGAAGCTGTCAATCAAAAAGACAGGAGAGCCTTCAAAGAAACAATCTGATGTTGCAGTAATGTCTTTATGGCAGGAAGGGAGAGAAATCAGACAAGGGTTAGGCACACATACAGATGGGTAGAGAGAGAGATGAAGGAAGCGAGACAATATACACTGTTGTCCTAAGTGAGTTTAAAGCCAAACCCTGGAAAAGACTGCCAGAGTAGTGGCCCTGGCATCAAAAATATGGAAGGAGATTTCCCTACATGTTTTTCTTCCTCCGTCTGGATTTTCACATCCTCATTCTCTGTTCCTCCTTCATTGTGCTCTCTTTCTCTCCTACATTCACACATACACTCACACAGTCTTATTTTTCACACGGAGTCTGTGTGTCATTGTGCTATCTCAGCAGCTAAGGGAAGGCTGCCCTCAGGTAATAAATAGGAGTTCAAATTATGTGTGGATGCGGGGGTGTGTGTGCGTGTTTGCGTGCATACAGATAATTGTATGCAGTATGTGTAGTGTCGGCAGTACATGTGCAGCAGCTTAATTCTCATTCATTCTCTTCCATATTTTAGCCCATTAAGCACCCCCCCCCCAACCACCACACATAATAATACACAACACCAAACCTGTCACGAATTTACACCTCTGAAGGAAGCCACGGCAAAAAAAACTACAACACCAACAGTGTGTGAAAAGCCCAGGCGATGGGACACACTGACAGTAAGTGAGCAGAGATGGGGACACGGGATTTAGAGGGATAAAAACTGGATTTTCCATCTGTGCTGGATTTCTCTGTCCTCGTCAGTTGCTAGTAACAGAGCCTCTCTACTACAGCTGACTATGTTATCCTAGTAGTGTCAGCCTTTACCCATGAGATGACAGCGTAGCTACTGTATCTGGTTACTCATGCTGTTGTCAGAGTGACGGTTGAGGGAATTGGGTCAGGAAGGTAGAGCTATAACAACAACAGAACTGTACAAGGATATAGAAATATTAGCCTAATTTCCTATGTGTCTATACTCTAAGAAAGACTAATACCTATGTGTTTTTTATATATATATGTGCCTTATGTGTTTTTAATCATCATGTAGGAAAAATGTTGGACACCACACCAGCCAACAATCCTGGTAGAAAAATCCATATGAAATGAGAGAGCAGACAGTTGTCTTTTGAGCTGATATAGTCATTGCCAAAGTTAGCTTCCCTCCTGACCTCTGTTTCCCCCACATATAACCTTACCTGCCTCTCCCTGTCCCTCTCCCTCAGTACTGCTGACACCAATAGTTCCTCAGCTGTGATCCTAGGTTGTCTCTGTGCCGCCTTTTAGCATCAAGTTTACTCTCACTGCCAATATGATACTGCAACTGGGCCTTAAATCACCATATCCGACATACAATAGATAATTAGAAAATGAGTAAGTTATTTCTTAATTTTTGCCTTTTGAAATAAACACATTAAAAAAATTTGAAAATGCACTGCTAAATGAAAGCTACAAAAATTTCAATTCAATTTTATTTATATAGCGCCAATTACAGTCAAATTGTCTCGAGACGCTTTACAGAACCCATATGCCTGACAAGATAAATAGAAATGAAAGATAGCTCCATGCTATGCCTTACTTTAGACAAATATTAAAACTATAGGCCAATGGCTTGCTTCAATTAAAAGCAAATAATTTGATACCTCTCAACAAGCACAAAAAGTCGTATTTGCATACTGTACCTTCTTAAATAAAAAGCTGTTCACCTATAATGTCAGTTATATATATTGTTCAAAGTTACAAATGCATGGACAACAGGCAGATGCTTTCAGTCTGGAGATCAACAGTTAGCTCCCATGTGTAACCTAAGTGCTTGTTCAAATACAATTTTCATTTTTTCATGAATTGAATACGTAGTTGTTGACCTCAGCCAGTGCTGGGGTAGCTGCTTCTCTCAGTTCCAGTCTTGGTGATGAGCTAATCTAAATCCAAAGCTACTTTTTAAATGAATAAATAGCTATCAAGAAAGAGATTTTTGCTATTCATTCAATTGTCAGTAATACAACACACGTGGATTTTATGCTGGAATAAGCACAGAAACAAACTAGGGTATGTAGATTCCAAATTACCACCATCACCTCACTTTTATGTGTCCATTCAAAATGCTGCTTAACCCCTAGCCAACTATTGATCCGACAGTGACTTATTGTATATCTTCGGAATTTAAGAATTGATAAGGAATATATTTGAAGTCTCAGCAGACAGGAGCCTCTGGAAAATGGTGAAGAAACTGCATAGCAAAGCATGATCCTCCTTTCTGTTGCTGAACGAAACAGTTTCAAATCCTGGGATATAGGGCCAAGCTACAGAGAAGGAGACATGACAACAAGAACACACTGTACGGGAGTGACGAGGATAGAAACTCACAACGCACACAAACCCAACGGAAAAACACACAGAGACATACACACACACAGGGAAGCAGTCTGTCTGATGCCTGTCTTCTTCCGCCAGGGATGCAGAGAAGAGGGAGGTGGGAGGAGGAAGGGGGGCAGGCAGAGGATGAAAGCAGACGCAGAGCAATACCAATTAAGAACGACAGCCGCCGGAGAACCAGACAGGGCACAGAGAGAAAGGAAAAAGACTATGCTGGAAGAAGGAAAAGACAGAAAGAATCCTCACTGGAGAAATGGAGGAGTTGGAAACAAAACTGAATGAAGCACTATTGAGGTTGGCAGACAAGGAGAGATGGGAAGAGTGGGGGTGGGGGGGGACTGAAATATCCATGCACCTTGATCACTAGTGTCTAGAGATGCAGGGAGAAAAATGAGGGGTGAGGGGAGAAAATAATGCCAGGTTGATAGAAAATGAGAATAAAAGGGGATAAAATGAGGTGTGCTACTATGAAGATGGAGCAAGACAAAGGAAGATAGACACAGAGGGACAACTTAAAAGGAAGAGAAAAAGCAATGAAAACATGAAGCTTCATGTGTTCTGAATGGCTGTCAGACCAACTGCAGACACAAAACCAATCACAAAGGAGTAGAAGAGGACTTTCCTCTCTCAGCAAAAAAAAGTAACATGGTCAGGCCGTGACCACAGAATGTGGTAAATCCACTCTCCAACACCATTACCATTCAACCAGCCACCCATTCCTGTGGAATCATAGAAGCCACAACACTCTCCTGAGTCTTATTACATGGAACATTATGGGAAGCCCTTACCTGGGGAATAATTCCTCAGTACCTGCTACCGCTGCAACATACCTCAACTACTCTCCACAAATCTGTGTGGGTGTACATTTGTGTTTACTCAGCCTGAATGGTTTGTGGAAAACAAGCCTGTAAATTCCACAGTTGATAAGCAGTAACAAAAATGTGTGTTCTTCTATACCTCTGTCACACCGACAGACTCAGCGGCTACGTGGTTTGTTAGCATTCTGTGCATACCAGCTTTGCTTAAAAGCAGGTGGTTTGTGAAAATATAGACATTTTGTTGCCACTACACTGTACTTTCTCAGTGAATTGTGGCAAAAATATTCTTGGTCAGTGTAATCTGTATATGAGAGCCTTACTGAAAGCGAACAGGTTGGTAGAGAACAGTGATGACGGTGGAAGCAAGATGGAGAAAAAAAAAGTTGAAGAATCAGATAGTAAGAGAGTTTGAGCTGCGCTATAAATAACAGCTTTGAGGTTTGCCTCCAGAAAATTAGCTCTCAGTGTCTCGGATGCTGCTTCTGCCAAGTCGATATGAAACTTTAACACAGTGGCAGCTCATTAAATAGGAAAACAGCACAATGCACAAGACCAAGCAGGGCTGCTCCCTGCCATCACCACAGCTAAAGCTTTGTGAATTCAAGAAAAAGCTGTCAAGGCCAAGTGTGGTGGTGTATGCTTTCATCTTTGCTTAATAATGCTTTGTGTTCATTTATATTTACATTATTTATATATTTATACAACCACATATAAGTGTATTTGGTTCTGCAATCTACAAAGCCACCCATTAATTACACTTTATACCATGGCAACAGGAGGCACTTGTTTTTGATTGGCTGGCAGATATTGATTCAATTTATCTATTGGGATACCTCAATGGTCATGAGCCAACACTGATTCGACGTTTTGTATTCTGTGATAAGTAGCCATGTTTGAACCAGATAACACACTACAATATGCACCAATGCAAAATATGGCAGACTTAACTGAGAAACAGTGTTAACTGTTTGCTACCTGCACATGTCAGGATCATATTGGTCTAACTTGAAATATATTTGACTATCTTAAGTAGGAAATTGGGCAAACTATAACAAAAAATATGCTTATTTATGGTAAACCAATGTATTTCTGCATCTGCTATTTAGATAAATCGAATATAAAATTTTGTGTTTCCATTGCATCCTTATTGACTTGATTAAGATTCAGTATTTTTGCCTTTTATCGAGGTAAACACGTTAGTAAGCCAATGTAATGAAGAGTGCTTAGGTAAAAAGCAGACTGCTTCGAACAGAGTGCAAGTGCTGTCTTCTGTGCATGCCTGATATTTTGGGGGGTCTGAAGGAGTGAGACATGCATAGCATCTGAGAATAGTCTTTAACTTCCATTTCAAATGCTACACAAGCTTCCTTCCCAGTTATCATCAAACTGTCAAGAGTCACAGGAGCAAAACTAAATCAAGGGACACAAACCTGCACACAATGTACGCTCAGACAAATGAGCTTGAGCTTTATCAGCAAGTCTATATTAACCTCAAGGTTACTATGGTACAGCCTCCCCCTCCCAGACATTAACCATCGCAACTAGATGTCCAACTTCAGCCTTTACCTTTTGCTAACTTAAACTCTAAAATACAAGTTCAAAACCTAAAAAAGCCTTTTGAATGTGTGTCAGAACGTGAGCACAAAATGTCCTCTCCTTCCACAAATGTCCTCACTCCCAAGGTCTAAATCTTTAATTGGTCTTCACAAACATAGATGTACAAGCACCCGCACACACGTACACACAGTGTCAGTCAACAATTTACTGGCTGTCAACACTGTAAGCAATAACGCAGACTCTGAAAGAGAGACAGAAAATAAGTGCTGTGATTAGTTGTGGGAACAATGCCTGGTCTGATGTAAGAGGGACAGGGAGGAAAACAAAAAAAGCAGAGAGATGTAAGCAGACCCTTCTGTTTGGATAATAGTGAAGATGTAGAAATACCAACAATTGTACATCTTCAACAGTTAAAGACAAGCACAGTGGTAAAGTGAAAGTGTTATGATCTTGAGTAAAAATTAGCTAGTTAAATTTGTTTGATCTAATAAGAATAAGTATCTACCCGAAGATGTACGCTCTCATACAAGTTGAGCAGAAATATACTATAGTTCCTAAAATTCAGAGAAAACTATTAATCAATACTGCAATTTGAGCATTTGAAATGCAGATAGCACATGATGTGTTGTAGGATAATAGCTTACATGCCCCAACTCTTCAGTGTCCTTTGATACTCTGTGCCTTAATTAGTATGAATACACCAAATTTTTGTTAAACTTAATCTTCCCACAAGAAATGTTTAACTCTTACATAGGCTACAACTCAAACATCACAAGAAATATTTTGTTGGTGATTTCAAGAAGTTCTGCTGAATCAAACTAAATTATTAAAATATACTCCAACACTTGAACTTTATTGATAAGTTGGTATTAAGGCAATACAATCAAGACAACAAACAACTGAACTGAGCTTACTTGTCTAAGCCATGGCCCCAGTGCAGGGACAGGCAGTGCATGCTAGTGCTATTTACATAGCCTTAACTGAGAGCTTTGTAAGTGCTGCAGGGCCTAAGTCCTGTTACATAATGAGTAAGGCTGTCTAATGTTGGTTTGGAGCAGGAAAAAGGGAACATTGTACGTTGGATGTCCTGCATATTCTCTGTCAGTTTCCATGTGATGCCCATCTCTTTCTCTCCACATCTTTCCAATTAGCCGACATGGAGTTGAGGGAGGGACGGAGGCCCCCACCAATCCTCGGCACATTGAACATTCCCCTGGACCCCTGCCAAGACTCACAGGCAGCAACTCGCCAGTTTCTGCTTCGTTTCCCCCATCCCCCTGCTTCCACCCCAGTCTGGCTTACCCCAGTGGGCCTCCTAAGCCCCTGCCCCCTCTATTGGCACACAAGTTAGACAAGGAGGAGGGGGTTACACAGACACCATCCCCTCCTTGACTTTGTATATGAGGATACTGGTCATAAGCAAATACCTGAGTGCTGTCCTTCATGCAGAGTTGGAGCTATACATTAGCTCTTCTCTGATAAGTTATGCATTGAACTGTATAAATCGAGGTGCAGCTTACACTCGCACACATCTTGGCAAACAGGAAATGCCAGATTTAGGGCTGGGAGTACTTGAAGATGTGATCAGACCTATCTTAACACGAGATCACTATCTCTGCCAAAAGAGATCAGTGTCAGACCTGAGATGAACCCCGGGCTACATCATACAGACTGGGGTAAGATACAGTAAACTGCATAGAGGAAGTCACATCAATGGAAACACCATTTTTTTCCCCTGAAACATTACTTCACAAGCGAGGAAGTAATAGTTTTGTCCAGTCTAGTACCACTACAGCCACTGAAACACACAAAAAAACTGTCCATGCCAAAGTCAATCTGAGCACTTTCTTTTTTTGGGGCCATGTCCATCCACCAAAGGATAGTACAACTATTTCTGGCTTGCTAGTGCCCTATCATTACTACTGCAAACACAGAGCCAAGATACACACTGGTCTGCACACACAAACGCTTCTCATTTAGCACAATGGCCACACCAAATACAATTGTCTGGCAAATCTTTACCCTGCTCCCCTTGACTTCTAAATAGCAATACATAGAGCAAAGATAGAGGGTAATGGCTTTTGGCAGCCTTCCACTGTGTCCAGCTGATTCTACTGTCAACGCTCCCCTACTGGAGCAGCACCCTGCGGCGGTGTTAAGCGCGTTATCTATCAGGACTGAGCCAGTTGTTTGAAAAGCCTCATAATCACAGGCTCAGTGACTACCACGGTCAGGCCTGCGCTTAGGTCAATGACAGGGAAAAGGGATAGGCAACACAAGTCACACACAAGCATGACACAAGGGGATTTACCTGGGTCAACATAAAATATCTGACACTGAATAGAAAGAAGTTTTTGCTTAAGTATTTGTTTATTTAAAAATGTAATTTCTGGGGCAAAATGACAGATTATTGTACAGAAGTAAACAATCAAAGCAGAAGAAGTATAAGCGTGTATGCAGGATACAAGTAAGCAGGTCCATTCAAGTTATGTTTGGATGGAAGTGAAAAGAAGGCTAATGATGCAACCTGAGGACTACACTAGTGTTCATGTTTTGTCTGTAAAGGGTCAGACAAGGGGAAGGAAGACTAGGGTTTTCTTTTAAATAAATGATTCTGCCCCTTCAGTGATAGGGGGCTGCAGATGGAGCTACTGCCAAGGTTTGTCCTCTTGGCTTTGTTACGATACGCTCTAATCAAAACAACGTCTAGATGCCAACAGCCTACAGCCTGGCTAGATCCAGAGCCAACATGGGTTATGGGTTTCCTGCTAGTGTGCTGCCAAAACAGCAAGTAGTAATATAATTTACTGAGTCTGTGCCCCAGTGAGAGACTGAATTTCTTACTTTGGGTTCTTTTCCATAAGGAAAAAAAGTCCAATTAAACATCTTAAGATTGAGCTAATTTAGAGTTCAGAAATGTTCCAACAACTGTTTTTGTGCAGCAACACTGATAGAATATCCATATTCTCTGCAGACTATAAGTATTACAATAACCAAGTGGATAACTTACACACTCCCTTAGGAAAACAAGGTTACAAATCCAAGCTTTTAGTAACACTCAATAGACAACACAAAAGAACAGAGAAGCATGGCTTCACTGCAACATTAAACGCCTTTCCTTGAAAGTATCCCTATTGTTGTTGACCTAAGGTCCGTACACACCCAAAATTTACCGAAGTGTCCTCCAGATGAGCCACCTGCTGTGGCTATAGTAGTAGCTATGGCTCTAAAGCAGCTGTGTGTGTCAAGGATAACGCTAACTGTAAGGCATTTGAGAAAACTAGCAGACTCCCTCCAGTTCCTATCAGGTTTTATATTATTCTTTTCTCCATATTTGCCAGTTTGGTTTTTTTTTGCAAATTAGACTCCAACATCTTTTCACAATTATCCCCTTTTTGCATGCTCATTGGCCTTTTGGAAGGATGGGTGTGCGGATGGAAGGGAGGACCCTTGACCCTGGGTAAGAAACAGCTCTATGTTTGTGTCTGTGAGTCAGCTGGGTGTCTAGGGCATGCAGGAGGCAGCGCAAGGCCTGATGAACAACTACAGGGTATTAACCAACCGCCAGAATTTTGAGAGCCTGACATTAATGGTCACACAGACTCCTTGCAAAAATGTTTACACGTGTAGCCACCAGCTGACACAACACACAACATTTACATTTCAAGACGGACCACAGGCACACACTCAAACAGGCACGAAGACCTAGATAAATCTGTATGCACCGAACACACAAATAAACGCTCCCCATGCAACTGCAAATGCATGTGTGCCATTGCTGCTCGCACACATTTTTCATTTCATCACCTCACTGGTGTGTGACGATAGAGATAAGACAGTGGTGACAGAGATGTCAGAGGGGGGGAAGGAAAAGGGGGTTTGAAATTGAACAGGAAATTATGTACTTCAATTAAGACACGCAGAGGAGATATTAAAAGCTATACTCCAGTGCCTGGAGACAGGATGCAGGAAGGGGGGATGCAATGGAAGGCGACAGTTCAATCAGAATCCGGGGCTTTCTCACCAAGCCCGGGGGTGGAGGAAAGGAGGGAAGAGAGACAGGACAGCTATGTTTAATAATGTACTTGGAATTAGTGTAGTGGAATGCACAATAGTGTACAAGATACATGGTGTGATATAGCTACAGATCGAACTGCAGACCAAATAGCAGTGAAAACTGGCATCAGACCCAAGACTGTGCCTTTGTCACATTTAGGGACCACTGCAACTACAATAGAAAAGCACAGATCCAAACATTTAAAAAAAAAAAAAACCTCAGCCCTGCTGCCTTGAAACAATTCTACTCTCTCTGTAATCAACCAATAACCATAAAATTAGCGCACCATTATCTTCTAATAACTACAGACACTGAAAAAAGGCAAGACAGTTTTCTCAGTCAGTTCAAGAAATCATATTACACACTCACATGTACTGAGTGTGTCCCAGCCACTCAGCCAATCATGAAAGAGCTATGATATAACACAAAAGTTCCCAACACTGTCAAGCCCCTTCAAAGAAGCATACTAAATTTAGTCATCAACCGCATTGTAAAAATCTAAAACCAGCACATGGGAGAATAGATCCGATTAACCAGTAGTCTGTTTTGTTGGTTTTGAAGGTGTGCAACATGAAAAATGAGACGAAAACGCTTGTTTGCAGCAGTACAATCTCTATATTCCAGACACGAGTAAAGCAACACAGTTGATTATTTAGCATATTCATTTACAGCTAGTAACAATATGCATCAATGTACAATAAGCAAAGCTAGCAGTGTTTGAAACTTACCTTGTGTTAATCACAGCTTTGGCAGCTTTCGGTTAAGAGTCGATACATGGCAGAAAAAAATATGCAGAAAAGCATTCTCCGATGTCTTTTCTAAAGTTACCCGTAAAGAGATGGAGCAGACATTTAGTCGCAGTTAAAGTCAGACTTGGTACATAAGCCGACTGCTGCCGCTGAAGCAGCTTGGTGACAAGATACCGAGGTAAACAACGGCTACTCAGCCAGATATATACACAGCAAGTACGGTAATTTCTGCTTTGAGCAAAAAAAATATATCGATCAAAAAATTTGAAATTATACTCGCCAAAAAACTGTTTTGTTAAAACGTCACGATAGATCGGGGGGCTGGGAAGGGGGCGAAGCACCACTAATAACAAAAACAACAAAAAAAAACGAACACGAATACAATGACTTTTAAAAGCAGCTAAATTATGTAAGCTAACGTTAGCTGGTTAGCGTTTTAGTCGTCGACCGTTACGAGGTTTTGCAAAACGGAGAATTCAGGCAGTTTTCGTTGAAAAAAAAATCGCCGTTGAGTTCTCGCTGAGCAAGCCGACGGCCGTGAGCCAGCCAGCCAACTTGTTTTAAAGTGCAAAAAGAAATGTTTTTTGTTTGTTTTTGTTTTTTTAGTTTAAGTCGCCGGTTGGACGACTAGCGACGGGCTGGCTACCGCGAATGCAGAGTGAGTAGCGACTCCAAGGAAATACATTCTGTGTGGATCCAGACAGCGGAGCGGACACTCATGGTAGGCGTTCAGTGAGCTCTCGTTGACAGTGATCTCGCAGCCATTTTGTTCAAACTAACAACACCGCAGTCTCCCTCTCCTCTTCCCAGCCAGCAGACACACCAGGAAGCGGCTCCGGATACGTCACCCCCAACCAACCGAAACCCCGGACGCTAAGCTCCGCCCACCGCCCTCCTCCGCTCGCCAAACCTCCAAGCGGCCACAGAGGATTGACAGGCAAGAAAAACATACGCACACACACATACACACATCACACATACACACATCACACACATACAGGATGGAGGCAGGCAGCTCATATTTCCAGGGTAATTGCAGAAGCGTGGACCCAACATTGTGTGCTTAAAAGAAATAAATGTGACGCTGTAATGCTGTAGAGGCAATATTTCTGAAAGCAAAGCCATTTTGAATGAAATGCGTATTAAAACATGGCCACTATTTATGTTCTGTATTATGTTACTTATGTTTTGTTTCTAGCAGTGGTTAAGTATCGAGGTCTTAACGCTGCTCTAGTCTGAATTTTTACTTTAAAAATAGCAAAAATCACTTGGCTTACGTATTCTATCTTATTATTTTGTTTGTTCGAATTTGTTTTCATTATTTGCCTGATTTGACATTTGTTTTCTTGTGAAGCACTTTGTAATTTTGTTTTCAAAGTGCTAAACAAATAAAATTATCATCACGTATTACTATTATTATTACTGATTGTTACTCTGCAGACCTTATTTTCAACTTTTAGTCCTTGTTCTGCTTTTACAGCTTTCAGCACCATTTTTATTCTCACCACTTTCCTCAGCAGTATTTCCAAATGTATGTATCTGTATCCAGTGGAAAATCTCTTTAGAAAAAAACTCACTGTATGCTAATCGCGAAGCACCACAAAGACAATGTCAGTGACTAGATGAAGCATTTAGCACAAAGCCATATATTTTGCAGAGTAAAGTAACTACTTCCATTATCCAGATCCACTTTATCTTATAGAAGGTCACTTGGGGCTAGAGTCCATCTCAGCTGACAACGGGGTTAAGGGCAGGATGCACCCTGGATAGGTCACTAGCCCAAGACAGAGCCAACACAGAGAGATAGGCAACCATACACACTCATTCTCACACCTATTGGCAATTTACAATCACAGATTAACCTAACATGCATGTTTTGGACTTCAGGAACCAGCCGGAGCACTCTGAGAAAACTGAGGCAGGCAGAGGAAGAACTTGCAAACTCCACACAGAGAAGCTCCAGCTGATCAGGAGATTCAAATGCAGGACCTTATAGCTGTGAGGTAACAGTACTAACCACTGCAACAAAACAAAAACCCAGTAAAATAGCTTTCCATGATCCACAATAGTGAAACTGTTCTGTTATATAGATACAATGCCATACTTTGCTATACAAAAGAGTGCAAAATAGTGCACAAAAATAAATACAGGAGTCCCTGAAGTCTTCAAGCAATCAGAACTTGCATCAGGAACTTTAAGTGACTGAAATGGCTTTAAAAGTGCCAACCTCAGGTCTCTCTACCCAAGATGACCTTTGTCAAGAATCTCTTCATCACATGGTGTCCAGAAACAGGGGGTGATAATTCTAAGCTATTCACAACATGATGGATGAGGTCGCCCTTGTGCACCCTGAGTCACATCTACAGCCGTCTCAGAGAAAGAAAATGCAGCCCCTGTCCATTCTCTACACTCCTTTCTCATGGAAATGACTGCTCCACGCACAAAACACACACAGAAACACACATGCTGTGCGGTGGGAACAGGTCAGGACTGCGTTCCACAAAGGGGAAGGCTGACCAGTGAGAACGCTCCTATACATCACTGGGAGAGACTGCTAATGAGAAGGCCAGGGGCCCTGGCCAAAAGTTTTTTTCTCTCCTTTTCAAGGCAATATGCCCAGAGCTATTAAAACAGCAAGCTCCAAATGAATGGAGAAAGCAGATGTTGCCTGTTCAGGGTTAAGAGAGGTGAGAGCAGAGGGGAATGCCTTCAGAAACGCCTTAAGGGATATGTAGTTCACTGAGGCTCAGACTATTAAACTGAAAATGCAGGAACTTACTGTTCATGTATGCCGTGTAAATAAATTGTGCTCTGAGTAAACATTTTGTCACGGAGTTAATTGAATGTGTCTGCTTGAAGCATCAATTCAGTGATTTATTATGTCATGCAAACTAAAGTACCAACATTACTTATAGCCCAAGACACATGAGTTATCAAAGAGGGACGTGGAACTGTATGCAACACAAAGGACAGCTGAGACTTCAAATAACGATAGTGGGTTGACATGTATTTAGCCATGAATGGCAAGGACTACTCAGGTGTGTATGTGTGTGTTAACATAGGTGAGTAAAAGAGACAGGGAGTGTGTGTGTGTCTCTGCGTGCAGATATGCACACGTATTTATGTGTATGTGAGCGTGCACACACCCTCCTCTTGCATATCCACTCTCCAACTCATCACCGCTATTCTTTTAGGTGTCTTTGAGATGTTTCTTTGACTCCGCCAATTTCCCTAATTGCTTTCACATTTAAGCAGACTGCTGACAGAAGCGAGTCAATGGGAAAGGTCCGCCTGACATTCTGATAAGAAACAACCCAGACACAAGCTGTAGGACTGCAGTGGAGGCAATCGCTCACTCCTTCCCCTCTCAGACAATACACTTCTCTTCCTCCTGCTCTCGCTATTCTGTTCCTCTCCGTTCTCCATTTTTTTCAGTGTGCTCTTCTGCCTTTTGTTTTAATTCCAGTCCAATCATGAGCTCTGTTCCGCATAAGGTTTTAATTTCAAGCCTGCTGCCAGAGACTGCCACAGTCACACGAAGACATGCTCATATTCACACAAGAATGCACGTGCATACACCAAACCACGGATCCTCATGCATACTGTGCACACAGACGCTTTACTCTCAGATCACAAATATGCATTCACATCTAAATGTTACATGGCTACATGCATATTTAATGTATGTGCTCTGTGACTACATTTTATCATTTAAACATGATCCCTGTGAGACAGAGTATCTCCTACTGGAAACATTAATAACCACACACATTAATAGAATGCAGACGCATCAGACAAATTACATAAACACAAGCCCTAAAAGCTGTAGTTTTTCTTCATAAGTCAAAATCTATTCATAATTTATGACAGGCCAGGTGAATTTAAAGAATCATCAAATTAATTTTTAGCACTTAGAACCTGTTTTTTTTCCTTACTTTAAAATACAAAACACCACTCCAAATGTATTACCTTAACATTTGACTTTGTGGAATTAACAAAACAAACGTGATCTGAGGGGGAACCAAACATTTCATGACAGCACAAAGTCCAAAAGCTAACCTTGGTTTTAAATACGTATTCCCCAGACACTGAAATCTAGAGAAACACATTTATAGTATGCTGTATGATACAGAACAAGTGATGAGTTGGGGGTGTCAGTTTTTTTGGTATTGATTATGAATACACAATCCTCCTCCACAGTCTGGACTTTATGCATGTGAGTAATCAAAATGCAGACAGCGAGATACCGGTGCTTCGCTCAAAGTGACATTTCCAAAGGCATGACTTGACATATGCAAAAGGACCGTCATGATGATAATTCTAACAGAGGAAGGAACCATCTCCTAACTGCACATAAAAGAAGAGTGTTGCATGGTGACTCTCCCTGTTCTGCTACTTCAAGGCTAAATTTGCAAGTAGTAACTGTGCGGATGGGCTGAAACATTCATTGTGAGTTTTTCTCACTCTGATTAGCTATGTGATTGAAGTGCCTATCCATTAAATAACAGTGCAGAGTGGTAAAACCCTGCTGAGTTGCTCATTGCTCATCTCCAAGGTCTGCAGCATTGCAATGAGAGATAAGACAGGCTGCAAGTAGCTGAAGGCATGTTAGTCCAGAAGACGAGGAGGGATCCTT
Organism: Amphiprion ocellaris; assembly: GCF_022539595.1. Lineage (NCBI taxonomy): Eukaryota > Metazoa > Chordata > Actinopteri > Pomacentridae > Amphiprion > Amphiprion ocellaris. The sequence goes on along the minus strand of NC_072769.1, from coordinate 12,484,827 downwards.
TTCATTAACTTTCATTAAGACTAAAGAGCAAATTACCCTGAACAGTAGAAGTGTGACACACAAAAGTCATTAGGTAGGGAAATATCCGCTGACCAGCCACAGCATTAAAACCATCGCAGGTAAAGTGAATACCACTGATTATCTCTCTACAATGGCACCTGTCAAGAGATGGGATATATTAAGCAGCAAGTAAACAATTAGCTCTTCAGGCTGATGCTTTGGAAGCAGGATCTGAGCAACCTTGGCAAGGATCAAATTGTTACACCTGCTCAGCTGGGTTAGAGCAGCTTCAAAACAGAAGTTCTTTTGGGGTGTTCCATGTCTGTAGTGGTTAGTAACGCCCAAAAGTGGTTCATGGAAGGACAGCCAATGCACCAGCAACATGGTCATGGATACCCAAGGCCCATTGATTTGTGTGGGAAGTGAAGGTCCCAGCACAAACTGCTGAAAACTTTAATGATGGCTATGAAACAAAGTTGTTACAATGCACAGTGTGTCTGGGCTGCCAAGCTACTGACTGATAACTGTGAACATGCTGACACCTGTTCACCACTAGAAGAACCTATAATTGGCATGTGAGTATTTGAACTGGATCATGGAGCAGTGTAAGAAGGTGACCTGGTCTGGTCAGTCATGTTTTCTTTTACATCATGTCAACAGCCCAGTGCATGTGTGTTGGTTACCTGGGGAAAGGATGGCAGCAGGATGCACTATGAGAAGAAGATAAGCCAGCAAGGCAGCGTGATGCTCTGGCCAGTGTTCGGATGGGAAACCTTGGGTCCTGGAATTCATGTGGACATTAGTTTCACATGTACAACCTACGTAAGCATTGCAGCAGACCATGTAGACCCCTTCACGGCAGTAGTCTTCTCTGATAGCAGTAAACCTCCAGGTCTTTAAATTTCCCACATCTCAATCTAACTGAGCAACTGTGGGATGTGCTAGAAAAACAAGTCCGACCTCGCAACTTACAGGGCTCAAAGGATCTGCTGCTAATGTCTTGAAGTTTGATACCACAGGAAACCTTCAGAGGTCTTCTAGAGTCTATGCCTTGAGAGGTTTATGGCATGAGGTGGACCAGCACAACATCAGACAGGTGGTTTTAATATTGTGGCTGAACAGTGTATACTAAATAAAATATACATGCATTGCCACATAAAAATGTGTGAGCAGTTACTGTTATGCTGTTTATAAAAACACACAAATACATTATTAAACAATTTTCTGCGCACAAATACAGAGCAGACATTGGCAACAAATGCCTCTAATCCTCTAAGTACTGCTGTGTGTCTGTGCAGCACATAATGTATTATGGCTGAGGCACAATAGCAAGAAGAAACTGTGCGCTGCGGCTGGTAAAGGGGCAATAATGCTAGGGGTGGGAAAGGGGTTATGCAGACTCTGTGTGCAATGTAGTAGTGTTTTTGTGCGCACGGCTGTGCATGCATGCTTGTGTGTAAGTGCATGTCCATAGTATATGTGTGTGTGTTAGTGTGTGTCCATATGTGCTCTGTATGGGTGGAGGGAGACAGAGCAGAGCGTTGCAGTGCAGTAGGACAGCGTTTCTGAGCTCTGGTAATTTCCCCTGAGACAAGCAAGCAGGTAAAGGCCAGCGAAAGAAGGAGGGAGGGAAGGAGAGAGGAATAGATGAAGGTTGGGATAGAGAGAGGGAGGGAGAGCGTCAGCAAGCGGGTATGTCAGAGAATAATGAGGAATGATACAGCGGTGACGGAAAAAAGGCCGGCAGATTTGCCCAATCAAATGCGCATAGACTGCATTAACAGCATTTCTGGCTGAATGTAGTAGCTCTCATTGTCAACACATTAACATTAACGTTTCTATTTTCATTTCAAATGCCTTATCTTGCTAATGAATGTTTCTGAACTGAGTCATTGTTTTTGTAATGAATTCATCTATTAATTACAAGTGTGCATTTTCCTGATGACCTTGCTTTATTTTGTTACAAGCTACAGACCTTTAATATTAGCATACATTAAGCCCTGCTTATCTTTCATCCCCAATAGCTAATACATCAAATTATCCCCCACCCCCCCCAAAAAAAGCATCAACCACAATAGTGGCTTGTGTGTGTGTTTGTGGGTGAGCACCCTCACTTATTAGCCCCTTTCCCCTCCCTACTTGCAAACTCATTACCAGCGTATAAGACCTGCGTGGATTTTATGGTGTATTGGGAACTGACTGGTTAATCAGATTTATTGCACACTTAAGCTTAATTGATTGCCTTTATGGATTCAAATGAATAATTAAGTACTAACAAGCCTAGTTTCTGTTTCATCATTCAGAAATGATGATAATGACCCACAGAAAGCGAAGGTGGTTGAAGTGTCAATCAAAAAATGCTAACATCACAATATTTGCTTTTTGGTGTTAGTCCTCTCTTTATTAACTGATTATAATAACGCTGTGGGTGATCTGTTCTACTCGCCTCAATACACTGATACATTTACCACTTAATCTCAAAGTAGAAGATTTATTTTTCTGCCTGCTCCTGCCCTTCGCTGTGATATTTGATGTTTCTACTTGTAATGAAGTAGTATAAGCTGTCATATAGAGGCAGTGAAAGTACAGACCCCCACCCACCCCCCAAACAAAGACAACATATCCTGACCTTCAGATGATCTTCATCAGATCAATACTATCATCAGCACAGACATGCGGTCACAGATTAACCTAGCCTCCTGTACCATCCCCCAGCTCCACACCAAAACACACACACACACACACACACACACACACACACACACACACACACACACACACAACACCACACACACACACACACACACACACACACACACAGACACGCTCGCTCACTCACACACACCTTATTGAGTAAAGGGGGCCTGGGTGTATTGATTGGTTTCTACAGATTGACACACAGAACCGCTGCATGCACACACTTGCTTGTTGACTTTACTTTTCACTGGCTGGCTGCTATTGCATCGTGGGTGGGAGGATAGATAACAGTATATTTGGGCCAGTTAAGTGCTTCTGTATGGATCGCCAGCTGTAGGAATCATAGGTAGATGCATTGACTGCAGCCTTCACCTCGTTATGATGGCAAAAATAATGACACTCAAAAAGAATGAACTGATTCTCTACCTATAAGTCAGTCCTGCAATACTGCACAAATGATTGCTTCTGTATTTACATGTATGTTTGACATTAGAGAAAAGGGCACAATTAAGGCCACATGAATAAGCTGATCTTAAGTCTGGCATTGCATGTCATTTTTAACATATCTTTGTACATACTTTACACATAGACACACACACACACACACACACACACACACACACACACACACACACAAGCGCAGACAAATACCTGTATTTGACTCCCCACCAGCCATTTACACAAAATACTCAACAAATACAGTGAGCAAAACAAGCAAATTGATAGCTATATGTCTGCCAGTGCAAACTTAATCCCACATCCAATGTAAATGTTGGTGGCATATCCAGAGGCAAGAGTTGATATTTGGAAGTCCATTAACACAGGGTGGAGATGGGTTAATTCACTGTGTGTGGCTGGCGATCCAGAGGGAGTTTTAGGGCATACAAAGAGGAGGAAGGTGAGAGATGGATGATGAGGTTGGAGAAAAGACAGGAAAAAGAAAAGAGGGGGATATGCAAAAATAAAAGGGCAAATAAAAGGAAAAGAAGAGGGAGATTGCAAATAAATGTGGAGGGAGGCAGATGTGTATGTGAGGAGGACTGGTGGTGGTGGTGCTGGGGATAGCGGTGGGTGAGTGTGAGTGTGTGTGTGTGGAGGGGGGTTGTTGTGAGCATTGCTGCCTGCTATCATCCGCCTGAGCCTGGGCGTCAGTTTGATTAATGCTGCTTTCCTCCAAGTGACCTCCACGGTCAGCGGAATAGTGGGTACTCAGCCTCTCCCATTCGCTGCCGCACCGGAGGGGGGTAACGGCCTTATAATACGCTCCTCCAGAGTTCCCCTCGCTTTTTTCCCATTTCCACTTTTTCTCTCTGTCTGTCTCTCATTTAAGCTCCCTCTTCCCCTCATTCTGTCTGTCTGTCTCTTTTTTTTATTCTCTCTCCCCTTGATCTGTCCTTCCTCTCTTCCTACATTCTCATCCTCATCCATCTCTTTCTCTCTGTCACCATTTCTCTTTCTCTCTATCTGACTCTTTTGCTCTCGCCACCAGCGCTCTGTAATCTGAAATGCAATCAAAAGCGGCAATAATGCAATGTGTTTGAGGATGCGGGAGAGAGGAATGGGGGGAAACAGGCCTGCGAAGGGCCATTAGGGCACCGAATGAGGTTTAGATAAACACATACACATTTCACACACAACCACCGCCACTCTTCCTCCCCTCCCTCTGTTCATAGACTGACTGCCAAGGTGAAGGCACATGAATAGAGTTGTCCTACACCAATAGACAGTTGGCAATGACACGCTTCCTCTGGCTGTGCCAGCCGGTCTTTCCTGGCATGAACCTGACAAGAAAGGAGTTCCATACTTACAGAGAGATACAGAGAAACAAAGAGGCCATAGTTGACAAAAAACTCACTTATATCCCTGTCATTTTCAAAAATCTTTATTTCTCCTGCTATATTTCTCAATGTGCTTTCTGGTCCTTTATGTTGACTCAGCCACCTCCTGTGCCTTGCCAACAGCCACAGTTTCTGCATCTTTCTGCAGCAAGATTGTAAACAGTAATTGACTACACAGGACGCAGAGCATGTGTATTTGCATATTTTCGTGTGTCTGTTAAACTGTGTCTAGACTGATATTACTGAATCAAAAACAGCCCTCTCATTTATTTCAGTGGGACCACTGAGTTGGCACAGTAGGGATCTTGGTGCACAGGGCTCCAGCAGGTTTGTTTTCCTTTAAGATATTTCTTGCTTCACAGTATTATAAACCACTGTATAGTATTCTGGTGGATGTATCACTCAAGCTGAACGTCTGGATTATATTTCATCGCAGCAGCACCTGTGGCAATGTGCCCACACAGACAAAGTGCTTGTGATTTTTACCACAGTGCTATTTTCAGCCTGAACACCCGCGCGGCTCTATGGAAAAAGTAACTCGAGATTGGATTTACATAGGTCTGTTTCTGTATATATGAAGTGCATGGCAGCTGCACATTGTTACTGTCCTGTAAAAACACAAGTAAGATGTATTTATGGGTCCAGTTACCTCTGAGGAACCAAGATTCGACCCAGGAATTCTTCTCAATCTAATCAGGTTGGGTAGGTTTTCATTTAACTGCCATGGGAATCTAATACCTGAGTGGATCCAAATGGATGTGAACGTACCAAAAAGATGTTAAGAAATCAGTAGCCTGTATAAAGTGTTTCTGCTATTAAGTGATGACTTTTTCATTCACAGATATTGAATTGGTAAGAAAATTATTATCTTTTGTCTCTATATTGCCCAGTTGGCTACAGAATGTTTAATTCTTACAGCAGCAGGTGGAAATAGAATTTTTAATTATTTCTTTAAATTAGCCTTTGAAGCATATGAGGAAATGGTTTTTGTAATTAGTTTCTAGCTTTACATTAATTCCTAGACCATTATTATTAAATTTATGTTCTTTCTGACCATGGCTGCTTCTTGATTGATTGCTGCTAGTGGTGCTGCTATTCTTTCTCTATTAGGGTCTATTCAGGCCAATGGCATTTTTAATAGGATCTAATTATTCTCAGATCCATTTGAATGGAGTCTGACTATGCTTAGGTTCTCTTCAGATCAGGCTTTTGGCTTTGAAAATTAATTTATGCACGTCAAGTTTAGATGAGGTCCATTCAAAATCGTGAAGAACACACAAAGCTCCAAAGTTCAAAAAGCTTCGGTTTGATTGAAAATTCTGTACCACATACGTAGTGTTTCACTGGACACTGACAATACACGCATTTCAGTTTCTCTTCCAAACTTTTGTCACCAGTCATTTCTGTATCTGATCAAGATGGCGTCTGAAAATGTGTGCAAAGAAGCCAGTAGAATAATCGCAGCCTGGAGAGTTAGCCCTGCTGTGCACCGTCAATTTGTCTCACACTCTGTACCCTCCATCCCCTCCCCACCACCACCACCACCACACTCTTTCCTTTTTTTTCCCTTCGTCTCTCTCCATGTTCCCTTTTTCCAGTCAGTGCCTGAGCGTGAGCGACACACACACACACACACACACACACACACACACACACACACACACACACACACACACACACACACACACACACACACACACACACACACACACACACACACACTCTTCTGAGCATCATGAATCTTTCATGCGAGCGGGCTGTATAATCCCTGAGGCGTGCTCTCTGAGACCAACACACACCCGCCTCCATCACCTTGAGAGAGAGGGAAAGCCATCAGCAGGAGAGAGGGAAAGAGAGAGAGAGGGGGAGAGAGGAGCCGGATGACAGGGAGATAGAAAGATAGATGGAGAGAGGGAGATGTGGAGGGAGGGAGGGAGGGAAGGAGTGAGTGAGGGAGGGAGGGAGGGGGGAGATAGGAAAGGAGAAGGGGAGGGAGGGCAGTGGAGGGAGCAGCAAAAGACAAATTGAAGGTGTTAAGTAGGACCTGGCTAGAATTACCTTCTTTCTTTTGACCACTGAGGGAGGGATGAAAGAGAAGGAGCAAGCGATAACAATGGAGAGGTTTGTTCTTTTTCTTCTCGGCTGCTGAAGGCAAAAGTGGAAAGTGAAAGCGTATCATTACTAGTCTTTGTCTGATGGAAGCACAGCGAGCGCTGAAAAATTGTAGGATAGATCTAAAGTATGTCCTTTAAACTACCATTATTATGTAGATATGCATCCACATAAATGCAGACACACATCCATAGTCAGACTCATGCATACCACACCAGCACACACGTGCAAACATATATACATACACACTTTCAATATATTACAATATACATAGCTGTAAGCTAAAGTTTAGGCATGCCTGAAGGCAAATTACACATTTGTTCATTTCTGAAGTGAAAAAAGTAAATAAATCCCCTACAGAACCTCCCAAACTGCCACCGCACTTAGTTTTGAATTCATGGACTGAGTAGCAAAACGGTATTTGTGCCATGCGCAAAAGTTAGCACCAGAATTTCATTAACTCCTAACGTTAATTGACTTGTCAGGCCTCGAAAGAATGATGAACAAGTGGGAATTCATTAAGAATTGTCAGCAGATGAAAATTCAGGGCTTAGTAAATTCTACTGACTCTGACTCTACAAACTGACCAGGGATCTGAAAGTCAAATGATGCTTAAAAGCCGGGTAAGACTGTAAAAGAAAAGCCATCAAAGTCCTTCCAGCTTAAAATTTCCACTGTTCAAATGTCACGGCCATTAAGGGGCACTGCTGCAGGCAGAACAAGATCTAGAAGATTGAGTGAAGCTTCCGACAAAACCGTGTATTTGGGCAGAAAAGTAAAGCAAAACACTGCAGGAAGGTTTAACTGACAGAAGTAGTAGTGCAGCATGGATGCACAAACAGGCTGGAAGAGTTATCAGAAGGGAAACTTAGCTGCAACCTCATCACAAAAGTTGACATCTGAAGTCTGCAAAGCAAACATCTGGATAAGCCAGAGCAGTTTTGAAAAGTCTTGTGGACAACTGATGTTAAAATTAAGCTTTTTGGACACATTCTCCCAAGGTATGTTTGGGGCAGCATTTGATGCAAAGAACACCTAGCCAACTGTTAAGCATGTGGGTGGAAATATTCTGCACTGGGGGTATGTCTCAACACAGGAAACACTACATGGACAGAGGAAAGAATGGACTCCACAAAATATTAGCTCACGCATGATGCAAATGGTTTTCAGTCCATCAGAAAAATGAAAAATGGTCCAAAGCATACCCTAAAGTTAAGAAAGTTAAGCTGTAGCTTTTGGAAAAACTGTCTAAGTCCAGTGATGTGAACAGCAATTCTTGGACAAGAAGCCCACTGAAGGGGACAAGAAGAGGAAACTTTGTAAATCAAGAATATAAAGACTTGTGGACACCTACGTACGAACAAAATATGGAGTTTGCCTGTTCCAAAGACAACGATCACAACTGATATCATTGTTCCATTACTAAAGGTTCTCTTTTTTGAGGGGCTGGATCAAATTAAATCAACATAAAAACCAAACCAGATAGATTTTATATTGTTCACAGTTTCCTCTTACAGCAATCCCTGCTCAGAAAATTTTCTAGTGGTAGAAAGTTGAGAGAAAACTAAACAGAAAAAGTAAATAAGGTGTTGAATTTAGTCATCACGGTGCCAATTGCCTACTTGCAAAGTACAACATCATATCAGTGGATTCATGTCTCTTTCCAAGTCCACTACTTGCCGTGCTTAAACTCGGTTTGGTCTCCTTGCAAACAAAAAATGCATGACATCACATCAGAACAATGAGAAAGAACCGACTACTCCATCTGAATGCAGAGTTGCTCTGAGTGATGTCTCTCACATTGTTGACAATACTGACTGAACAGTAATATAAAACGTTTGATTAATGCAGCTTTATTTGTAACCGATACATTTCCCAGCTTAAACAACTGTGTGCATATATTTCGAAATTTGCTTACTTCGACAAATGTGATGATAGACAGTTCAAATACTGTCGCTTTTGCATTTTTTCCTATAATCTCCTTCTATCAAAGCCATTCATGCGGGGTTCCTTGATCACCATCCCCTTTTCATCCTCCTCCTTTGGACATGTTCAGATAAATACCACATAATGGCTACTCCAATAGACTCCCACCACAGTTTATTAGCTTCATACTGGCTCTCTTTGGCGCATGTCAACCCGAATGCAAGTTGTCCGGGTAAGCTGCTAATGGAGTGACGATGGAAGACTCACAGGTGACAGGACAGCACAGTGGTGGCTTTTGCTTTAATTACCTGAGACGACAGTCAACACAGCAGCGGAGAAAACTCTCACTGGCCAGATGAGCTTATTATGCCCCCTACCTTCACACACCAGGCCTCTGATTTACTATGACACTGATTAACAAGGTTGTCTGAGACAAGGTGAAAGTGTGTACATGTGCTGCAGACACATGTTTGAAACAGTGAAAATGTCTGAAATCATATTGACAGTATAAATGCATGAAAGGAGGAAAAAGATATTTTTTGCATTTCCATTGTGCACATAGACTTCGATATGCCAGACTGGGATGTCTCAAGGTCCCCGGTATACACAAACAGCCAAGGAAAGGTTGAATAAAAGACAACAACTCCTTCTTGCTCATGAGCATTTATGAACAACTAATAATGTATGTGCATGTTACGTGAAACGAACATGTGCTCGAAGGATGTGTGCCTGACTTTGAGAGATACACTGTTCTTGTGAGTGCCACCTTTAATGTACACTTGTCTGATTTAATGCTATTCATTATGCTGTTTTCATGCAGGTTGCTGTGGGTGAGCATAGGTGTGTTTGTGTGTGTGTGTGTGTGTTTGTGTGTGTGTGTGTGTGTGTGTGTGTATGTGTGTGTGTGTGTGTGTGTGTGTGTGTGTGTGTGTCCGGGCTAAATGCATAATGTGTGTTATCAGGGGGACAATAGGTCGAGCGTTTTCCCTCCTTCCAGTACCTGGCCCTCACCCCCATTACTGCTCCCTCATGGTCTCAGCTACATTTCACCATGCACTCCACATATGAGCCCCACCTACCAAATACAATCTAAGTGAGTTACAACCACTCTATAGGAGGAGCAGGGAAGGAGGGTTGAATTCTGTGTGTGCTGGCACACACACACACACACACACACACACACACACACATATATATATAAATAAATAAATAAATAAATAAATAAATAAATAAAAATCTATTTGGATTTTTTGGATGATTATGGCTCATAACTCATGATAATCACAAGTCCCGTATCTCCAATTTTTGGAATATTTCCTGAGATCAGTGTCCTGAAGTGTATGTTCATTTATACACTCATTACATAGTTGGGGCTCCTTTACCATGAATTACTACATCAATGCAGTGTGGCATGGGGGCAGTCAGCCTGGGGCACTGCTGAGGTGTTATTGAGCCCAGGATCTGATAGCAGCATTCGCCTTGTTAGTATTTTTGGGCGGTGTGTTTCTCACCTTCTTTTTGACAATATCCTGTATGGGGTTCTATGGGCTTCAGGTCAGGTGAGCTGGCTGGCCAATCAAGCACAATAATATCACAGAGCTAACTTTGGTTTCTGACAGCTTGCCAGATGTGTAATGACTCAGACTAACCACTTGTCACGAGGTTATAATTGTACTCAGCAGGCCATTTCTTATTAGAACAGAAAAGCATTTCATGAAATACAAAGCTGCTTTTTTTTTTTTTTTTAACGTTACTATGGATGTAAGATTGTGTGGTTCAGTGGGTTAGGGTTAGTCGTTTAACTATTTTGAGATGCTGGATTTCTAATTTACATTTGCTCTAACATCAAAATGAAAACAAAAATGGTTTGATATTTCACTTTATGTGTAAAGAGTTCAGAAGATTTTTATTAAACTTACATTTTTTTTAAAAGTAACAGATGAAAAATATTTAACTCTTTCGTGATGTTCTCATTTACTTAAAAGATCCACTATATACATACATATATATGTGTGTGCATTTGTGTATATGTAGTCATGCAAACAGAACCAGTGTACTACGTAGCTTCAGACAACCACAAGTGTACATAGACACACACTACGGTCGTGCCGACATGGTCCCCTCTTTGGTGTAACCGTGCGGAGGGGGCAAGTGGGCAGTAGGTTGAGACTGGAGGGGGGCTGTGGGTGGTGGACGGTGCAGTACCAATTTCACGCCTCCGCTCATCTCTGCCTCTTCCAGCTGCACACTGCATGCTCTCCTCCCCCCTCGCCACAAACATGCACACACATACACAACCCTCTCTCCAACGACTGTATCCCACATTCCCACCCCGTCTACCCCTCCCTGCCCCTCCCAGTCTCCCTCCATAGGTTAGAGTGTGACAGCACAGTAGCTTGGGGGATCCATCTCCAAACAACAACCCATAGAACATAACAAACTGCATCAGAGCCACCTCAGAAAGGAAAAAAAAGAAAGACAAAGAGACAAAATAGAAACTCAGCAGCAGTGTAAAGCAGCAAGACAGAAACCTTGTCCCCTGATCAATCCTTCAGCACCCACATCCAGCTCAAGATGGATGCCTCGGTGCGTTCACACCTTATGCTTGGCGACATGAGGACAGGAAAAGGGCACAGAGAGGGGAAAAAAAGCAGACCGATTTGCATTCGTAGAGGTAACATTTGTTTATAGCGTGTGTGACACTTCTCTTAACGACCTCACCGCTGATTGAAGCAAGCTTCCTAATTAAGCATTAATTACACAACAATAGAAGTAGCAATTAGGTGGTGGCGACGCAACGCTGACATATTCCCACCTGGGCTAATGTCAACACGGCATTATTACCATCACCGCCTGCTGTGGTTATGGCTATCTAAACAGTCATAAACATCAGCTCGTGCATATTGTGCCACAGTTGCTATACGACTGAGCAATATGTCTCCTCTCCCTCTCTGTGTCTGCCGCTCTCCTCTCTCTGACAGTCTCTCTCTTGTTTTTTCTACTGGTAAACACCAGCAGACAGCACACAAGCAGTGAGTTTCATCCCTCGTGTTAATTGGTGAAAGCAGTGGGATTTACACAGGCAGGCAGGCGACAAGGGTTTTCCCTTTGTAGTGGCACAGTGTTTACAGTCCTGCTGCAGTGCAGGCTGGGGCCGTATGGACGATGCCTTTGTTTGTGTCACATCACACAGAGACAGAAGATAAACCCCGCTGCTTTTCACAACACATACATGCGCACAAAATCACACAGACACCTACACGGAGAAGCTAACACACCTGACAGAGAATGAAGAGGAATTAGAGAACTGCTGGTGGACAGATGGGCAAGCAAATATGAGCGTGTTGGTTTGGGTAGGTGTGTGTGTGTGTGTTTGTGTGTGTGTGTTCTACCAGACAGAGATGAAGTCAGTTTTGTGTGGCCACTTCATTTGGAGATATAGAGCGGTACGGGTTTATGACTGCACAAGACTGGAAGGAGGAAGATTAACAAAAGTGGAGAAGAAGGTTGTCGACTCATGGGTTTCGCTGGAGGTGTGTTTGACAGCAGTGAGTACATCAATTTGGAGATATGGAGTATGTGTGGTCAGGGTGAGATTGGAGGTGAGAGAGTGTAACGCTGGTAACAGAGACAGACTCTTAGATTGGAAAAGTTGTCAACGGCATAGAAAGGTTTTCAAAATAAAGCAAGTACCATTCATTTGACGAAAAAGTATGAGACCATTCATCAACTTTTATGATTAGTATACATAATGCTGAAATGATTCTTAGCCTTTATTCAGAAAATATAGAGGCCGCTACTGAGGAATGTAATTCCAGCAGGAATCTATAAATACACAACATAAAATATCTGAGAAGACTACATCCAAAAACCCTAAGTGGTTGCTGATCTCCTTCATGAGAGAACCCAGAATGAATATTTCACACATGAGCAAACTTTGCTTTCTCCCCTTCATTCCCAAAGGCATCAGTCTGTGCCTTTGGGCTAACTAACCGATTGGAGGATCATCCCACTCCTGATCTCCCATTCCCTTTGGCCCATTTCCCCCCACCCCTAAATTAGTGGAATTTTCGCAAAGCAGGAATACATTAAGGAGAGATCAGGGCAAATGGCACATTATGAACACTGTCAGAAGCGGCCTATTAAAGAGGAATCAGACATTATCGACGCCTATGTATCTGGAGAACAATCTCAGTTAAGTTAATAATGTGCAATTAATCATAGGTCACTTAGCGCAGGATGGGGTATGGCATATTGCAGGGGAAGCAGGCCTAATCTGCTGTCCATCCGTCCAGAAGAAGAGAGAGATGGATGGAGGAAGGCTGACAAACTGTAATCTGGATGAGGGAGCTGGCTTTGGGTTTTGACCACCAGTCAGATATGGAATGAGTGAGGCTAACCACTTGTCACTAGGTTATAGTTTTACTCAGCAGGACATTTCTTAAGTACAGAAAAGCCTTCCATTACATATAAAGCTGTTTTTATGTTACTATGCATATACAGAACCCTGCTGTGCTGGTGGGAGGTGCGTGGAGGTCCTTGGATAAAACCTCCCCTTGCATGTTATCTCCACATTTATGTAAGTTTCCTCTGGGTACTCTGGTTTCCAAAGATTTTGGGAATTAGCGATTGTCCTGTTGTAAAAGACTGGGGTTAAAGGTAGTGACTTTACATCCCTGAGTGTGCAGACATACTGCTCCTGAACTCACATGCGCCAGCAGCAGAAAAAACTAGCTTTCCCCAAAGGTATGGTATAACTTTGTCATTTACTGATAAGTCTTTGAACAGGGTATTTCAGTACTGAGAGACATACTAATTTCTGTCTGAAGCATTCAAAAAAAGGAAGAGTTTGAAGTGATTTTTATTGTCCAGGCTGCGCCTTTGAATAGAGCCCATCTGATGGATTTCATGCAGAAAGGAAGCGAGTTCAATAATGATGCAAAGCGCATAACTACCTCCCGCTGAGAACCCTTGTCCCACACATGTGGATAATCCATATTTAAAATGTGTACATGTGTGAAATCAATATAATGTAAGCCAGCATCATAAGCTGGATTTTTATGTATGTTGACTCTCTTTACTTTGTCATGAATGGTCCGTGTAGCATCAATGCATTCAATTATTTCATTGAAATGGAAAAAAAGCATGACAGCAAAAAGACCACAATGGCTGTTTTCCAATTTACTTCACACTCACAGCACAAGCCTCATTTCTCTTTCTCCCTTTTGTGCATTTCTTGCTTTTATTGAGTGTGAATGCACCCAAAGTGACTGCTTGCATGTACGTTGTGAGAACGTGCGTAGCGATAAAGTAGAATATGATCAGACACTTTAATGACTTTTGAGGAGAATTAATGTTTACGACAGATATTAACCTTTACTATCCAGTTCACCAGTGTTGACAGATGGCATGTAGCCTGTGTAGACATCACAAAGGCCTTAATTGGCCAGAAATATCCTGAGTTATAGGCCACAGTTAGCGTCATGGTAATTAATGTACAACAGAGACCAGTTTCGATTTAAGAAAATAGTTATACATCACACATTATCACTTTTTTCATGAAGAGAGTTTTCACCTATTACGTGTAATGTTACTGTAAAATACTGATATTTAAGTATCCTAAGTGCTTCAGTAGAAGGCCTGTACTTCTTTTTTTCTGTTCTTGAAAGGTTGCTCACTGGCTGCCCCTTCCCAGTTCCATAGCTGACTGCTTAATAACTGCTTTTTACTGGAAGTCCTCCAGTATTTCCCGTGTTTCCATGCAAAAATAACCTCTAAACAAAAAAAATGATTACCCCATTTCTTCTAGTGTGGTTCTGCAGCCTATATATCCCCTTCAAAATGGATGAATGTGGATATTACTATTATTGGGCTCATTTTGCTGGTGTGATGAAGGACTCTAGGTTTTGAAATGACATCCAGGGGTTGCCACTTGGTTGCACTTGGTATTTGATTACTAATGGAGCTGTTTTGATGACTTGTGGCCACTAGATGTTGCTGTCCAATGAGAACATGTCAAATTAAAAAATCAATCAGCAAAATGAGCATTTTTCTCTCCTCTCACGGTTTTAATAAAACTACATATTTGCAAAAACTTGCATTATACTTTACTTATACACCGTAGGATAAGTGTCCAAACTGTCAAGCTTAGAAAAAACATCAGTGAGGACAAAAATAAATATATAAATCACCTGTGAAGTTTCATTTAGGAAATCTTCCAACCTTGCAAGAAAATGCTATTTATATGAGTTTAATAAGGCACTTCGGTACAGCTACAGTCTATCTGTCAGCACTGATGAGTCTGAATGAAAGGTACTTTCTGTTTTACTGAATTCCTCTAACATTTGCTTTTCAAAATATCTTGAAATTTACCTTTGAATGTCAAAAGGGGTTTCAAAGTGTCTTCTTTAACCCTGTGGGTTCCTGCAAATGTGTGGATGCGGCAGTAAACCCTACACATTAAATAAAAGAAACAAGTCTTCTTTTTTCTACTCATTTCAAGATAAAGACTGAGATCTGACATTTTTATTTCTGCAATGCTTATAAAAGCAATAGTAATAATAATAATTCTGACCTGGTTTCCTGTTGTCTCATTTTTACAAAATCTATAAAATACTAGAATGAATGGGTGCGATAAAACAAGTTATTCAGCTATTATGTTTTATTTTGGAAGAAACTTCACAGAATGATCTGTGGTAAGTGCCTTGTTATATTGACAGCATGTCATAGAAAACCTGCTGATATTGCTATCTATTGTAACACCTGTACAATTTTACTAGAAAGAAAAGAAGACAAAAGACATTTAACATGGCACTGTGCATCAAACAACCATGACTCATTAAATACAGTCAATAATATGTGACTGTATTTGCTAAAAAAAAATCGGTTTGTGAACTGCTGCAGAGTAGGGCGTAGTGAAATTTGAGGTTACAAACCACTGCTTTATATCATTCAGGTCAGTATTTGTCAAGATGTCTTGCACTGCCCTGAACTGCTGGATGGATAGATGAACTAGTGGCATGACCAACCAATCCTAATCCTTTTTTCTTTTAGCGGTCATTCGGTTTCAAAAAAATACAATTTCTTCTATTTCCTAAAGGCTTTAACCATAAAAAATGGGCAGATGAGTGACAATATAGGAGCATGTAGATATAAGAGGACAGACAGGTACCACAGACAGAGGATAAGGGAGCATAATCTGATATCACAAGAGCATCAAAAAGGAAATAGGAATTTAATCCATTGCTCAGTGACGGGGATGAGAAGGGAGTCACAAAGAAGATGAGGGAGAAAGTGTGAGAGAGGTGGAGGAAGCGAGGGAGTGAGATGAGACAAGCAGGGGAAAAATTCACTTCCACAGTTGGCTGATCTAGGAAATCCTGCAATCTCGCAGCAGCCAGAGAGCAGAAGCAGATGAGCCATGTCTCTCCCATCTCTCATGCTCTCTTCTCTATCCATCTTCCTCCCTTCTTTTCCCCTCTCCCTCATTCTCCAGATGAGTTTCTTCTATATTTTTCTCTCCCTTTGTTCTCATGCGCTTCTTCCTTTTGCCTCCACCTCACCACTCTCTGCATCCCCCCCTCAGCCTCTCCCCTCTCTCATGATGTCCTGAGCAGTTTGACTAGTGCTCAAGCCAGACTATAGCCCCCAGTGGGCTCATTTCACACCCGTGGGCCGGATGCCAGCCAGTCGGCCAGCCTACAGTGTTACAACTGATGGACAGACAGCTCTTGGCGCTTTGCTCGCCCTGATTAGGATGCATACAGTGGGCTGGAAGGAAGAATAGGGGAGGGGGAAAGGAACACAGAAGTGTGGCAGGTTCATTTTCTCCCCCACTTAGATGAACTAGGTGAGAGGAGTTTAGGTAGAGAGATAGAGGAAAAAAGTGTGAACATGTGTGTTGCGGGTTTGCACGCTCGTCTGTGTGCATCAGAAGGTAAAAGTTGCCGGCGCGGTGAAATTCTTGTGTTACAGGACGTGTCTTTACATTTTAGGCTGAGTGTGAGTGTGTGTCACAGCACAGAATACCAATTGCCAGCGATACAGCCAAAGCCTCGAGGCTCACTCCTTGTATTTGACAGCAAACCATCCACTACCAGCAAAAGCCCACTTCTCTACATAAAGACAATAGAGACAGCTCTCCATGCTTGCAGAATAATAACTGAAGGGGGGGGTTTCACATATTACATAGCAGGTCAAGTATGGATGAGCGTGTGCATTGTATAATGGCAGGAGCAAACGGCGCACAACAAGGACAAATTGAGATGCTCTAACAAAGCAATTACATCTTCTAATAAAGCTGTAATTGTGTTTCATTATGGCGAGACGACATCTATTTGCATCATCTTTTATTCCCGTGCTCATTGTGCCTGCTCGCTAACCTCTGACTGGCTCGAACAATGCTTATTATGCTTACGGTGGTGATCACACACACAAACACGGGCGACACATACAAGCATACACACATACACTCACACACACACACACACAGAGGCAGACAATGAAGTGAGGGAAGCCTCCAGCGTCACAGCGTAGATCTCTCCATTGAGAACCTGTAATTATAGACCCTGTCTCAAGATAAATCAATTAACGCCAACATATAGCTTTTAATTTAATCCAGAGCTAATTAAAGTGAGGAGACAGGCGGGAGGAGTGACGGAAAGAGGCGGCGGTGCTGGTGCTAGTGGTGGTGGCGGAGGTAAGACAGTACAGGAGATGCGTGAAGCTGTGGAAGCTAGGGGATTGTCTCAGTCCCTGGGTTCAACCATGCGCTGCAGAGATGATTGAAATGAATTCCGCTGGCAGTTCAGTTTGGTTTGGGGTCTCTGATGTTGGCTCGACATCACAAAGCATCACCTGGAGCTATCTGACTGACAGGTGACACTTTAATTGAAATAATTTAGCTGCTCATTAAGAAGAGAAAGACTGTGCCTTGAAGAGGGCAGGAAAGCAATGAAAAAGTGTGTTTGTGTGTGTAGAAACAGGCATACAGAAAAAGACAGTAATGAAGCAATTTGCCTGGAAGGAGCCTTTTGTTGGTACCCTGCAGATGCGAGTGAAAAGTGACACAGTTTTCAAGCTGCTGACTGAGCCTCTTATTGCACAAAATGGAAGAGGAGAAAGTCGTTCTCAGCTGTATAAGATTGCTTTGCATGTAAAGAAATAGATGCATTTTTAATGACAAGACACACGAGATATATGTGAGATGTGTGTGATTAAGGCTGGATTGAGCGTGTATACCATATTGCTTTTGCACGTGGTTTTCTTGAAGAGTCCAGCAATATTTCATCTGTCCTTTCCCTTAATCATGGCTGGAATCTCCGCTGGTTGCAGTATAAAGCCAATGCTGATGGAAATCGGGCTGGTCTTCAATTTTGCCATCTCTGTGGTTTACGAGATGTGGTTCTGGTCCTTATCTGCTTTTTCAATCCTGTAACCCCCCACGCCACTATCATCTTCCAACTCCATCAAAGCACACTGAAGGCAGCAGAAACCAAAGTGGATGTATCATCAGACCACAATGGAGACAGCACAACTATCAAGATTTGACGTTTAAGAGTAAAAAATGCAAGTTCAAGTTAAGGCTAGTGTTGGAAATCGGAAGTCTCAAGTATCAGTATTTCCTTAGATTCGATTTTTGTTCATACAGTAAAAGGAGATCCTTGAATGGCCACTTAAACCTGGCTCCAAAACCGAGTCAGTCCCCACAGATCCACCATGATAAAATGCTCAACTTTACAGAAATAAGTGTTTAAAGCTTTGTACATAAAATGGTTTTATTCTCTTTCCTTGTTCATGACAACTATCAAGTTTGATGTTTTATACAACTCAACTGTTGAAGATGTTTAAAATATATTAAAGGCATGGCTGCTTTGAATGACAGGTGGGTGCTGACATAGGATAATCCATGATCCAAAGACATGACCCACCTTAGCTTCACTCCCATGCCATTTCATTACCCATTTTGTATCAGTCAGGAGTTAGGAGTCAGGCATTGCCAAGGCAGTGACTCCTCCATCCACCACACTGAGCTTTAAATCGCTCTGTAGGAAACCTATGGGTGATGTCACGGAGAGCTAATTCATCTTTAGCCAGTGAATATTGAGCAATATTTCATGGCATGTAAATCATGACATATTTAGTAATGAATGAGTGCACACTGTACTCACAATAGTAGACAGCACTGTGTGAATGTTTCAGGCACTAAAAGATGCTTTCAAAAATAATAAATAATATCGTCGCATAGCTTGCGGTAAACAGAGAAAACTGATTTTCCAAGATGCACTGTTTTTCAGGATACTTGGTAGGTAGGTTTGCTACAAGTATGTTGGTTATTCTGACACTTTTCCTCTGTGGATCCAGGCTGTATCAGTGTCTTTTTCACCTCATGTAACCTCAGATTGCCTTGATAGTGGCAAAGTGGCATTGATGAAACCGCTAAAAACCTCATTCCTTTTCATCAAAGTTACATATCTACAATTTTCTTTTCCATGAAAATATTCCCTTCCTGGTTCTTGGGATTATCATTGGTTTGCTGCAGTTCCAAGGTGGTAATTCTCAGCCACGGCGTTGACTATTTATTTCGCCTGTCTTCTAGCATATGCAAAATACCATATGAACATGTTAAAAGGTAAGAAACCGGAGCCAGACCATCGGTTACAGAACTCTTTGTCCTTGTTGTCACTGAAGATAGATATTTATGGCTGTATGTCTGAGGTTCTGTGTTCTCAGCAGGAAGTCAGCCATGTTTACAGTTGGTGTTGGCCTTCTTTGAAGTTGTGCCTTGACCAGATTTCAAAATGCAGGAAGGGGAAAGAGAGTGTCTCCTTTGGAAACCTCACAATTGTCCCTTTGCTTTGTGCAGAAAATGTAGTTCTGCTGGTTTCATCACGCTACGACCTTCAGCATCCAAGTGAGCGTGAAGCGGTTCGGGCAACAGTAAGGACCTCTGATTGAGGGACAAAAAGCTCTCTGGCAAAAAATGGTAAGTTGCTCCGTTTGAGTTGAGAGTGAACTGCTGCACCTAGTAAAAAAGCTTAAGTATCTTGGGATCTGGTTCACAAGTTAGAGCAAAATGGTGCAAAAGATTGAAACTTGGATTGGTGCAGCATCAGTGAATGTACTGAACTACTGTGGAGAAGAGGAAGCAGAGCTGGAAGGTAAAACTTTTGATGTACCAGTTGATCTACATGCCAGCCTTCACCTACGGTCAGAAGCTTTGGGTAGTGACTGAAAGAATAAGATCACAAATGCAAGCTGTTGGAATATACCCACAGAGAAAACAAAATAATGAGCAAAGGAAAAAGAAAACTACTGAATGACAGAGATCAGTGACAGAACTCTCTACCACGCTCTCATTACTTGGTCCCAGGACACACTACAAGGTGACAGCACACACTCACAAAACAGAAAAAAAATAACAAAATCACATTTTATCCCACACCGATCAAATTGAACTTCCTTTTCTCTCTTTGTCCGCCTTCACATTCAGCGTAATTTGAAATGTGGTCCATTAGTGAAAGAAGCTGGAGGGGAGAGAATTTTGGGGCTTTGTGAATGACCAATTTTCCCATTAATTAAGGCAAACCTTTGACTCTTCTTTGTTCCTTTGTCACCCTTAGTTTCATCTTTAATCTTATCTAATTTTCTAAAATTCACCCCAGCAACCTACAATGTTAAGCACTTTTTTTTTTTTGCCAGTAGCGTACAAAGATTTGGAGACTATAAAAAAATGAAATGCAGACACAACAGCCAAGTCTCGTGAGTAAAATGACATATATAAAAAAAAAAACCTTTAAGTGAAAGTTGTGCATCTACATCACTTTAAAATGATACTCGTGCATCATGGTCTTTTCTTAAAAATGACTGAAGCTGGAAATGTGGCTGGAGGGAAGCAGGCTGAAGCAATGACTGGTTATTTGGATGACAAAGTTGCCTTTCAGATGTAGTGCGGTAATTAAAGTCATAAATGGAGTCATTGAGGGCATTACTTACTTTACATATGTAGTAGAAAGACAAGTGCACATAAGAAGTGTGAGAAAAATGATGAAGGAGGATAATGGAAAGAGGAGAAGAATGGAAAAACAGTCTCAAATGCATCAAAGATAAAGAAGACGATGCACCATCTGTACATCTGAAGTTATTGCTGAGTATACATCAATGAGCTACATTGCTCTTATGTTCCCAACAAAGACATGAAATGCTATTATATTTAATTGCTCTCTGTATCATAATCCATATGGACACAACATATTGAAGGATTATATGTGTGTACATAGAGCACATGACCATTCCCGCCAACCCTTTCTGCCCTGGGGGATCATAAAATGCTCATTAATTCCTTTAAATTAGCTTAAATGCCTGTATTGAGCACCACCTTCATGATTATTTTTTGCTTATTAACTATTCCCTAAGTGGGCTGCCAGGGGTCCCGTCAGGTCAAAGGCATGGTGTGTGTGTATGTGGGTTATGTATGTGTGTTGGGGGAAATGCGAAGCCAGCTCA
Source organism: Amphiprion ocellaris (assembly GCF_022539595.1). Lineage (NCBI taxonomy): Eukaryota > Metazoa > Chordata > Actinopteri > Pomacentridae > Amphiprion > Amphiprion ocellaris. The sequence continues at coordinate 12,463,750 of NC_072769.1, read as the reverse complement.
GACGCAGACCTAAACCTCCCCCTTCTTCCCTTTCCCCCCCATTTCTCTCTCTCACCAGGCACAGGGACCTATCGCAGTTGCCTTGGTGACGCTGGCTGGCAGCCGACAGGAAAAAGAGGCTCGCAAATAGAAAATGTCAATTACTGCTGAGGATATGTAGATCTGAGTGAGGGACTGCTGCAGAGAGAAAGGGCAGGAATGAGGGAGAGAAAAGGGGGAGGAAAGAAAGAGGAAGCAGGATTGAGGAATAGGTGGGAAGAAAACCAAGTAAAAGCAGGTCTGGTGCTGGACAGTGGCAATGAAAGAGGCAGTGAAAGACAGGCAATGCTAGAGAGACGAGGAATGGGAGGGAGAGAGTATGATGGCCAAAGATAGCAAAAGGTTACAGAGGACTGTTAACGGAAGAGGGGGAGGAGGGGGAAGGAGGGAAGAGATGGCGAGAGCGTGTTAATGCAAGAGATGAGAGGCTGAATTGAGCGCTGGCTGCTGACAGCAAACGTCTGTCCACATCTATTATAACACCTTTCCTTTTCTGAGACAGAGCGGAGCTTCATGGTGGTGTTCATTATTCCACTTTTTCTCTCTCCCTCTCTCTCCCATCCACAACCTTCAGCACCAGCCTCTATCTAACTGGCAATTTGATTAAGCCTGTGAGATAAGGTCGCACAGGAGAGAGAGGAGCAGAGTTGTTGGGGGGATGTGGAGGGAGCGCTGGACCCATTCTGGTTTAATCACTGCATTGATCTCCTAAGCATGTGGCCAATGCAGATTATGGGACCCAGTTTGGTCCATCATGGGCTTTGGAGTCCATGATAAGTGTGAATACATTGGTGTGTGCGTATGCCTGCCTATGTGTTTACATTCAGACCCAGTGCAGTTAATCATGCATGCATATCCGGCATGGTGCATGTTCACCCTATCTGTATGTGTGCATATTTAGCCCTTTTTCAGGTGGCTGTATATGCATCTCTGAGGCGTGTCTATGTGTATTTATATGTGCTTCCCAAAATGAGCATATCCTATTTGAGCTGTATCACTAAATGTAAGTTGAATTAATGTGTCCCTCCCCCCATTCCAATTTCCATTGGAGGTCTCTTGACCTCCCACTCTACAGACATATAATGGTCCATTTGGGGTTTAGCAGCAGGCATTACCAGGACGCATGGAGACACTGAGCTAGACTGTATTTCCATAAGTCTGGGACACAGAGGGCCTCTATACATACATTACCCTCTTTGTGTCTGAGAAGTCTCATGTGGGGTTTGTCTACACCCCTGCATGTGTAGCGGCACATCCACCCCTACACACATAAACACCAAGATGCACAAGCAGCCAGATGCAAAAAACACACATGAACACTGCAAACACAACCATGCCCGTAGCAATCATCTCATATACAAGCACATAAACACGAGATGTTACACACAGTTACAATGGGACCCACACAGCAACCTGACTATGACTGACGCTGATAAGCTCTGAGGGGAGATAGCCTATCTTTGCTGTCATACTGTAACTGTACAAGCTCACAAGCATTTGTAGTGTCTTAAGATGCATCCACTTATCTTTTATTATGATATGCATTTAAATCTATTATTTTTCCTCCTAACCCAAATCACACCTTGGAGGAAAAGTTGTTGCATTCATATGGATTTTTTTGGGGGCATTTTACCCAAAGTGGTAATTATAATCTATGGCTGCAGTTAGTGGCAAAGTTCTCAGAGTACACCAAAAGATGAACAAAAAGTTTCACTCTCAAGTGATCACAATAGCAACATTAGAGTTGGAATTCTATTTAAATGAAAGATTTGTGCCAAAACTTCAACTGTATCATAAGCAGAAGACAGGAAAAAAGAAGGCAGTTAAAGCATCGTAAAGTGAAAAAATATCAGTAGGTTTCATTTGTTTCATTTGTAATGGAAAAAAAGGTTCAATTTGTCGCCAGTATGCTGTATGTCTTCAATTTTACATACTGTCTCTAATAGGCACAAATTGCCAGGAAGAGCTTAAATTGCCATCAACTATTAGGACTGGACTGTTATCATCAAATCATTTGATCATGAGTACGTAAAACCTTGAGAGCACCCTAATGAACAGAGAGCTCAGCTAACTCACATCAAACACATTGTAAATCTCCTTTTCTCTCTCTTTGTCACAGACATGCACACACACACACACACACACCCACACACACACTGCACATCATACTCTCTCTACAAATATCAGCAAACAGCTGACATTGCTCTCTGTTGACCCATTTCCGATGGTATCATCTTCAAAGAGAGAAGGGGAAAAAAATCAAAAGGAATAAAAAAGGAGAAACGGGACAAGAAGGAGATTAAACTGAAGAAAAGGGAGTAATTGACCAGTGTTTCTTTATCTGAGGGATCGTGAGGTGCTGGTAGGTATAGGTTAGGTTTCCCAGCAGCAGAAATGCTCCCTGCTCATTTACAATTTACAGGCTGCTGCTGTTTGAAGCCAGCCACTCATCTTCATTTGGGATTCACACACCCCTGCCCATAGCAGATGGCCATTTCATCATCATCACACACATGCAAACACAGGCACACACACACACACACACACACACACACACACACACACACACGTGTACACACACATCCACAAACACAAAGTAGTTGGCATGTTGATGCAGTGAGCTGGTGGTCTGTGTGTGACTGAGTGTGTTGATGTGTGTGTTTGCGCGTGTGCTGGTGGTGGTGGTGGTGGTCGGGGAAATCCGAAGTATCATTATTTCAGCATAATTGGCTGACAGGACCATTTGGAGTTAATTGGTTGGCTGACAGTGTAAACCCTTGGGCTTATGGGTATTGTAGTACTGATAATGCAGACATTCTGCTTGGTCACACAGCCTGACTGAGATGATTATCTGAATACACAAACAAATATATCAAGGGGCTTTTTTCATCTTTGCGAGTAAGCAAATGAAAAGCTGTTTGGGAGTCAGACCCTTGAACCAAACTAGCATTTAGCTTCCCTTTGTTTCCATGTTCGTCATATGTAGCAAAGTAGATAATAACAATAGGAGCAAAACTGCTGTTTCTTTTTGAGATCTTTGCTGACTTAAAGTGCCAGATAAGAACCATATGTATTATTCTTTCGTTCTATCAGATTTACTCAGAACGTACCCAACCCGGGGCTTTGCAGGGTCCCCAATTACTTTTGTTCCACAAAATTGTGTATTATATGAATTAGTTCCCCCCACCTTGTGGAATAACATGCTATACTTTTAAAGTTTTAGAAGGAAATCATATTTGACAGAAAACAGTCGACTCACATTGGCGCTAAACCAATCGAGTGGTGAGAAATCACAAATGGATGAAACTCTAGTTTAAGAGATCACCAGTCAAGAACCATGTTTTCAAGCCATCTCTCAAACAGATTAATCTAAATTAGCTACAGGTTGTAATTAAGCATCAGAAAAAAGCACCAAATCTTTCGAATCCCTATTTAATTCATACAGATTTGAGGGAGTGAAGACAATTTTCACTGTGTTCTACCACCAGTTACTCTTCTTAGGTTATATATTTGGCCATTACTTTCTTTAAATATCTATAGCAGATTTAAAGGATTTGTTTTGGCAGCCAGTCCCTTGATGGAGGATTGATGCTTAATGTGAGATATTGGTGATATTGAGCACAGAAGGTCCGGGTCAATCGCAGAGCAAATCTGCTCTCAGAAATCAAAGTAAACAAAGTCTCACACTGAACCGTGCCCCCGAGGCAGACTTCAACTTTGGCAGCGCAGCAGTATGTAGTGTATGAGAGATGCTGCCACCTACAGCAGAAAAGTCTGTGTCTGATAATGAATTCAGCTCAACACGGAGCAGCAGAGAAAAAGCCTCCGGCAAATACGAACAGAGGTTCCCAAATCTGCTGCAATAAACCTCAATCATGCGATACTTATGCTGACTGACAGTCAGTCAAAACAGAAGCACGAGTCACAAGATTAAAAGGGGAAATGGAGTTGAGGGAGGTGAAATTGGGAGAGTCACTTATTTAGTAGGTTGTTCCTCATAAAATCCCAACAAACGGAAAATTCCCTTTACCTCACATGTATCCTGTGGGATTACAGTAGTCTACAGAAGATGTTTGACTAATTCTGTGGATTTTCTGTAAGTGGATGTGCACAAGTTACATCTTATAAATAATGAGATGAGGCTTTTCTCTTTGTTTACTTAAAATAGACTTTTTTTTAACACTTTTTTTACAGGTCACACCAAAGTTGGCTCTTTAAACACACTTTGAAGTGTTTGTGTGTGTGTTTTGCTGTATGTGCCTTTGGGGATAAATAAAAAGAAAAGAAAAAAGAAAGACACAAAATGCAATTGTGGCGTGTGCGTATGGGTGAATACGCTTGTGCACAGCTAGTGTTAAGGAAGGCAGTAAATAAATCATCCAGTGCGAATGCGAGATATTACCTTAGGGCGAAACGAAAAGGACAAAGCAGACACGGCGACCAACAAAAGGTCAAGGGGAAGCAAGGAGGAGAGGCATGGGGAAAAGGTCGGCTGGCAAAAAAAAAAAAATAAAAAATTAGCTGGATGTGAACAAAATAATGTGGTGGAGTTACCCCTGACCTCAGCGGAGAAACTGAGCAGAGGGTTACTGATGAAAAGAATAAGCGAGTTGATGAGGGGCTGCAATAAGCGTGAAGCTGTCATGTTGTTTCGTGCATGTGCTCTTTTTTTTCAGTTTTTGTGCTTGAAATGAAAGCAGCAGTGGAAAGGACCTGTTTTGTAAATAGCCAAATAATGCCAAGACAGATAACGATAACTCCCACAATAAAGCAGTGTTACATAAATGATAATCCGGTGGATACACACAGGGCTCTAATGACATTAAATCATAAACACACCCTCAAATTAATCTATCACCTTCATGTTATTCCTAACACACACACACAGACACACGGTTAAAGTGCTAACTCGGAACATGATTTACATCATTATGATTATGACTGTCATAATTACGAGCGCCGTTATCACTCTCATTATTAATAGCAATGACACTATTATTAGCCTGTCTGCTGGTGTGCTACTTAGTCTGCAGGCTAATTACTGTGTCTGACTGTCCAGGCATGGTGCCGGTCCACAGCTCCAAGGTCACAAACCTTCTCCTCCTCTCGTCAAGGGGCACCCACACTTATTTAATTCTGCCACTCATAATCTCTTTTAATCTTGGAAATGATAGTGAAAGCTCTAATTCTCTCCTCACACGCAATTTATTAGTGTGTGTTTGTGCTACCGAGACCCACTAGTGCATTACTGTCACGGCTAATCCAATTAGCGTGGATGTATCTAGCCGGGCCTGGAGGGGGGAAGGAGTGGGAGTTGGAGGGAGCAGGTACAGTCGGGAGGGAGGGGGAGGCATGTGGGAAGACGGTGCACCCCTGCTGTGGCTGGAGCGCATTAGGGAGACTCCCTTCCTGCGCCCGGTGTCTTTTTATCACCGCAGTGATGGCCTGAAAATTAGTATGTGATCACAGGAGAGACAGTGACACTATCGAGCATTCCCTCTCCGGTGTGTGTCAGAGCGTGTGTACTTACCTGTGTGTGTGTGTGTCTATGTGTGCGATTGTTTACACAGCAGGGGTGGTGTGATGATAAGGCCCTTATGGAGCAGCCCAATTTCACAGACCATAGACCTGAGAGGGGCTTTGGTAGCCACAAACCCACACCGTCTCCCAAACACACAGACTTTTGCTTTGATCACCTTCACTCATACAGGTCGGATTCAGTCGGGATGCAAAGCTGCTTCTGAGTGAAGCCGGTGCGACTCAACATCACATGAGGCAGAAATGGAGAGACAAAACCGAGAGCTTGCTGAGCTGCTCTCATTCTGCACAGTGACATTAACTTTTTCTGTATCTATCAGGGTGCACTGCAAGTGATTTCGAAGCCTTAATAACATGTAATAACACGCAAAATGTCACAATTCAACCTCTAATGGAACTCAAAAATAATTTTCTGATGTACTGTACTATACCAGAATATGGATTTTTTTGTGAAACTGTATTTTCTAACTTACTTTTGTGGAACATTTTACTGAACCGTACATACAAAAGTTCGACTGTTGTCTGCAGCAAGATTTCAAAACTAAATGGGGAAAATCAAGTAATGCATAAATGAGCTGCAGAAAATGTGTCAGTGTCTCAACATAATTAACAAAAATCAAACAACATTTAGACTCTAAAATGTTTGTGCAGCAAATTGTATTTGATTATAATTATCAGGCTTCATTATTACTAAAAAATCTCATTGCAGTGTTCAAAATAGCCACATTTCTGGATTAAAAACAAAAGAAAAAAAATGCTCCCTCCAGTATACAGTATGTGTAGTGCTACCCTGTGAATAAATGCAAAAGCCTTCAAAACAGAACATGAATGATCATCAGTTTTAAAAGGGCATAATCTTTATTAGTAAAAACAAAAAGAATTCCTCCCACGTGGAAAATTATTCACGGAAACCTGCAGCGGTTGTATTTAACTCCTTCCACTGATTACTCACATAAACAGAGTGTTTGTAGCACTTGTGACACCAATTAGAACCGAGGCTTTAATTAAGGAAGGCAGGAATCATCCACAGGGGACAAAAACAACAGGCTGCCTGACATTAAATACAAAAGCATATGTCTCTCGTCTCAGTAATTACGGTGTGACAGCACACTGATAATATGCTGAGTCTTACTTTGGAAAACATACTATTTTCTTATATTGTTTGTGTTTATGCGGTTTAATTGATATTGCACTTGAGAAAGATGAATTGAAACCAGCTTTTAAGCGTAAATGTGTTGTAAAATAAAAGTTGCCACTTCACTGGGAGCAGAATTTCAGTAATTTATCAGCTGTCATTTCAAAACGTATTCATGTTTGATCGAGTGCATGTTGCTCATAAAGACGCATTGACAAGGGAGTTGAAAACAACACACCATGAAGACACGTAGACACAATCTTGCAGACACTACCACACACTTGCCAACTGCCTGTTTGTCCTTACTAGTCCTCCATCTTCCAAAAAACCCCTCTTGCAGAATGAAAGGGTAAACACAGCTCTTGAGACAGAGATGAGGCAGACAGAGTAATAGAAGAATTGAATGCTTTTAGTCCTGGATATGGGGTCTTTGTGAGCCCATCGTTGTCAGCACCCAATTTTATTAATCAGTGCAATTGTCCCGACTCCTTCACGAACATCACAATGTGAGTGAGTCTGTGAATAAGGATGTGTATTTCTTTTTCCTGTTCCAGACACTTGCACTGTTGAAATTGCACTTGTTTTACCACTTTTTCACAAATACTACCCCTCTTAAACACATGACAGTTTCACACTTTTAGACTTTAATGCAATTTTATGACACTTAAAACCATAAATTAAAGTGGCAGTGATTGGATGTTGTTATTTTTTTTGGAGTTTTTCGTAAAGGCGAAGTCCCACAATGAATATGAAGTTCAAAGATGTGCTTTTTAAGGTATTTCAAAAGGACCTATTCCTAAATTCCAAAGTAAAAATTCTAATTTAATGATTTAGATAAACCATTTGAATTGGAACCATTGTTTTGATGAGTTTGGTTAAAAACAGTAATGCCCATACCTACATCAATTTAATACTGTGTGTAATTTAAATGCAATTTTCTGCATTGGTTGATTTAAAACTAAAGTCAGGTTGAAGTAAATCAATCAAATTGGCTTGATAACAAAATCTGTCTTCATCTTTTGAAGTCAAAATTTAAAATGCTTCCCCCCATTTGCTTTACTTCCTGAAGCCTTGAGCAAGTTTTTTGTTGTGTCTTTCAGCTCAAAATTACATTTCAGTTATGGACAAGCGCCACTCACATTAGTACAGATAAACGACATGACACAATCTCAAAATCTGTTTTCTCAATATTCTCAAACAAATTTTAAAATTATGACGGTTTCCCGTGAATTCTTGCCGAAATCAGCATAACAATACAGATAGTGCAGACAGGAAATGTGAAAGAATGCGCCACACGCTTTGGCTGATAAAAGGCACCACGAAAAGAGGGGTCAAGCTGTTTCTTGGCACACAAAAGCTATTTCGAAAATCCATTAGTGACTCAATGTACCATCATTATCACCAGCTGCTTAAGCATACAATATCCTGGCTTTGACTTTTTTGTCTTCTTGGCATTTTCCTCTGAAGTGAGCTTCAAAATACCACATGAAACAGGAAAAGTAGAGAAGAGGAGGTTTCTTTAATGGAAAAAGCGGAGGTGGTAATAAAAGCTATTTTTATGCCTCTACTGAAATGACATAAAGTCATTCCATTAGCTATCATGTCGGCTTTGTGGCAAGACATATTTGGGAGCTTGTAGAGTATTATGCAGAACGGATACGTCTGTTTCTTCAGAGCCCCACAATGGAAAATCAGATTTGACAAGTCTGAAATGAAGGGATACATGGAGCTCGAAAATTCAGCTACACGGAATCAGACATTTACAAAGGAACACAGAACATGCAAAAAGCTATGCAGAAACTCAAAAAGGGGACATTAACAAGTACGCATGCATACACAGACACGCAATTAATATCCTTATCAGATTTCAGATATCTCTGATCTGGATCTTTATCCACCTCTCTCTGGTACACCTTTTGTTTAGTTTCCTTCAATTTTGGCATCTTTGAGTTGGTTTCTTGAGGACAGTTTCACACATGAATCACAATACAACAACTTAATGTAAAAAAAACTTTGTCAAGCTGTTAAAGTGGCCACTTTGCCTGCTTCACTTTGACTTTAAAGTCCTTTGTGGCTCTTTTCAGACATGCCATGTCCATTAAGGAAAGAGCAGAGCACAGTACGGCCTTGATATTTGGCATCTAACACGACAGATAAAACAGCACAGGAAGTTAGTGCATATATACAAAAAAGTCACTATCTAAATACAGTGCCATCTTACGCTTGCCTATTCATCAACGTGCGTGATTTCATTCTGACTTCTTCCATTTTCAAGGTGGAAGATGCTGACGTCACCCAGGCCAAAAGAAGCCTGCATGCCTGAATTGTCCCAATCAACTCCCTATTTTAGTCATACTCAACTAAAGAGGAAAATATGTGGCATTTTAGCAGATAATTATGCCATTATGTTCACCAGTGAGTCCCCATTGTTGAGACTATTTGGTTCTGAGCAGGTGGTGTACTACACAGTCGGGGTAATTGATCTTTTTCATTGATACCAGCTTCATACTGCAGCTTTAAATAAGGTATAGGAGGCATAAGAGCTGTATTATTAGTCAAACAGCCAAAGAAAAGAAGAAAGAAAATGAAGTAGACTAAAATTGTATTTTGCAGGTCACACATGAGTGATCTGCACAAAGACAGACTGGGGGGGGGGGGGGGGGGGGTTGATCACCTGTTCTTGTGTCAGGACTCATGCTGGAGCTAGTTGTTCTATGGGGGTGGGTTGAACAGTGTTCTTGTATAATGGCTCATGCTGGAGCTATTTGCTCTGTGTGAGAAAGGCTTATTAAAGGTGTGCCAGGCTCCCTCAGGATCAAGTGAAATTGGTGTTGCAAGGGGCCAATGCAAAAACACAAAAGATACAGAATTCTGATTCTCACACACAAAGGCACAGTATCAAACACAAACACTGCAGACACACAGGACCCCGTGGCATTGTCTTAATCACACAGCCAGCATGTATTTCTGTGTAGCTTTCTCAAAGGAGTTTCCATGCTGGGCTTAGTTCCCCGGTGAACACTATCCAAATGTGTGCATGTGTCTTGATCATGTCTTGATCACAGCGGCAGGTGCTGTCACACTGAGCGATCAAAAGGGATCAGGTACCAAGAGGCTACAGGACAGGTCAAGTTGGAGGAAATAACTGCAGGGACATGAGACATGGAGAGATGGAGAAAAGAGAACAAAGATCGAGAGCTGGAGTAAAAAGAGAAGAGGAGAATAAAGCCTCAACCAGGGGACTTTGTTCCGTCTGGAAACAGAAACATGGAGAAACCACCTGTCAACTAAGCTGATAACTTTCTGTGAAAACAGCCAAGAAGTGAGGAGGTTGTCAGGCGGCGCCGCTTACTTGCCTCAGAATTGTTATCATTTGGTTCGGACTGGATAAAAAATAGACAAACAATTGCCAGAAAGATACTCTGAAAGAATGAACAATGGCACACATGCGGACACACTCCTCTCAGAGACACACTAAAAATGCACACATAACCCAACACAACCTCATTTCACTGCTGTGTGACACAAAATGGGATTTCTGTGTTTGAGCAGAGGGGGTCCGGTGGCTACAGAGGGACACATCAAGAGGTGAAGGCTTTATAATCGCTGATGCCAGATTGGATGTCAGCTGCAGCATAAGTGACTATCTATCACCAGCGTGCCGCACGTGAAGAGGCCTCTTTATAGACGGCTAGACTTCAGACAGCAGAGAAAAGCCCCCTCCCTGCAGCCCACTCCACTGCCCTGCAGGAGGGATTGCACACAGAGGCCCGCATTCATGTATGCATGCACGAGGCGGATACACACAACATTCTGCCGTACTGTTGTAAACATTCATGCACATGCATTGGCAGAGGAACGTTTAGAAACACACTCATTTGCATTGCAGCCCTCACATGGCTCCTTCTTCAAACACAACACAGACTAAGCCTTGAACCTCCTCCAAGCACTCACGCACACAGCCACGCTAGAGTTTTTGGTTTTCCGTTAGTGCATATCAACTCCAGCAGCAGCTTAGAGGAAGCTCAAGATGTGAGTTTACAGTTTTAGTCTAACAATATTAGAGTTTTACTTGCAATTTAAATTATAATTGTGGGTATTTTTGTTTTTCCTTTCATCAACCATTTTTGACATAGCTGACACATTTACTTGAGATAAAACAGTATTTCAGTGACGATGGAGGAGCAAAAGTTAAAGCAAGGAAAAGAAAGAGAAGTTGCAGTTGACTATAAAGGGAGAATGAAACAGTGTTTGTTTTCATCCCAGGGACCCATTGCTAACCCATGCATGTAATTTGCTCTCCATTTGAACATTTGTGTCCCTCCATGTGCGATTATGTGCTAATGCATAACCTTGATCTGCAAGTGTCCACATGAACAATATGTGTGTGTGTGTGTGCCATCCAGCAGCAGCAGCAGCAGTAGCAGTGGAAGATGCTAATCTTTGCTGAGAGTCATTATCTGTGTTTCCTGGGCCATTAGACTAATGCTAAGGGATAACACAGAGAAGTGGATCAGACCTGACGCTAACAGGAGCTAATCACTGGGACCACCTCTCACTGTGAGTTCAGTGATGACACTAAATATCCCTCAGAGGCAGGAACCTCAGGCACTGGCAATCAGATAATTACAGGAGCCTGGAGCATTTTATTAATAAAATTTCAATAAATCGTCTCAAATATTTGAACTAGCCCAAGTGTGTGTGATTTGATTTGACACTCGAATGGCCTCAGAAGTGCTAACATGGCTTTTGTCGCCATTATTAATTAATGATTTCCTCAGTTCTGGTCCAATACAAAGCCTGTGTAAGAACGATGTTTTACACTGAATTGGAAGAAAAAAAAAACATCTTCAGGAATATCAAAGCTTTCAAAAACTGGCACCTGTGAAGTGCTGCACAAAGCCTGCTAAAGGTGAGGTGTATTCATTACAAGTCATAGCAACTCTAAGCCCCAAATTTCCCCTAGCAACAACCCTCTCTGAATATTTCTGGCATGTGGTATTTCTCTTTGCCAGGCATTGGAACAGCACAGCAGCTCTAATCTGCATATCACCTGATCTGACCAATGAATAGCTTCCCGTTTAATCATTCCATTTGACCCAGCAACCAGAAGCACTCAGCGAGCTTTTGACTGACAAACAGTAAAACAGAATACATCCCCGGGACCTCAGAAGATCAAATGTTGTAGAAAGTGCTAACGAGGCAAGTTTGGGAGCCTTTTTTAAATTTTCTAATGAGCCACTACCCAATGAGGATGACCCTGCTGGTTCACATTGCACCAGGGCTATTGAATGCACCTCCACAGATTCATCAAGACTACAACTCAATATTAGGCAGTCACCGCTACGTATTTACCCAGGGTTAATTCACTGTCTTACCCCCATGAGAAATAAACTCGACTGCACAGTAAAATAAAAAAAATATGAGGAGGTAGAGGAGACAGGAGGGGTGAAAGTATATCAGGTAATTTACAACTGATGAAAAGAAAGTGCTCATCTCTGCGTGTGTTATTGTGTTTGCCACCTCTTGCTTCAAGCAAAGAAATTTTTTTTAAAAATGATAAAACACCATCCCTGTGTTGTGTCATTCCTGTGTAGTTCTGGCTGCATTTCAAAGCCAACCTGTGCTGTCTGAGGCCTGGCCATAGCGAAGGCGAAGGGAAGGCTGCATGTGACTGAAGAAAGGCTGAAGAAATGCAGCGCACACACACATACACACATACAGAGGCACACACTTCTGTTCTGGAGAAAGCAGTAGTCGGCTCCAGCACAGGGCCCGGCTACAAAGAGACTCCACTGAGGCTGAGCAGACAAACAGAGGTGGCCTTGGGCCGAGAGAGAGATGATTGAACGGACCAACCGATGAGGGGGAGAAACTTCAAACAACCTCCAGGATGAAAAGATAAAGGGGAAGAAGGACTGAAGAGGAGCACAAGCAGAAGGCCACAGCTCCTGTTTAGCATACAGGTTCCTTCATTAGACCTTGCAGGACAGAGTGAAAGACTTATACATGGATGGAGGGAAGGAGGAACTGGAAGTGGAGGGAAGAAAAGAGGAGAGGAGAGGTAGGAGGGTGGGGTGGAGTAACAGAGAGGCCCCCTATTAGCAAGGTCTGTCACCTTTTGGCCTGCCTGGATCTCCTCATCTCCATAATAGGCTGACCCCCCGTGTTTCAGGCTCATTAGAAAGGCAGACAGCAGGGCCAGGCAGACACACGCCTGTCACCTCGCTGCTCCCACCGGAGACCTTGATGAGACAAAGATAAAAGAAAGATGAATGGACGGAGGGAAAGAGAAGGATGAGATGGAAGGTTGGACCCCAGGTTTGATCAGGGAGAAAAGAAGAAATGTAAAAAAAAATAATTAAAAAACAGCTAGACTGCCCTTTTCTGTGGTGGAAAGACAGCGAAGGAGAGTTGAAACAGAAAGAGTGGCTATGTGAAAACAAATCTGCCTAGAAACAGTAATTTGATAGGAGTACGGTGCACAGAGGAAAAACAGTCTTCTGTGATTTGCCATTGTAAGCCGAGCATACGGCATCAGTCAGTTAGTGCGTCCCTAAGCACACAATTCCATATAAACATAGAATCACACACGCATCTGTCAACTTAAGTACAGTTTTCACTTTACTCCTTTATGTTTGCCACTTACTTTAGCAGTTCTACTTTGATTTGCTCAATTAAATCTCCCTGAACAGTGACATGTTATTGTCTGGCTGTCAAAATCCATATGTGAGAAGATGTGAAATGCTGCTCCTCTTACCTTTGACTATCACTGTATGCTCGCAGCAATTAGCTTTAACAGCAAATATAAATATATGCAGACTTTTTTGCATTTCAAAGAACATGAGCTGCCCTAAAGTCTGTCAGTTGAGATTGTTTGAGTTGTATGTAGTCTGAGAAGAGGAGTTTAGAACTTTAAATCAAATTCCGAGTTTAAAAATGTATTGAAAGTTAATATTCAGCAAAAAAGATGCTTGAATTCATTGTGGGTACACAATATTAGTAAACTTTCAGAACAGTATCAGGGCACTATTAACTAAAAGTGATTTTAGATAGTGTCATTATGATAACCAATTTCAACACACTGTGTTATGATATCTACTTTTGAAACCAAACTCAAACCCATTTACACTCATTCTAGAATAGCAGAACTATTAACAAACTGATCCAAAATAAAGTTAACTGACTGATTGCACCTTAAATAAATCATCTGAATGCGTGTTATTTGCTATTCTAAGACGTGGAAAGGATCCTTTAATGGCAAAAACTAACGATAATCAAAAAGCAGGAGGGCAAAATGGTCTCTGGATTAATTTACATTTCTCAATCATTAAAAAGAAACAAGCTTGTAAATGAGCAGAGGCAGCTGACTGACAGGCAGCTTGACCACTCAGGACACTGATGGCTTGTTTGGGACTCTCCCATGGGAGCCCTTGTTTTATTACATGCTGCCCCTGCTATTGATTAACCCGGCGTCCCTACGCCAGACTCCCGCCAGACCAGCCCTGGAGGTCTCAGGGGGGAAAGGTCAAGGGTGACAAGGTCGGCGAACTCATCTAGTCCTTTTACTATTGGATGGTGATCAGTTACCTCACAGCTGATTGACCGCTGGGTTAAGCCAATGCTGTGTCTCGCCCACAGGGAAATCACGGCTGATAAAATCACAACTGTCCCAGAAGAGGGGAAATTACAGATGATCGATCCTACAGGAACGATACCAGCAACATGATTAAAGAGTTTCCAGATATTTGGAAGGAAAAATGGAGCAGACATTTCCCCGATTCATTTAAAAGACCTCCTCACCTGACAAGCGCAAAGTGCTTCCTCCCTGTCTGATGAGAAGCATCATCTCACCTTAGATGTCTCTCTTCCCCTCATCCCTCTTTCCAATTCTAAGTCTCTAGCTTCCTCGCTCACTTCGCAGTGTGTTTCATTTAAATCTCCTCGTCTACCTCATCGGTTCTCTACAACCCTCCCTCATCCCTCAGCCTCGTCCTGTTTGCTCTGATGCTCCCTTTCACTGCCTGCAATTTATACCCCATACTAACCCTCTCTGTCTGTGTGTTATGTGTGCATTTCCCTGCCTGAAACACACACAGACACACACACACAAAGGCTCCCCAGAGGAATGCCTGGCTATACGGTGTATTGACTGGCTTTGAAAGGTGTGTTGTTTGGATTTTCATGTAGACTTTCATGGAGCACCAGCTTCTCTCTCCTATAAGGGTTACAAGCTTTCTAAGCAGACAGAAGGACAATGTTGCATATTCAACAAATCCTCCAAAATAAAAATGGTGTAGTGTTACTGTAGACACATACTGAATACATAGGAGCAAAAAATGAAGCATACGATTTTCTATGAACTGTGTGATGACTGGTTAAAGTGCATTAATTACCGATCACTGCGATGTTTAAACTGATTGACTGAGGTTAGGGAACTATCTTTAGAAGAAACCAACATTGGTGGGGAGCAGGAAAAGAACTGCAGTCACTCAAGTCAGAGTCACATGAGGCATTTGTCAGAACATGAGTTAGAAACCTTATGGGGCTTATATGTGCAGCATCAAGTTATGTTTTGATTTCAAATTGTTTTGTATTTAGCTTCAAACTAACCCATGGGCCTCAGATTTCTGCAGATGCAGAAAATATTTTTAAAAAGTGAGATAATGTGGTAAGCTTCATCAGATCCCAATTTGATAAGAGCAATAATCAGATAATGACACAAAGGTTGTCTCCTAGAATTTACAGTTAAATACAACTAAATTGCAAATTAACTGCATATTGGTGAGAGCGTAATGCCACCCCGTTTATGTTTTCCATTTACATAATGAGGAAATGTTTTTAATTAATTTATCTGGTAATGGCTAAAATATCCAATCTTGCAATTGTTACACTTTGTCATGGTTATGTTTAGACAGGGGCAGCACTGGGTTAAGGTTAGGTCGTTCTTTTAATAAAATTTAACTGAAACCACAACCTTTTCTTGAATTTATCCAAAGTGGTTTGGTGAGTAACTGTTACCATAGACCAATTACTCATACCATGGATGGTTCATACATTACGTGCTTCATTCAAACAAATGGGGAAAAAAAAAGCATAATCCAGTCAGTTATCACATTTGTCTCCACAAAGTGACTGGAAAACAGTACTATAAAAACAGTATTTCCAGGAGACAGAGTTGGACACAAAGTGTTGGAAGTAACTATATTAGGTCCGAATTACTTGTACTTTACTTGATCACTTCACTCTGTGCTACTTGTACCACATTTCAGAAGCAAATATTGCACCCTTGCACTTAGGTTCTAAAATACAAAAGGGTCATTCCATCTAAATTTAACTTCCTTTTACAGAAATTCAGACCTAACCATCTCAAATTTGTCAGATTTTTGTCTGTGCATACGCATTAAGTAACACGTGCAAAATCTGGGGTCATAAGTAAGTTAGATTTTGAGTTAAAAATTCTTATAGAAGGTTGTGCTGGTCTGATGTTTGAGGTGCCATAATTTGAGTTACAATGGAGCTAGAGTCCTGAAATTTTGTAGGTTCATTAATATGTACATCTGGTCTTCACTGATCTCACCCTGCTTTGATTAAATAATACAAACCAGTAAAAAATACAAACCAGTTATGTGATGGTGCAAGTTTGGTCAAAAGATTTTCAGATTTTTTTCTTTTCTGATATACCACCAACCCTAAAACCTTGGCGACTGTCATTGGTTTGTCTGTCTGTTAGCAACATTATTAAAAAACTGTGGCTGATGGTCTGGATCCACGATTTCTGTATCATTGACAACAGCATAGAGTCACTAACTATAATAACAACTGCGTCAGCTGCCTGCTGGCGACAACATGATTGTGATCCTACTACAAATCCACCACTGTGGACTTATCCGTCAGAAATGATACAAGGAATGAGCAACTTTGGCAGAGTACTGCGCTCTCTAAGTGCTTTTCTAGTTTTTCATGTGATTGGCACCAATAGGAACTTTAAAATTCTTGACTATGTGGCGTCAGTCAGAGGTACACTTTTAGAGACAAAACATCTTAATAAAATCACAACCATAATAAGAAGGCAACATTTGAAGATGCATTGAGCAGGTATGACAGGTGAAACTCCTCCAACAGTGGTCCTTACTAGAAGAGTTATCCTACCGTTCAAAGGTTAGGGGTCATCCAGACAAATTCATTGTTTTCCATGAAAACTCACACTTTTATTCATGTGCTGGCATAATTGCACAAGGGTTTTCTAATCATCAATGAGCCTTTCAACACCATTAGCTAACACAATGTAGCATTAGAACACAGGAGTGATGGTTGCTGGAAATGTTCCTCTGTACCCCTATGGAGATATTCCATTAAAAATCAGCCATTTCCAGCTAGAATAGTCATTTACCACATTAACAATGTCTAGACTGTATTTCTGATTAATTTAATGTTATCTTCATTGAAAAAAAATTTCTTTTCTTTCAAATATATAGACTTGTAAGTGACCCGAAACTTTTGAAAGGTAGTGTATATATTGTTGTTATTGTGCTAAAAGAAAAATCTTGGTTTTCCAACTCACAGCCCTTTAAATTATTTTGTAAAAAGTGGTACAAATTGACATGACCCCACCCCCTTTAAGAATTTTTAACTTAAAAACTAATGACCCCAGATTTTAAATGTTCAACTGAATCAATATCCCCCAGTTCAAAGTGTGGGACATTCAGTGAATTGATTGGGAATGACCCAAAACTGTATTACACTAAGTATATCAAACAGTTCAAACTAGCTTCGCCTGAATCACCTACAACGCGCTGTCTACATATTAATGCATGCACTGCAGTAGTGTAATAATGATTCAGTGACATAATTAGATAACAGGGTTCATTCTGCATAATAACTAGTGACACATTTTAATAATAATTCTTGTACACCTGAGTAGAATTTAATTGAGCAACGTTTCTTGAAATGGAACACATTTACAGTGTGTTACTTTTACTCAAGCAGAAGATGTGAATGCCTCTTCCACCACTGCCGACAGAATCGATAGACACAGAATAGGTGCATTCTGCAGAAACTCAAGCTTCATCAAATCCAAGGCCGAGAATGTCACGGTAATGTGTTCAGGGTAGCGATCTCTGGGAAGAGGCGTTCAGGAACACCACCGCGATGCGTATTTTGCACCTTCGCCAACAAAAAAAATGTCAAAACACACACACAAAAAATGAATATTAGCATCATATTAGTGAAAAAACACACACTTGGGTAGCTGTCTCATTGTCAAACACACACTGGCAGGAACTTTGTGCATAATCAAGCATGCAAGTGGGGCGTGTAGAAGCTGCACTCATATACAGTAACCAAACACACCATAGCCTTTGGAGCAGAGAAACAGACACTCATTATCTGCACACACATCTCTACATGTGTAGATATACACTGGAGATCCCTAAACAAATTTATCCAGCTTTTATACAAAGCTCTCCCTGGTGTCTTAGATCTCTGCCCCCCGCCCATCTCTGCCTCTCTCTTCTCTCCACATCTCCGGCTCTCTCTCTGGTTCTTGGGGAGCTCAGTCATTTACACTAGCTGCCCTCATTGAGCCACTGATGGAGATGGAGATGGAGAGAAGTAAAGAAAAGACGAGAAAAATTTATGTACGTGTGTGTACGTCGAGCCCCTCTCTCTCGGTCTGCTGTTTGCTTTAATTGGCCCTGCTGGCTGCGACCACGAGTTCATAGTTTATTTTGATAAATTGAAGGGGATGCCGCGCTAATAAATCAAGGTCCCTGATGAAGAAAAAAAGCCTTAAATAGGATATTAAGATTTATATCAGAGACCCCAGTTGTACACTGACAAGTACACAATGTCTCCCTCTTCTCCCTGTCTTTCTTTTTTTCTCAAACACACTCATTCCATCTTCCTCTCCCTTCCTCTCTTGCTCAAGTCAAATTGTCCTTGTTTCTATCACGGCACCGACAGAATGATTTCGTATCAGGGCTCCAGAAAGTGGGAGTGAGGGAAGAAAGAAAAAAGTAAAAAAAAAAAAAAAAAAAAAGAAAGGATGAAGGGGTTGAGTGGGGAAAAAGAGAAAAGGGGGAGTTGAAGAGCAGAGATGGGGGGTTCTCTGCTGCAATCTTTGTGTTAGTGGCTCAGTGGCCGAGTGTGGATTCAACACACAGAGCTTCATTACTGGAACGCAAGGGCTATCTGTGTGACAGGAAGAAGGATGGCGAGTGTGTGTGTGTGTCTGTGAGAGAGCATATATGTGTGTGATCTACATTTGTAGCCAGATGCAAGATTGAATTTGTGCGCCTGCGCCTGCTCCTGGGACTATGTACGTACGTGTGTGTGTGTGTGTGTGTGTGTGTGTGTGTGTGTGTGTGCATGTGTGTCTTCCTTAGATGTGCGACGTGAGCACACACGCTCGCAGTGACTTATTTACTCCAGAGGCGAGGCTCTAACCCCAGGTACAGAGCCCCGCGCAGAATAATTGCTTTTTTTCATCCCTCTGCATCACGCCGTCTCTTTGTTCCTAATCGCTCACACGCAAGAAGTGAAATCTATTTGTGAGTGAGAATGTGTCCGCATGCATATGAATAAATAAGAGTGTGTCTGTCTGCCTGGGAGTGTGTGCATGTGGATGAACATGAGACCCACGATGTGTTTAAAGAAATTCTCCCAACATTTTAGCATTTTATTGTGCTGTCCAGCGAACAATTAGATGTGGGTATAAATATTAATTTTTCTGCAAATACACGTGAGGTATTTAGACTGGAGGCCGATGGGAAGCAGCTTGCCTCCCTCACGATACAGTAAATGAAACGGATATTAATCCCATCTAACTTCCAGTGAGGCATAATGAGCCACTTAACCAAAATGTGAGAATGTTCCTTTAAGCAGTATTAGTGGCGTCTGTGTTTTCAAATATGCTCACATCCCCTTTGAAATGATGCAGCTATGCAAATCTGCAACAACAACTGTGAGTAATTACCAGTTCGGCATTCGACCATCATTTCATTCAGTTTCAGAGGAAAACAGCTCCAATATATGGTCTATTAGACTGTTGAGTAATGCTTTTAACTCCGTTCCCATAATTAAACCCAGTGTACAATTGAACACTCAAAGGCGGGTTACTTGCGTTGCGTAATGATTGCAATTAAGGGTCACACACAAAGCTGGGGCTGCTTTTGGAGTCGCCGCGCGTGACGCTGGCAATTAATTGAAAATGCAAATACACGGGCTGATGAATGAGAAGAGTGCTGGGTCTACACTGCGTGAAAAGACTATCCGCCACACTTCAGAAGGCTGGGGGGCGCGAACGAGAGGAGGATGCGCCTTCTATTCCTTTAGAGGGGAAATCAAACCAATTGGATATGAAGCATTGCCGAGCTGCTGGGGAAAGCGTGCTGTTTGCTGAGACAGTGTGATACCGCGGACCCCAGGCATAGACACAATGAGATGCTGATTAAACAACAACAGGGTCATGGAAAAATGCTCTTTCAGTTTACATTCGCAACTTACAAAAAACAAGAAAGAGAGAGAGAAAACCTCATATATTCCATTTATATAAGCATCAGCATAAGCCTCCAAGTTTAGCAGTTTATCAGCCAGACGCAGCCTTTCTGTGATCAGTTCAGATGATGCGGCTGCCAAACTGCTCCCAAACGCTGCTCTCAGTCGGCAGAGTACTTGGATATCTGAAAAGCAGCATACAAATGAAAATAGACATGCGGGCGCAAGCAGACGGACAAATGCACACAGCCTCTGTGTGTGGTTGTCTTGACAACAGAGGAAGAGCAGCACCCTTAACTCTGAGTATAGGTGGAGAATGAGACATGAGAAGAGGTGGATGGTGAAAAAAAAACAACTTCTAAGTCCCATTATACACTAAAAGCATTCAAAAAGAAAAAAAAAACACAACATGCTACAACATCAACCTCTGTGGAAAACTCACCTCTGTGTTTCTTTCCTGCTGGGCAGCAACCCGCTGGCAATGTAAAGCAATGGAGACTGGCTATTTTAATCAGAAATGTTCACACAGATCATTATGTTATCTGCACGCTTTCACCCAAACTGCCATTCCAAGAATGTTAAATGAGCTATCAGCAATGCACCGAAAAAGTTGCCTATTATCCTTGATTGCTGTAATATCCTGATCATCAGGCTACCAACATGAACCCTGACATGAGTCTGAGCTGCAGTTCAAAAAAAGAATCCAAGGCTCCATTTCGCTATGATGGTTGCTTTGAGTCATACTTTGCAGTAGACTGATTGTTGGTATGAATCCAGTGCTTTGTTCATCCAGCTGAACATGTCAGAATGCATTCATCTCTATGTAACAGCAATGAGGCTGGTTAACCCTTGTTGACTGTGGCATTACACAGCTGTCACTGCCTGGCAGAGAGGGTTATAGAAGCAGACTAGAAGGAAGGCACAAATCCTGGCATATGAATATGACACTGTAAAAAATAGTTTTAAAAAAATTGTTAAAAATAGCTAAAATGTGGCAGCAAGGGCGCCAGATTAAGGAATATCGTTGCATGCAAAAACTGGAAAACATTGTGAAGATAACAGTAAATTCCTTTTTGCTTTTTTTAAAATTCAGTGAAACAGTGTAGATTTATGGTCATGCACTGTAAAATAAACATTATGTACAGTTCAGACCTGTTAGTAGTAAGTAACTAAACATGAAAATTATTACCTTTTTTCTGTAATTTGACTAGATATTAATTGTAATTTAACAAAACATGGAAAATATGCAAAATGACAGTTAGAAAAATATTATTTTTTTTAAAGTCACAACATATTTTTCTATTATTATCTGTAAATAACTAAACAATGAAAACCTGAAAAAATAACAGTCAATTGTTCGAGAAATTACAGTTAAAAACATACATCTTTTAAAATGCTTTTTAAAAAAGTCTAATATGTGTGAAACATGTTTTTTTTTCAAGACAGTCTGGATATAAATAGGTAATCTGTAATTCATTTGTGATACAAAAATGAAAAAAAAGTGGGAACATCAAAATCAGAGATTTAGATCATACTGCTACACCTTCATTTCAGCATTTCTTATCTCTTTCTTACAATAATAATAACAATTGTTGTGCTGAGATGATGTGTTCAAATGTCTAAATGACAGGTGAATTGAATCCAGTTATATTCTTTTGTATTGGTGACTGGCAGCATCCTGCTGGTCAAATGTGGCAGGGAGAAAAAGATTAAAACCTGACTACCAGACTCCTTTTCAAATCTTTAACTACACTGCCACTACTGAACATGTGTTGACACAAACACACAGCAGTAACCAAGTGAAAACTACCTGTAAAGCTGTTGAACGTTCTATAGAGCCTCCAGGGGAAGCTTTGTCTCCCTTCAGTATTATAAAAGAGGTGGAAGGCCCATGAGTGACCTTTGTGTGAAGCTATGAAAAATGCTATGCAGTTTTGGTTTCCTTTTGTACATTTCTACTGATGATAGTCCAATGTAACAAAGAAATGTGTCCACAGGTGACAGAGTGTAACCACAGCTTCATGGAGCAATTTGCATTTCTTTGGTTTTTAAGACTCTGTAGTTGGATCATATTTTTCATTGTGGCCTGAAAGCATTCATCCGAAACAAAGTTTAAAACAATGTTTTAAAGCATTACTTTTGTTTAAAACCCATGCCGGTCAAGACCCAATCACAAAGAGTTTCCAAGAAAAAGTCAGCCTCTCTAAGTGTGGCATAGCATGTCGTGGTTGGACCAGGCACAGAAAGCCAGGCCACCTGGCTGATGCCAGCTGTGATTTATGGTGCTGCCTTGGCATGGGCCTCCTGCACAGTGACACAGAAGCATCAGGAGGGAACCAGCCAGGGTCATGAAGAAAAGCCGCTCAACTTCACTGCTCTGCTTCAGCATCTCTGCTCACCTCCTCTGTGCAGAAGTGGTGGATCACTCACATGCACTCACACAAATGCACGCATAGTGTATGTCTTTGTGTGTGCATGGTGACAGCTTGGGGATGAAGTTGTCAGACCCTTGCTCAGTGGTGCTGCAGGCCCTTGTCGGCTGGCTGCTGCGTGCTAACGTGTTAATTAGAGCACTTGCTCCTCCTGCTTGGTAATTACAGTCAACCTGGGCCAGGCCACTCATCAGGGGCCACTGAGTGTAAGACAGCGGGGCAGGTAGGGTGAGTGTGGGGACATATGGCTGAGGCGGTATGTGGTGCACGGATTCACCAAAGAGTGTTACAAAACTGGCCAAACTTAATATAGACAGGACAAGAGAAAAGTTGTTTTAACTAAAGGAACCATTTTGCCATTTTTGCAATTTAAACCTTTCTAAGGAGGGGTATTCACTGAGAGTTGTGCTTCCCATTCATACACTTCCACCTGGAGATCGTTCACATTTAAATCCTGTACAGCCACATTTGATTCTTTTGTATGCTGGAGCTGATGGGGGTTAAGAGCCTTGCTCAAGAGCAGCTCTTCGGTGGTAATGAGGGAGGGGCGAACACTGCCTTTTCCCAGCCCAGATTTATCCTGCTGGTCTGGGGATTGAACTATGACCCTGCTGTCAAATGCATTAAGTTCTTAAATGTATTTTTTCCGACATTTCCAGAAATCCATTGGCCTCCATTACCGTGAACACAAAGTCTGCATAAAATTATGTCAGTGTTACAATATCATGGGATGGTAATGCAGTTTAAGCATAGATTAATTCTAAACATCTGCACGGCATTACATCCCAAGAATAATACAACAATGACAGAAAGTGATGCAGATTTGATGGTGTTATGTTTTGTATGGAAATGAATAGAAATCAGTGGACAGCTGGGGTCACATTAATAAAACTGTGCAGATTCAGGACTGTATCTCTGTATATACACAAGGACAGAAATATGCATACACATTCTTTTAGTCAGATTTGTATACTTAAGTTCACGGTGCAAATAGATGTGTAAATGTCCTGTTTGCGTACAGATGCTCAATGTTCCACCGCTCATTAGACCTCGGTCAAAGAAGTTCTACGCCAATACAACATTCCTATTTCAACCACGTAAACACTAATTCCTTAGATACACCTATAAACCACCACTGCAGTGATACTTCAATTATATTGCATATGAATCATAACTTGTGGGGTACTGTGTCTTCTTAGATATTGTATTTTAACAGTTTTATCATTGTTATTGTTATTGTGTCTTCTCAACCATTGTTTTTATCAGTTATCATTTTATTGTAATTTCTGTTGATTGCCCTGTAAAGCACTTTGACTTCAGTGTGCTATATAAATAAAGTTATTATTATTATTATTATTATTATTATTATTATTATTATTATTATTATTATTATTATTATTATTATTATTATTACATTCAATGCAGTCAGGATTAGTAATAATTAGAATAATTCATAACTCTTATTTTGAAACTTACTGTACAAAGTGCTTCATAGCTGAGGATAAAATCAAAAGATAACTGAAGTATAAATAACTGATTTCCATCCATCTATCTATACACCGTTTAATCCTCATGAGGGTTGCAGGGGGCTGGAGTCTATCCCAGCTGACTTAGGGTAAAGACAGGGGACACCCTGGACAGGTCACCAGTCTATCACAGGGCTACATATAGAGACAAACAATCACACTCACATTCACACCTATGGACAGTTTCGAGTCATGTTTTTTAGACTGTGGGAGGAAGCTGGAGTACTTTGAGAAAACCCATGCATTCACAGGGAGAACATGCAAACTCCATGCTAAAAGACACCGGGTAGGCCTGGAATAACTGACTTGTATGAAAATAAAAAAAACAAAGACACTCTAAGATTAAGATTAGAATTAATCCTCGATTAGAATTTGTAGGGCTAGTAAGTGTTATTCTGTGAGAGATTTCAGTAAAAAAGATTTTCAGAGCACATAATTATTGCATAAATACTCTGAGAGAAATATTACATGCATGGTTTTTGTGCATACACAATCTTTTATACCTGGAACGGTAGACAAAATGCATCACGATTTCTAAAAGGCAGCAAAGTATTTACAAAATGCTTGGTCGTGATGTAGGGTATAAGTGTTTTGTAAACTTGCAAAACCACTAATGTTGCCATTTAAGTGCAATGCCAGTTAGTGGCTTTGAACTGACTTAAAAAGAAGCGTACAAACATCCACACAAGCCTTTTATACACTTACAAACACGACAATGGGAAACATTCGCTACAAAACATAAAAAGAAAGTATGGCAAAATCGCTCTCATTAAAGCATCAATAGAAAAGAAGAGATCATTATGCAGGAAGACCAAAGAGAAAACAAAAAAGACCCCAACTGTTATTCACGGTGACTGTTTACCATAAAGGGAGTACACAAGGCAATAAATGAGGTGACACGAAGAGGAAAGATAAAGAAAATATATGTGGTATAATATGAGCGGTAGGAGGAAAAGGTAAATGAAATGAACATGCTGAGCATAAAAAAACCGGCTATCGCGTTTTTAAGCACCTCGAATGGACTTCAGATAAGTGCCGGCGGAGGTGGAATGGTGCTGGGGTGTCTTCATCTTTGCCGTTATCTCCGGCTTTCTAATTCCCCCTCCCGCAGGAAGCAGCCAGTTCATTTGCCTGTGAGTGTCTGACAGAGCCAATTAAGAGCAGTTTGTTTTATAGACGTGGGCTAATTGAGTTGGCTAGATTGCCGTCACTCGGTTTGCTCTCTCCATATTGGAGATTACATATTTCCTTTTCATATCTCGGCGCTGCAGCCGCCCGGCCCATCTATCTCCATTCCTCCTCTCTTACGATTCCTCCTCTATCGCCATGTAAAGCGAGAAGAGGGCTTTGGTCCTATGTCTAATTAGTGCTCCTCTCTATCACTCTCCCTTTGCCTTGTTCACCACTATATCCTTGCCCCAGAGACCTCGCCTCGCCTCTCCTCTCTCCGACTCTGACCCCTCCTTCTCATTATCTACTCCTCTTCCTCCTCGTCTTCCTCTTTGCACCACTCCATCTTTCAACCTCTCCATCTCTGTCATTATTCGCCCACCTCCCCCTCCACCCCCTCCACCTCTCCCTCCCTTGCTCTCTCCTTCTCAATGAGTTAATTAGGCTCATCTCTGGCACCTCTCGCCAAAGCCTGTGCCCACAGGGCCAGTTGCAGAAACCCACTGATGATTGGAAGGGGAGGGGAGGGGAGGGAGGGCTCTATTTTTAGAAGACAACAGAAAGAGGAGAAGCTGGAGAAGCGGTGGAGAGACGGCTGAAGGTCATTTGGTGCTTTCACTTTGAGCATATCTGTATCAGAAAAATAAAGACAGATAAAAATATAATGAAGACAACAAGTGACGCAAACATCCCACATGTGGGTTCGGACGACAAAACTCTGTTCATGCTGTTCTCCTAGTTTAATAAATGGCATTTTTCAGAGCAAGTTAATGAAAAGACTTTGCTTAAATTTTAAAAAGAAATTGCAGAGTACTGCTTTGTGTAGCTCAACAGTAGATGCGACGTGCTGAAACTACAGCCCATTGTGTGTCATCACAAACTCAACTCTCTAATGAGCCAAGCCCTCTGAGAGTACTGTATGCATACTGCAGCTCCGCACACAATGCTGCACTGACACAATGGCTCATTCTCAGGTAAGCCATCCATACTAAAAATGCACATCTTCCTGTGACATGCTTTGTTAAACTGCCAGAGCAACCCAATAGAGCTCTATTGTTGTAGGTACGAAGACTATGAGGGCAACAGAAGAATTTCAGCAGTCTAAAGGTGCAGTTAACTGGAAACAACTGGTAGCAGATGATTTCCATGGGTGAAATGATGGAAATTCACAACAAGTACAGATCCCAAGACAAATTCTTTTTTTCATTATTCCTCTTTTGTCATGGGCGATCATGAGCTCAGCTCATGGCTGCATAGAGAGAATAAATCATTCCTCATCATGCTATGGGTTATAGAGAGAGCAGATATGGAAGGTTTTGCTTTTCCAAAAAGGAAAGGAATCTAAAGATCTGTAACACATCATTGGCAGAGAAAATGAGAAATTTTAATGTGGGATGATAAAAGCATATGGATGTGCAGGACCATATTATAAAGCTGCACAGTGGTACAGTTGCGCTAGTCATGTAACAAAAGCATTTCAAGGTAATGTTGTTAGTTATTTCTTTAGCTAGGATGGGAATGAGATATATCAGTCTCCTTGAATATACCGATCGAACACAGCATTAAGACTACCTGGCTAATATTGTGTAGATTCCCCTTGTACCATCACAATTGCTCTGACTCATCGGGCCATGAATCCTTGACCTCTGTGGGTGTCCTGTGTTGTCAAACACCGACAGCGAATCCTTGGGGTCCTGTTGGGTTTGTTTTGGTGCATCAGATAAATGGGATCGGGAACTGGGGCATTTGGAGGCTGGGCAGTGCTTTGGGCTCTTGGTCATGTTCCTTGACAATTTGTCACATGCTGTCGCTTTGTCACATTTAAATGTACAGAGCATCCTTTCGAGTCATTTGTGCTAGACCTACAAAAACTCTAAAAGTCAGAAAAAGACCAAGCCAAGTATTATCTGTTGGTGTTGTTGAGGAGGAGTTTTCCTTGTAACTTAAGGTTAGTGCTGTGAAAGGGTGTATTTGATCTAAAGCTGTGATCTTTTCATAACTTACAAAGAAGTTTTGGTGCCTCAGCCTAACCAAACAGAGAGTGAAAATTAAAGTAAACAGTGAATGAAGAAAAAAAAAACGGTCTGACACAGTAGACAAACCGCAGTATCCAGGGTAAAAGTCCTCTGACTAAGGCTGCCCATCCATGCGCTTTTCAACTAAAAAAAACTTCTAAACATCTGTCAGTGTTGAACATTGACGCAGGTGGCAGCAATGTCAAAAAATACCTTGTGCATATATCTCTGTATTTAACACCCTGGACATGACATGAACACCAACATCCAAGGTTACCCTGCAGAACATTGCATTGCAGTATGATAAACACTGCCATTCACTTCACCTGTCAGGAGGCTTTAATGTTATGGGTGTAGATAGCAGCTACATATCTACACTGGATTACCCTCAATGACTATATTTTTTTTACACAACCTCAAATGGATACGGATTAAGTATATTGTAGTGACACAACAAAATCTCAAGATAACTTTGACTGCACCTGTTGTAAGTTACCCGAGACCACTGTAATTACTATTTTTAAAACATCTCAGCTCAGTTCAGGCAATAACTGGAGGCACATATGAATGGACTTAATATGAGGCAATGACTGCACACCAGAGTATCAAATGTCCTCTACTTTGCAACTCACTGTCAAGCTGACACAGGTAACATTTTCTAACCACTTTTCTAACACACCAATTGTCTACTTTACCTTAATAAACTGGACTACGAGGCCCACATGCCTGATGACAAATATAGTCAGTAGGAACAGCAGAGATGGTATGAGTCAAACCGCCAGGAGTTCATTTACCCCTCTCCCTCTAATAAACAAAGCAATCACTGACAGTCAGAGACACAATTATGAGGTAATTACGCAAAATAACAGATTTTCCCTCTCCACCTTCCACGCTTGTTTCACACGGGTACCCCCACAGATTACACCAACCCCCATCAGCCGCTCCTCTCCTGTGCGACTGTTAACCCCCTGCACTCCCTAAACACATACACGCTCGCACAACGTGTGACTATACACACAGATACACAAGTCCAAAAAAAACGCACAGAGATTTATGCAGGAGGTTATTCACGCGAGTGTGCGCTCACTCCCTCGCACACGGAGTCCTCCCCCGCCCTCTCCGAGCTCGTCTTAATTAGCAACCAAGTCGTCTCATGGCAACACACTCGTCAATCTCCCTCTATGTAGCCTTGTACTAATTAACCGATTTAAATGGGAGTGTGTAGCAGGGTGACACGGGGCGCAGGTTGTAGTCCCCCAACTGCCTGCCTTGTTGTGAAAACCCTCCACCAGCTCCCTTATTGGACATATGTCTATTCATCACTGCTTATTTCTTTGCTTTATTCTGTACTCTTGCCTCATTTTTAGACATTTTTCTCTCCCATTTTGCTTTTTCTTGTCCATCCTCCAACACATCCGCTGACTTATTTGATTACAGCTATCAACCCAGGCAGCCTCTTCATCCTGCCAACTGGCGAGCCACTGTGCCATGGCGCCCACATGGCTTGCTGGAAAGGGCACTGCCGCTCATTTCACAACATGGTCATTATCATGGGCCGCTCCACAGGGAGGAGTTACTCTAAATATGTAAATGAGAGCAATGTTGGAAGTGTCATACACCAAGGAGGAAAAAGAGAAGTGCTGCACAGACAGCTGCTGGCAGTGTCCCCATGTTTTTTAAAAGTGCACAATGACAATTTGAAGAGTCTGGGGTACATCTCGGAATCAAACTGAGCCAACAGCCACGGGATAATAACAGGATAATGTGTAACTGCAAAAATGAAATTTCATTTCCATAAAATGAAATGTGACAAAATCTGTCTGAGTAACCATTTTTGTTTCAGAGACAGACCTGCCTCTAGCAGTTTTCAGCCCAGGCAGTTTTTTTTATTGTTCTGAATGAATATCTTTTGGTTGCTATGTATTCAAAACTTTGATGCTCTGCCAAATTTGATCAGGTTGGTTTTACATATTTAAAAAAAATTGTTCTTCATGCAGAGTGGGGAACAATCCAGACATATGCTGCAGTCAGTCCCAGTAGAGATGGTCTTAACAGCATTAGGAGGATAAATGATGTCCAATTAATGTGAGATGGGAGTGTAGATTTCCCACAATTCTCTGCTTTAGTCTGTGAGGCATCATGGGAGGTCCTTGGTCGGTGCAGCGTTATAGCTGCTGGGTCTTGCAAGCTGCCCTGAGGGCCTCTCTCCTACTGCTCAATTACAGCTGAGAATGATAAAGCACTTCATAGTAGCCAAGCCACAAAGCTGCAGGCTCCATGTTGGGCCCTCATCAATATTTCAGCTCTCTTCCTTTATACTGTATTTCCCCTTATCTGGACAATGATAACCCACATCACACCTCCAACTTATCCTCCCTCAGGCAGTGGGCTGGTGCTGGGAAACGGGTTGTTACACCTGAATGAGAGCAGGAGTAAAACGGCACAGATGGGGTTTCACTTAGTGTTTTATACATTTAGTGGGAGGCACGACTACATAGTTTCAAACTGAGCCTGAGTTTAGCAACAGGTTTCAGTGTATTCAATAAGTGAGAATAAGGGAACAGCTCTGGGGGCTTAGCTAGTGAGCCACAAAGACCCCTCAGGCTGTTGTGCTTGGGTTTCATAAGCTTGGCTTGTTTAACAACTCACCCATTTCTTCTTTTTCTCTTTCTGGGATTCTAGTTTATTATAACTTGGGGCTCATTTTTGTAGGTAGAGCCACCGTCCCTGTTGGTAATAATACAGACACAGTCCAACTGCCCTGTGTTTCATTGCGCTTTGTCTCACTATGCTCTTAGATCTCAGCAATTGACTGAAAAGTGACTAAAGTGACTAAAATGTTAGCATTCCTAATAAGACAGCCAACCCTGAAAATAAAAGCCAGCTCAACTCAAACTCAAAATATCCAACGTGTCCACATTAAATGAGGATATACATAGTATGAAACTTAGTAATAAATGATAATAATTGTAGCACTACTTTTCCCCTTATTGTCAGGCTTTGATTAATGTCAGATAATTATCCAGCTACATTACAAACAAAATTTCTTCAATTAAAGTGCAAATTAAGTAAAAGCATGTCTATATAATATGAAAACCTTCGTAAAGTAGTAAAAGTGCTTGCTGCAGAAAAATAAATGAAAAATAACCTTTACACTATTACATATTATTTTGTGACAGTATTATTATTCATGCATGTATACAAAAGTATTATTTTACTGTTGCTGTGAAATCAGTGGAGGTGGAAGCTACATATCAGGCTGTAACAATTGACTATTTTCATTATGGATCAATTTGATGATTATTTTTCGGATTGAACAATTAGTGGTTTGTAAAAAATCCAAAAGTAGTCTCAATGTTTATAGTAAAACCAACAAAATGCTTGCCCAGTCCAAATTACAGCCTCAATGTTTACATTATCAGAAAATGGAAAAGTGGAGAATTTGCACATTTGGAAAGCTACAACTATTAAATCTATGACAGAACATTACAGAATATTTCAGAAGCTCTTCCTACATTTGTATGACAAATAACTCAGATAAACGTAGTTAAGTGAAAATAAAATTTCCTTTGACCTGTACAGGAGCAGAAGTACACTTGAGTGCAGAACATAGTTACATTCCACCACTGGAAAGATTGTGGTTTGAATGGAAAAAAAAATACTCTGTGTAGAGTTGGGGCAAACATTGTGGTTTGGTTTAAAATGTCGACTGTAAAGGTTACAGGAGTGTCACCATCATTGTTGCAGCAGTAATGACGTGGTCTAGGTTAGGGAACAATCGTGGTCAAGCTGAAAGGTGTCAACATTGACCAATGGTTGGAAATACCTAATGAACAGCTCTGCTTTGTGTTTTGATGACTTATCGTCCCAATGATTCTTCACCCCAACCTGTTCAAATTTATCCCTTAGCTTGCTTGCTTTGGGGCAATTATTTCTTGAAATATTAAGAGATTTATATTTGAAAAAAAAAGGGTTGGAGGGCTGTAGATAAAGAAGTCAAAACAGAATAAACGGGGATGATGAAATTGAATCGGAGTGCAGCAATGAGGGTCAGTATCTGGGAGCCTGTTGGAGCCCAAGCAGAAGGAGTGTTGTAAGGCCATTTTTCTCACAGCGATCCAATATTATCAGAACCACCACCCCCTCAACACACACACAGACACACACACACACATACACATAGTGTAAACCTTGGCCCCTCCCTCCTGAAACCCCCTGGCTCTCCATCACGGTTTGCAGTGCCCGTTTTTCTCAGCAGGTAGCTAATTCTGCTTTTATCCCCAAGTAATATTGGCCTTATCGCTCGCGCCACTGCATCCATGCCGAGGCTTGGTGATGGTGGAGGGGAGGCGAGGCGAGGCAGGGTGAGGGAGGTGCTGCTGGAATGTCAGCTTGGTGGAACTGATTGTGCTTTGCGGCCACGGAGCTGTTGCTCCATTAAACACACACATACACACACAAACACACAAACACACACACACTTGTGCTTCCGTCACTTCAGAGGACAGCAGTGACTTACAGTGACTTTCATTTATTTAGGAATTTATTTAATTTATTTAGAATTAATGACCACTCTTCAAATCCAAACCCTCAACTTAAACCAAGCCGTGACCCGAAACTTTAATCATTCAGGGGACTTGCTTTTCGTCCCCACTATGTTACTGTGTAAACAGATTTACAGAATGTCCCCACAACATGAGTAATGCAGTTGCACACATATACAAAGATAGGGAGTGACAGATAAACAAACTCCCCGAGGTCCTGCTCACTCAAGCCCCTTCTTAGACCACCAATATTGCCACTGATATTGCCTCAGTGTTACATCATTCAGGATTCACACACGCTGACTTTCTATTGCAGCCACAGCTATCACCTGCCATCCAGCCATCTCCAGGCTTCCACAACCTCTGCTCCTGCCACCAGACAAACCTCTCCCTCCCTCCTTCACACACATGCATACACAAGGGAGGGGCATCAAAAAACCATTTCGCATCTCACCCATCTCTCTCCCTCTATGACTATTTTCACTTTTCCCATCCACATTTTCTCATTCCACTCCTAAATTACAAGACCTGGGGCTCCCCCTGCGTCCCCTCCGTCCTCCAACACACACTCCTCACCCCCCACCCAGAGGACAGGGTCCCTCTCTCTCTTTCAGTAACCAAGGTGCAGATGTCAGAGTATAGCAGCCTGGTAATACGCTCTACTGCTGCACGGCTGTTGTCACTTACCCTTACAGAAACATACAGTATGCAGACAGGCTCACAATGCTGCTGTGCTAAAAGCTAAATGCCACTAATAGGTGGATTCTGCACACACAATGAATTCAAATTGCCTGTTGTGCACCACACTGAGCTTAATGGGCTACACTTGAGCATTGCTATCAAACTGGGGGCAGTTCCCCTGATGCCTATCTCTGCTGTGTTAATGAAGATATATGGCACAGGTACAGTGATGACATTCTCATGGGCAGCAGACACCTTCCATCTGTCCTGAGGCATCACTTCATACCATGGTTGTCTGCTCTGTGATTTGTCCACAACAAGAATCATGTAGTGGAGAGTTTAGGGAAATGAGCTACTGGCGCTGTCAGATAGAAAATTCTGCAATCTGTGACACACTGATACTGTTACGGTATTGTTTTCTGACCTTACGCAGCACTGATTGATTGTGTGGCTCCCTGGTTCATATAAAACCTATTCAATAAGTTAGTAGATCTTATTTTCAGAGTTTTAACAATTGCGACAATCAGGGTTCAGGGAAGTGAATCAAACACAGGGACCATACAGGAGATGAGGTAAAATTGAAAGAAAAAAACTTCATGGGCAAACAGAGGGTGACAAATGGGACATCAAGTCAGCATAGCAACCAGTGCAGACAAGGAGCAGGAAAAAAAACCACATATGAGGATGAGACAAAAAATAATCAGGACAGGCAAAAGGTCAAACACAGGTAAAACTACTCAGAACAAGAATGGCTGGAAAGCTTGAGTACGGAAAGTAAAAAGACAATGCAGTCCCTTAAAAGGGGGCAGATTTTCCATTACATAGAGTCATTGAAGGGACATTTTCCTACCACTTAAGTGTCTACACCATGAAAAATCTAACTGAATGGTTAGATAAAGCTTCGAGTCAAGTTGACATAATAATATTGCATCTCCTTAATATTGTGCATATTTTAAACACGCATTTCTGCATTAATCAAACTAAAAATAAATTCAAATTGAGGTAACTTTAGGGGCTGCACAGTGGCGTAGTGGTTAGCACTTTCGCCTTGCAGCTAGAAGATCCCTGGTTCGCGTCCCGGCTTTCCCGGGATCTTTCTGCATGGAGTTTGCATGTTCTCCCTGTGCATGCGTGGGTTCTCTCCGGGTACTCCGGCTTCCTCCCACAGTCCAAAAATATGCTGAGGTTAATTGATTACTCTAAATTGCCCGTAGGTGTGAATGTGTGAGTGCTTGTTTGTCTGTATATGTAGCCCTGCGACAGACTGGCGACCTGTCCAGGGTGTCCCCTGCCTTCGCCCGAGTCAGCTGGGATAGGCTCCAGCACCCCCCGCGACCCTAGTGAGGAATAAGCGGTGTATAGATAATGGATGGATGGATGGAGGTAACTTTATAAAATTGACTTGAGAACTTCTATTTTTCTTCACCTTGAAGTGAGGAGATCAAGTCTCGTCCCCTACCTACAAAACATTGGAGCAGCTTAAATTTGCCATCTTTAAAACTTGTGCTCATAATTATGGAACTTAAGTACATAACGCCTCAAAACTATTTTAAATAACATGGAAATATTAGTTGGAACAAAGTAATTTTTTTAGTAAACACCATTAAAACTGGAATCGCCAATTCACAAATCAGTGTATTTTGTAAACGCAATTTCATTAGAAGTTGTCCTAACTAAAACACATTGATGCATGCACACTGTCACGTGACTTCTTTTTGTGGAGCTCAACATAAGTTTGTCTGAATTCAGACTATCTATCTATCTCTGTCTATATCTATCTATCTATCTCTGTCTATATCTATCTATCTATCTATCTATCTATCTATCTATATACACACACACACACACACACACACACACACACACACACACACACACACACACACACACACACACACACACACACACACACACACACACACACACACACACACACACACACACAAGGGACAAAGTGGATATTGGAACACATCAAACAACCGTCAGGAAAACACACAAAGACAGGAGGTAAAATAAACATGAGGTCAGTGATTTCTCACCACACTCACTACAGTAAAAGCTGATCACTGGGAACATGGGGATGCTACATGGCTAAAGAAGAGTCAGACACAAGTCAAATGAAACAAGTCAAATGATTAGTCGTTTGGGCTGGACATAAAACTAAAGGTATACACCCTTCATAATAGCACAGGAAAGTTAGATATGGGCAGAACTACTATAAAGCGACAGAAAGGCAAGTTTACCATCACAAATTGGGTCGAATATTTTTGTGGTATTTTAGGTCTTAGCAGTCAGTTAATAAGCAGTAGAGAGTTGTGAGGAAATAAGTCAGGTGAGGAAACATCGCAGAACTCCACAGCTGTACCTCACCGGCATCTTAAACCCCTTTGGCCTCCCACACACCCAGATTTGGAAAATAATTTTAACATTCTACCTGGTTTTCTTTTCAAGTTTGGTGAAGGTTTGTTCAAAACATATGGTGGACATAATTTTAGCATTGCTGCCGTACTGGCAGATCTCCGGGGTTCCTTGCTGAGTAATTATTATTGAAACAGGAAAAGGAAATCATGAATAACTGTTTAAAAATATCCCAAAGTGTGTTTGTTCTTGTAATCTCAGTTGTCTGTCTTTTAGGACTTTCACCCTCTCCCATCTCATCTTTGCTATCTGATGTCATCCTTCTTCCTGTTTCTGTCCCTCATTCTGTTTCTTTCTTTCTTTCTCCACTGATGTACCCCATCCTTAATTCTTTCCACTCTCCCTGTGTGAGTCTCTCTCTGTCTAGGTGGTTATTGCTGGGAAGGGGCTGGGATGCCAGCTGACTGATGGATGCGGCTGAGTGCGTTGCCATGGTGTTACCTGGTGGGAAATGTTCTGCAACAGGAGGCTAGCAGCCTGCCAATGGGAGGACAGAACGTGAGAGGAGGTTGGTGGTAGAATGAGTGTATTTGTGTGTGGAGGGTGGTGGTGTCTAATTTTACAAAAACATACACACACCAGTTCAAACAAAACCTCGCAGGCATGCATGTATCGCAGCACGCACGGTGCACACACGGTCGCACACACATGCACACACTTTCCATTCTGCAGAATTAAATCTCACCGCTTCCAGAGATGGTGCAGTTGAATTATTTATGGCTGCCCGTCTCCGGGCCAGGCCGTAATAAAGTTACGGCCGAGACTAATTTGCAGTTTGATGAGGTGGGCTTTTAGCGGCAGATCCAGGGCCAACATTAAGTACATATTGTTTTTACAGATTTGATTACCTTTTTATTGTTATTGTTATTAATGCACTGGGTTTGTACATTGGGTATAAGAGAACACTACCCCTCCTCGTTTGCTCTAGACAATACAAAAACCTGACCAGAGGAGAGAGACGAAACTGAATAAGGACTATGTGGGAAACCATTAGACATATACGGGATGTAATCTCCTCACTTTAAAAATCCAATAAAAATGGCAGCTCAACACCTTTTATAGCAACCTGGAGGCAATCTGCTTCTAAATACATGAGCCTCAGCCGTGAATCAGCTGTGAATTGGACCTGAGCCATCTGCCTGCTGACACACACCAACAAACACACATGCAAACATGCACACAGATACACACACAAACACGCGCACTAGTACCTCCGTAAGGGCCTATAGAAAAGTATCAGGGCTGGTAAGCTGATGTCGGCACTCACAGACAGTACATTAAGGCTAGAGTGGGGAGCTTTACAGTAATGGGATGATAGTGTTGGGAATAACAGATTCTGATTTGTGATTTACCCAGGCTAAACAAAATTCAATTTTACACACTTTTCAAAGAACCCCACTTTGCCTGGAAAAGGTGCCACACTGTGAACCCAAAGCATAATTTGATGGAGTGTTGTTGGGCTGTAAAATGAGGACTTTCACAAGCCATTAAAGGCTTAAAGCCTGTAAAAATGTTATGGTTATTAAAATACAAAAAGAAAAGCAGGGTCATACAGCACCTTGTGGACACATAACATCTCGCACGGCTAAAGAAGAGCAAGACACATTGCATTTGCCCTCCCCTGAATACATGATAATCCTTTGATTAATGACACCCACCATATTTAATGCTTAATACGTAGAACGGGAGCTGACAAGCCAAACAATTAGGTCAATTACTGGATGACAACTATGTTGTGCTGGGTTAATTACTGGAATCTTCTATGGTGAGGCACATCCATTTGAGGGCCAATGGCACGTAACAGAGTGCACATTCAAATGAGTACACCTACAGGACACGCCATGCTGGAACATGTGATCTGCATTATGGATGTGGATTAGTATATAGGTGTATATGGCTGTTTGACAGTAATTTACCACAGTTGCAGCTGGTTGTGTATCTAGCCCATGCTGTCATGTAAACAGATTGCCCGGAACTAAATATTTACATAGAGAAAAAGAGGTGCAGAGATAATTTATGTGTTTGTATAGTTTCACTACAAATTATATGAGTCTCTGGTGTGTAATGGTCATACATTTACCGACAGGACAGGACAGACCTTCCTGAAATAATGGCCTGAGTAATTTTTTGACAAAATTAATTCTTTCCCCCTCAATCCTCTCCTCATAATGTTGGCCAGTAGGTGTTATGCAGTTCCGGAGCTGTGTTTGTTGTGAAGGAGAATAACCCTCTTAGATGTGGACATTGGGATTTGTGTGTTTGCACATCTTTTACTTGCACAAAAAAAGCTATATAACACACTAAAGGAAAGAGAAACGGCATAATATGGACTCTTTAATTAATCAACACCAGGACACCTCAGTGGGTCCCAACTCCTCCACAGAGCCCATCATGTCACCATGCTTTCCTCTTACCTCATCTCCCCTCTTTCCTCTGTAATTCACACACACACACACACACCTCCCTTGTGTGCCATATCTTAACTAGAAACACACAGAAACGGTCTTTTTATGCTTTGACGCAGACACATAAACAGACAAGGGACGTACTCATCTCTATCACGCAGCTCTGTACGTTTAGAGAGGTTGGCGTGGGAGCAAAAGAGGATGGTGGAGGTCATTTCCATATTCACTTAACAGAGTGTTGCCTCTTTCCTTTCTGCACTGTAGCGCTTTAATCAAAGCAGGCGGCGCCGTCACTGCTCCTAAATGGCCCTGGAGCACCTTTGAAACACACTGACACCGGTGTCGTGCTGAAAAGGACATGCTTTTTATCCCCTTAAATAGCTTGTAAAAGGGTCCCATTGACTACACAAGCAGCCGACACTTCCATGGCTCCTCGCTTTGGGCTCCATTGTACTACCAAGTGAATGTGTCAATGATACTGGATCAACGCAGGCGCCCTGTTCAGCAATATCCTGTGGATTTTTTTTTTTCAATAGGCTTGGAGCGTTAGTGCGTGGCAAATATTTATATTGACATCCGTGAGCTGGTCTTTCATAACACTTGGGGGGGAAGGGAAAAACCCTATAATGGGAATGTGAAATTCACGGACATCATTTTCACAGTTTCCTTCTGAGAGTGGATACACAAACATTGACACAGACAGTGATGGCACACAGACGAGCACATTCAACATGGCGAACACACGGCCATACACACACACACTTAATCACACGCTAACATGTGCACGTACGCAAAAGCGCCCTCAGCACACACATCCTATAATGGCAGTACAGTATGAAGGCTGTCATCCATCAAGAGGTATTGCCTGTCCTATTTAGAAAGTCCTAATCCACTTGTTTCTGCAGTCTATTCTCCTGGTAGCCGCCCTGCACTACCCACTAATAGGCCCAGAAGCACGCACGCACGCACGCACGCACGCACGCACGCACGCACGCACGCACGCACGCACGCACGCTCTCTCCTCCTATAATGGCCTTGGAGTGCTGTGAGAGTAGCAGGAAAAATGTTGGGCCATTGTCTTCAAACTATGTGTGTGTAATGTATGTATATGTAATGTACATGTGTGTGACAGAGAAAGAATGCATACAGGGAGGGTGAGTCACAGGAGCTCTTCTGTTCTCTGCCAAGTAACACATATAGTATTATTTTTACATGTGGCTGATTCAGTGATCCAAAGCTGGGGCTTTGTTCCATTTTTTTTCTTCATTCTAAGTGCACATAGAACATATTTTCACAGGATACTGAGAAAAGCATACTTACATACTCACGGGGATAATACACTACCTAATATGTAAAAAGACTGCATTATTGTTTGGTTTTTCTGAGATCTCTCTGGAGCTGACGAAAGCAAACTCAAAAAAAATCACATTTGGGTTTTTTTTTTGGATGAAAAAAAATCTCTGCACACCTGGATAAGTGACAGGTGCGTGAAAGAAAAGTGCAACTTGAAAACAATTAGAAGAACTCCCGCACACCTGCTTTATTTGATTGCAATGTTTCATTCTGTCCAACCCTTATCTGGTACATTGACAACATCGCAGCATTTCAATGTATTTACACAAAAGAACGGGTCCAGTTGTCTCATGATCCAATCAGAGAACTACTGAGATTAGTTTGGCTGATAATCATCCAAAACCTACTAAAAGCTTGAGCATCGCCAGTGAAAAATAGCATTAACAAGAGTATAAGACATCCTGTCATGCTGACATCCGAGTAATCACAAAAACATCAAGTTCAAAACAATTGTATTGGATGTATACTTTCCAATGTGAGTGCGCTTAATTTTGTCACTTTATCAGTGTGAACCCTATGTTTAGATATGTATGTTTTATGAAACACTGAGACACAGCTTGAGTCGTTTTCATTTCCCCCTATTAAGCAGACATATAGCAAAATTTCTGGCATTTTTTCAATGAAAATTCACAGCCAGTAACACTTTAAAATCCTGCCTATATCAGTCATTACTCCTTCATTCAGCCTTAATTCGCTCATGATGCAGCGAATCACAAATGACCGGCCACGTCATGCGTTATAAGAACATGTAGCGAAGAGTCACGTATTATTGGAGCCACGAGTGCCAGAGACGCAGACACAACAAAATACTGTATCGGCTATTTGATTTAGTCTTATACTGCACTGAGAGACTTCTCAGTGCTGCTAGATTAAGTGCAGCTGTCTCTTCATCAGACGTGATTGGTGTGTGTGTGTGTGTGTGTGTGTGTGTGTGTGTGTGTGTGTGTGTGTGTGTGTGTGTGTGTGTGTGTGTGTGTGTGTGTGTGTTGAAACACATGATGTGGAACGTACAGTGGCTCTGTAACCAGTTTGTAATGCTCTATGTGGCTACATGCATGTGTTTGTGTTTACTTGTGCATGCGTGGAAGCGGTGGGTGTGTTTGGGCGTGTAATTGAGCTGGTGTAAGTGTGGCCCGATCACTTCTTTCTCTCTCTGTAGTCTCTCAATTAGACGGAGAGCGGGCCCATGGGGAGCCATTGTTTGAGCAGCTCTGGAAGACAAACAAGACCGCCACCGTGCACAGGAGCTCCCTGGGCAACACTTGAGACTGCTGCAGTCATTCACTCACCGGCTCCTGAACGCGCACACACACGCACACACACGCACGCACGCACACACACACACACACACACACGCACGCGCAGTCTCAAATCTAATATTTGCATATACTTATCAATGCATATAGGCACTGCTGGTAAAACGAACCAAATTATTTAGCATGCACAGAGGTTCATGTATGGGAGCATAAAAAAACAAACAAAAAAAAAAAACAGAAAACATGTACACACATTCATGGAAAAGTCACACACAACACATGAACCATATGCCCACAGAAAGAGGATTACAGCACAGCGCTTCCTCATAAATAGACCAAAACCAGAGATCCAGAGGGAGGAAAAAAATACAAAAACGAGGGCACACATGTTTATGCACAAATTATACCCTGTGGAGTCACTTACCCCATTTCTACAACAAAAGGCCACACAGTGTTAGATGATAATGTTCATATGGATAAAGTCCCTAATGCCAGTTTACTCACACCTTAATAATGGCAGCTTTGTTGGGGGCAAGAAGCCAAGAAGACCAAAAGGAGTTTTGCCGAGAAATCCGAGTCCATTTACAGGAGAACAGTAGATGTTTTCCATTTGTCTCCATTTCTGCCTCATCCTCTCACCCCTTAATCTCAGGTTTTCTCTCTGGAGAGAGAAATAGAGGATTTTCAAGTCATAAAACTTTTATAGGAGCCGTAAAGGATGAGCATGTATAGTCGGCCATTCTGAACTCTCATTGCTGCGCTTTATATCCACCGGAGAGGAGAGGTGTTCAGTCAGGTAAAGAATTGCTCTGGAAATAGTCTAACAGCAAAGACCCATCCTTTATTTTCAGCTCGCAGGCTTCTCTTTTCATCGTCTTTACTTCTTCATATTTCAAGGCTTCCGATTTTGGAACGCACCTTATGTTGATTCTGCCCGTGAAGTGAGTGCTTAGTCACTTGAAAGCAGTCTTACACTCGTATTAATGACAGCACTACTAAGGAGACGAAAGCTCATTGAAAGATAACCACAAAACTTTTCATTCAGACTCAAGCCACAGACCGTGCAGGTATTACTTCACATTACAGTCGAAAGTGCAAAGATGTACTCCAAGGCTTTCAGTGCCACATTAAAGCACAGGTATATTTATTGTTATGTACCGCAGGGACACACTCTACAGTTTCTATTGTGGGTGTCTCCATCTGTCTTTTCACAAAATAAGGAAATAACTTCCACATACAACATGGGCTTGCAAATGGAAGATGACAGTCATTCAGCTGAATGGGGTGGCAGCCGCCTCTTTCCCCCTAACCTATGCGGCAAGCTGTAAAATAGCAAGCGAGCAAACAACAAGAGAAATAAATGACTTTCTGGACAAAGGCAGCAGCAAAGCAGAAAGCATTTCTCCTGAGGCTAAGAGGGGGAATGAGCGAGAGATGGAGAGATGGAGGAGGGGAGGCAGAGGGGAGGGGATACATCACCTTGTGCAGCGCTCCATATCATTTGCATGGTTTATACTCTCCAAGGCCCCCACCATGCAAATGACTCATAAAGTAGAAATAGAGAGACTTTGGAGCTGGTGTCAGGAGTGAATTTATATATGATTGCCAGGCGGGCCCGGTGTCCTAAATCATTTTCAATTAGATGACACTTTCAATATCGAGCAGCTGATTTAGAGATATTAAAACTTCTTCGCTCTTATCCTCCACAGAGTTGAAAGCAAGCAAGCTTATCGGCCACCCTCCTCACCTCCCCTTCGCTCACTTTCCTCTTCTTTTCATCCACGTTTTCTCATCTTCCTCCTCTTAAAGGTGCACGTCAGAAAGATCTTTTAGAGGAGCGATCCGGCTCTTCAAGGGAGGAGAAGCTCCCCCCTGCATTTAAAATGAGGGCGATTTGCAATTCATTTAAAATGCACTGTGTCATTGCCTGGGCAGGCATATGCAGAACTGAAACAAAAAGGGAAAATTTTTGCCATTTGTGAACAGTTGGCTTTGGTTACAATTAAGACAAGGTGGCATTCATTTACAGAAGGTAGAGCGGAGGGGTGGGAGCACATTTTCTGATTTATGATGACACTGCAGTGAATTGCCTTTGAATTATTAACAGCTGAAGAAATATGGCTTTAAGTACCGAAGCAATGACAAGTTACTTTGTTGTGCTCATGAGCCAAAATAACCAGCGCATTATTTTTTCTCCCAACGCTTTACCCTCACAAACAACCTTTATGTGCTCCGTCTCTGCTCGCACATCATCAAGACAAGAATTGATCCTGAATCTCTTTCAATAGTCCTCCCTCATTCGCATTCTGCTCGTGTGGCCCTCTCGACCTTTCTCAAGGCTGCCTTTCGAGCCTTCATTGTAGCGCACTTAACAATTCTGTTGCATTTGCCTGCACTTTATATTGTAAGCCTCGGTCTGAAAGGCACCTACATTTAACCAAGTGCATCGCAGCACTCCTGCCTCATCCAACCTTTCTTCGAGGCAGTAAAAGCTGACTGAAATTGATTGAGCGGGGGTCCATATCAAAAGCTTCACTCGCTAAGGCCACTGTCACCACCTTATCTCGCCGCGCACTGCACCGAAAGCGCGGCAACCCCAGCCCGTTCTGAGGCAATAAAATCTATATCTTAATGGACATACACTAAGAGAATGTCCCACAGTAATGCATCCAAATGGCATCTCTACCTCCCATCATTACAGTCAACCTCTCTCATATTGCCTAACTTATGCCCCCACCCCCTCCACCGCCGCCACCACCCCCTCCACCCTTTAAGAAACAATAAAACCAGGGCTTAGATGGACATCTCCCATTTATGCTGCCCTCCACCTCATCTTCCTCGTTTCATCCCACCCCC
The DNA here is from genome assembly GCF_022539595.1 of Amphiprion ocellaris. Classification (NCBI taxonomy): domain Eukaryota; kingdom Metazoa; phylum Chordata; class Actinopteri; family Pomacentridae; genus Amphiprion; species Amphiprion ocellaris. Next base: position 12,420,885 of record NC_072769.1, on the reverse strand, counting down.
CTGTACCGTTCCCTCTCTCCTACCCCCACACCCTGCCTCTTTTTCTATCTCCCTCTTCATCCCAGCACTCTCCCTCCCCTCTCCGCCGTCTTTCTGTTTCTGTCTCTACCCCACCTCTTCGATCTCTCGCTCCATCCTATCAGCCCTCCCCCCCCAGCAAACCTCCCCCCCACTCTCTCTCTCCTCTTTCTCTTCGCTGCACTCGGTGTGATTGTGTGTTGCGGCAGGTCCTGCTGACAGGCCTGGGCAGGGCCGATAACGCAGGGAGCTGAACAATGGGGGAATATTGTAAAGCCTAATGGAAAGGAGCTGGAGGTGGAGGGGATCAGGGACATAAATCAGCGCGCCTGGCACTGATGGGACTTTTCAACAGCAATAAGAGAGGCAATACCTCTCAGGGAAGCACAGCAGAGGATAGAAGAGGGGACCTACACCCTCCTCCCCTTGTCTGAGATTGTGGGAAGAAATGACCTGACACCACAAACACATTCCTACAAAGACACATATGCACATTTTCATGCATACACAAACACTCATACATACACAAAAGTCCATCTTGAGGACATACAAACACACCTGGAGTGCAAAATGACTTGTATGTACAAACATGCACTCGCACACAAGGACACACAATCTAAAAGCACTTTCTGAAGGGCTATGTTAAGTAGGCACTGTGTCAATCTGCGTGGGGATGGATGGGGGTGGGGGGTTGACTCCCATAAGCCACTGAGTGTGATAACCAGTGGGGATGGATGAGTCACATTTTACTTTTATGGTGTTCTGCTATTCACTGTGTAAAGATAATGGACGGAGCCACTTAGTAATCAGAGGTAGAATTAAAGAGCCTCTCTCATCTCCATTCTGACTCACTACAAAGCCTTTCTTATTCCATCACCTCTTACTCTCATCCTTTTTTCTTTACCTGCCATCATTTCTAATTATCTAGAAATAAATGAATTGCTTCTGCATTCGAAAAAGGTGCTGCGTGTGCTGTTTTGCCCAGCTAAAATGTGAGCCGGGGCATGTACAGTATGCAGAGCAACTACACTAAAGGTGTAAGGGAAGAAGCAGAGTGAGGTTGTTTTTAGAAGACACTCTTCTGTCAGTGTAAAACATTATTTGCGTCAACATTTAACAAATATCCAGAACTGTAACTGGTTAATTATGAAAAGAGAACTTGATGAGTTTAACGTTATTTTCATCAGACGGGACTAACTAAGAAATAAAAGCTTCTCCCCAGTGAAAATTATTTTTTTTTCACCCTATTAACATGTCCATATTGTGTTTTTTTTATATGGTAGAAGACACATCAGGAGGAAAATAAACAGTCAATGCCACGGCTGACCATTTCTCTCTTGAAACTGCACCGTATCAATGCCAGTGTTAAAAACGCGGAGTCAGACTTGCAGCATTTCACACCTAAAACACCTAAGGAACCATTCCTGACCCCTTATAAGGGTGTTCCATATAATTCTTCTTCTTCAGAATTGGCTTCCAACTTCTATTTCATAGCACAGTGTAGCTCTACAGGTACTGAGCAGAGTTGTGGGTGAGCTGGTGTGCTGGAGCTGCAGCCATAGGGGGTGTAGATAAATCTGACACTTCTTAGCTCTTCACATACTAAAGGAAGCAACAATGTAAAGTTACAGCTAAGACATCTTATCTTTGATTTGTCGGTATAAAAAATAACGTTATCCTATAGGAGTGAAGAGCAGCCTGGGCGAAGATATTAGACGCATGCGATGTGTGCTGGGACTTCTGAAGAGCTCAGTTTGGACCAATGGACAGCTGGTTTTGATGAAGCTAGAGGGGAATTGGTTGAGGTGGGTTGCAGAGATCAGACGCTGAACTGACAGCTGAAAGCAACAGAGGGAAGGCCAGTTATATTAAAGTTTGACAGCCAATAGATGACTGACTCACAGGGCATGAACGAGTGCGGCTGATTGTTTTGGAAGTGGAGAGGTGTTTATTCAAACTTTTTTAAAGAATTTGTGACTTTAAAAAGCAGCACGTGCAAAACAAAAATGAAAAGACTAACTGACCCTGATAATAAAAACCCCCTATTATTTAATCGGTACTAATCAAACAAAAAGACTGTATCCAAAAGAAGCTCAAGTGCAATGTAATAATTATTATTAGACAAAGGGCAAAGTTATTAGTCTGTGTGCGGAAATTTGAGGGCAAAGAGTGAAACAAATGTGGCTCAGCGTGAAATGACAAGTCAGTTAGGCATCCTTCATAGTTCTTAAATCTCTATTAATCATTTCCCCTCTGTTCATATCCCTGACTATGACAGAGATAAGGGCTCCGTATATAAAAGAAACTGGAAAAGACTGAAAAGATGGAGGAAAAAAGAGAGGGAAAAAGGGGGAGATCACAGACTTGTTAAAAATAATAAGCTGCTACAGAGCCACGTGGAGAGGCCCTGGTGAGATGGGAATTGCTGATTAAATTAAAGGCTCATTAATCAGCTCTTGACCATGATTCCCCCATTCCTCTTGTTCAGTCCGCGCCACTGACTTCCCCCATTTTTTTTCTCTATCGCTTTTCTACTACCCTCTTGCCAAGAGAGGGATCTCCCGCTGAAGGGTCAGGGTTAAGAGTCAGCAGGAGAGGGGGGGATAAGAGGGGGAAAGACCTGGCAACCCTCTCCCATGATTAGCCTGGAAAAATAGCAATCAGGCCTCCTGCCTCCTTGACTGCCTCCTGGTGAAAGTGAGTGTAACGGGGGCCACTGGTTTGGCAGTGCTAGAAGTCCACCACCTCACACACAAAAACACATACACACACATACACGCTTTCTTTCACTCTTTTTCATCCAAACTCATATGAACAAAGCTTCGTTGGCAGTCTGCTACATTTCTGCTGTGATTTGGCTGCAGATCTGGCAGCGGCACTGGTAATCTGTTGGGCTGACTTTGTTGAAGAGGAGCGAGGAGTGAATGAGCGATGGCTGTAGGCATGAGTAGGCAACACTCTGATGATGAAGTGGTTTTGAGAGCTGAGCGCCCGTTTCATAATGGTGGTGATTATGCTGAGGTCATTAGAACCTGAACATTACATCATGGCTGCCAGCACGGGGAATCCCCCCTGGTTCACCTTAATGGAGAAAAATGTGTTTTCCCTTCATTACAAAACCAATCAATTAGTCAGTCAGCCAGTCAATCAATCAGTAAATCCATCAGTTGGTCTAGTAGGAAAGTGTTCCTTGCTCTCCTTAGCACGGAACATGCATTATGGATGTTGTGTCTCCTTTGACGATCTTAGTGGAGAAAAACATTATGTCCTCATTATGACTCAATTAGTCAGTCCGATACTCAATCACAGAGCCAATCCATCAATCAGTATTTGAGTGTTTACCGTACGAAATGCAGTCTGTGTTTACAATAACTGACACGGCAACATTTTATAACTTTCATTTCTTGCAGCGCGTTCACACCACTCTGTTACAAGCAAAAGTCCCGCAGAAAAGTAGATTTCAGCCAAATTGATTTAAAGTCCCACTCTGGCCATTGATTAAATCCCTAAAAACAAAATCTCTTCTTAATAAAGTTTATTATTTAGAATATTTTCTTTTAGATGAAAGTAGCATTTGTTCAATTAGCTTTAATGTAATTCTATATTACTACTTCCAAAAGTGTAGATGTCTTAAATTTCTCTCTCATTCCCCTCCACTGCAGCTTCAGCACAGAAACTCACTACTCGCGACCGTTAAGATACTATGAGGCCCAAATTCAGCTTTCTACGTCCATACAGAAATCAATGCACACTTTGTGAAAGCAAGGTCAATTCTAAGCTCTTAGGTTCTCATTTACTTATATGTCAATCATCTGTGAGTGACCAGTTGTTCACTCATTTTTCTACCAAATTCATGAGATAAATTTAACAAAGACCCAGTAAAGTGTTATTATTGTTTTTATTAATAGTATTTAGGGTATTAAGAGTCATGGCAGTATTTCTACTACAATTTTCAAAGAAGACAGAGGACTAACATGTTGCTCCATTCATACTACAATAGGTACCTTTCACATTGCCTCTCACACTAACCACAGAAAAACACACAGGGATTTCCACTGATGTTTCTGAAAAGCTGTGACTTGGAGCTTTTTGAAGGACATAGCAGCTAGTTACAGACTGGGCTGTAGCACTGTGTCAGTGTGATGATTTTCGAGGTGTGCCGAACACAGTGAAAATTTCTAAATTCTCCAGAATTCTGGTGCTATGTTTGTATACTGTATCTGGGCACCACCAATTCGAAGCATGTACAAATCAAAACACTTCTTAAGTCTGTCAGCCAGTCTTGAAGGATTAATTACAAAGGCGTGGACGACGGACAATCACCTTGTATAGTCTCTCCTCATAACAACCTTTAGTTTTAAGTAACATTTGTGCAGTCAGTGTACTTGCAGTGTGGACAGTCTGTATGATCGCTAATTTCAGGCACGCAGGCATCCACGGAGGGGTCAAGGTAGACCCAAAAATGCACCATACCCTTCAGGATCCTTGCTGAAATGCAAACTTGGAAAGCACGGATCGGCCTTACAACCATTCTGTACTACACAGCGGCAAGTTGTATGATTGGAATTACTGAGCCACACAAACCAGAAACTGATTCTGAGAAACAATAATGATAAAGAAAGACCCACCCTTCATGTTGACAAGGTTGGTTCCTTAAGTTTGCTATGTATGAAACCCCCAAAGTATGAATCTGTGTTTCATGGTAGAAATGCTCAGCCATGGCACTGGCTGCTTATTTTTCACATGATAGCATAAAGACATATGGTGATATTAGCCTCAAAGTTTTCACAATGCAGGCAGGGCATCCCTGTCAGTGGTATTACATATTATATTGTTATGAGTGTTTTAACAGATTAGCATATTAATTATGCAGTAAATGGACACAGATTAATTGTAACTATATACTGCTAAGTTATATAGGAATGCATAAGAATTAAAATATATGTGGTAATGCTTCTAACATAAGGGGAGCTGTGAAATTAGCAACAATTAGTAGTGACTCTCTGAAATGCAGACCAGCAGTAACTAGAAAGAAATTAAAATACCCATATTAAACCTGCAATAACTGATTTAACTTAAGGGGAGTGAGCGCGCAGACTGTTAGCAAAACAGTTGCTAATTTCCACATGGATAAACATTGGTATTAATTTGAAGTCATGTTGTTCTCCATTTGATGAATGTAGGTCCACTGTTCACTCTTTCAGCCCTGTTTTTCCTTTAACTTCTGAGAAAATGATGCATACAGTGGGTACAGTGGGTTTATCAAAACTTTTATTTGTAAAAACTGCTTCCTGTTGTGTTGGGAAGCATTTCTGAGAGCTGTGAGAGAGAACAGTAAAGTCGCTGTCCAGAAAACCAGAAGTTTACTGACAAAGAGGGCTGCAGAGCTGAGTGGTAATTTTCTCTGAGTTTGTTACACCTTTTAAATAACAGCTAATCATTTAATCCATTATTAATCTAAGAATATAGCAGATTTTTTTTTTCACAATTGAAGGTTTTATCCACATGCCAGCATTATGACTGTGTTCCCACCCATAAGAACAGCTCAGAAACTACACAAATAGCACAATAGAGACACATTAACAATAGATATCCCTGGAAAATATGAATTTCTGTCCACTGTTGTCAGGTGAATGAGTGGCAAGAAGGCTGTAGCCCTGCGAAAACACAAGTCCACCTATACTTTTTGCACCTCGATCTGTGAGGTCCCCCTCTGGATAACCAGATAAATTGAAGAGGACATCCTGACACATCTGACAGCATCCTTTTCACTCCTCGGTCACCCTATTCCTCGCTCTCCCTGCCATGCCCGGCTCGCTCCATCCACAGCCGAGTGGGGAAGTAATGGGATCCCTGTGCTACCTGACCCCGACGTATGAAAAGGGCCGACGCACAAAGCGAGGAGGGAGCGCCCACTTAAAAAGGAAATGGAATGAATAAGGTGGAGGGACAGAATAGGAAGACGGGAGCGAGAGAGAAAAGCAGAGGAGGATGTAAAAAAAAACACAAGTGCCCAGCCATGTGTGAAAGACATAATTGAAAATGTCAAAAGAAGTAAGGAATGACAGCAATGAACTGGCTGAGCATGGCAGCACAGTCTGTCAGTGAGCTACTACCTCCATCCTGAATGGAGTCTCCCTCGCTCTCCTCTCCTACATATATTCTCTATGTGACATGTTCGCACACGCACTTAAATAATTTGCAATATTCTCCTTTACTCATTTGATTTCATCCATCTGCTTTTTGTCTCCGTGTGACTTAACGTCTCTCTGGCGGCTTTCCCAGCAGAGCGTGTGGGCGTGTAGCTACGCACAGACTCTAATGTGTGTGTCTGAGCGTATGCATATAGAAAGATCTTAAAGGGAAATTTGACGCCAGATCAGCACTTGACCCTGATGTCAGCTTTGCCACTTATCCTCACTTCCACTCTTCTCTTGTTCATAAGTTCCACCCCCCCTCCATCTTCTTTTTGATCTCTCGAGATGAATACGAAGATTTGTCGCCCACATTGGCCATAGATGATGAGCTGAATGCACGACTAGTAATTCAGCAAATTTGCCCGCCGTCAGGTGAGTATAATCTCTTCACTGAAAAACACCACTTAAGCATACAAGCGTAATCACACAAGTCATTAGGCATGTATAAGAGAAAACATTCTTCATTTAGATCCTTGATATGTTTTTCTATGTATGTCTCAACTGAATGGAAGACAAAACGTAATAGCCATAATAATATACCAAGAAAATTGGCTGTGTGATATTATTTATCAGTTGAGTTGATGAGTATGAAGGTATAGACAATGTCCATCCTTCATTTCAAACAAGAAACTACACATATAATACGTTTATTAAAACTGCATGTGCTATACTGAGCTAGTGCTGTCTGTAGATCACATTTGAATTTACAGCAGGGAAGCATTCACCCAACGTGTAGATTTAAATCTGCCACTCAGAAATAATGAAAATACATTTAAAGTAAGCCCAAATCGGCTTCTTCCTGCAATATGTACTTTTGAAACCACTGAACATGATGCGCTTTTTAGGTTACGTCTTTCAACATTAAATTGCAACTTTCTCTAACCTGCCAACTGCCTAGTTGGAAACGTATTACATCCAATTCATGCTTTCCAGACAGACGGCGGATGTGCTTAATCATGCTAAAGCCGGTGTGCGTCGGTCTGCTGTGGTCGCACTTCCCCTCATATAGAAGACAGAAAATCACGTGGCTGCTGTGGATGTTTCTGAAAAGCTGTGACTTCGCACTCTTACAGGATACAGCAGCTGGTTATAGATTTGACTTTAGCACAGTGTGAGTGTGATTATTCCTGAGGTGTGAGAGGAAACAGACATAACACAGGATTCCAAGACAACTTCCCCCTGTGTTTCTTCAACAGAAATTATGTAGAAATCATAACATCCCTCAAAGTCAGGCAGCAGCTACTTCAACAACAACTCTTTTAATGACTAATCAACGGTCACCTGCAGATTTGCGTGGATGACAAAATTTACTTAACTGGTACCATTGCATGTGCAGAAAGCATGAATATGCCTTTAAAAGATTGGGTGTTTTAGGGAAACACACACAAATTATGCTGACGCCAGTTTGTGCACCTTCTGTCTGAACATTTTGTAACTTCTGAAGTATTTTCATTAAAGGCATTTCATTGTTCTATAGGAAAAAGCATGTATGCCATTGCAAATCAGTAGCATTTATACGCAGTACTTCCAAAGGACAGGGTTGGTAGATTTGTGCAAGCTTGATTTGTGAGTTAATGATGAATAATTGGGGCTTGAGTTAAACATGTTATTATATGGATGTGACGACTGTAATATTAATGTGTGAAAACCTATTCAGTCAGATTTCACCATCAAATTCCATCCCCTGCAGGGTTCGGTAACATCAGTTTGAGGATCGTCACACAAAGAAGTGCGACTATTTGATGCGGAATGTGTAATTCCTTCAGTCATCAAGTCAAAACAAGTCCTGAATTATCACTTCCCATTAATATCTGCACCCATTCTGTCTTGAAGGAGCTAATTTCCTTGCAAGAAAAAACATTTTCTCAGCATCATTAATTAAGGAGAAAGAGGGGGATGTATGGTCGTATGGAGATGTGAGGATGTAATTTGCATAGCTTGATGACATGGGTGGAAATCACTATGATACATATAGGCTTTCTGCACATTCATGAATATTCATTTATTCCTGTACACCACCAACACAGCACATCAAAAATAGATGTGCAGGGTGGAAAATGATCTTATCAGAAAATCCATGGGTGACATACAGCATTCAGCTGCAGTCCTCCGCCATGGAGAATCTGCTCAGTGATTTTAGGTTCACTGAGTTCAGAGTGTTGGTGTAAGCCGGTTTACACAGCCATTTGATAACGGAGCTCAACAGAAATGTCATGTACGTCTTGTGTGAGAGATACCAAGGACCCCCTGCCGTAAAAACATGAAACTCTGAAGAACTTACTGCAGAACAACATGCTCCGACTCTCCCATTTAGGGAGAAAGCAAATGCCACCGAGGCTCAGTGAGACAGTAGCGGACTGTATCCTGCAGCGATGTTGAAGGTGAACAAGGTAGCTCATCCTTGAACACTAATAAGTGTTTCTTTTTTGGTTTGCCAGTGGGAATCAGCTTTACTTATACTGTATGGCTGGCCTCTCAATAGAGAGGGAATGAGAAGGAGATCGGGGGAAGGAGGGAGGGAGGGAGGGAGGGAGGGAGGCGGCGATATGGAGGCAAAAATGGCTGCAGGGTCTGGGGAGTTTATTTAAGACTCAAATTAAACATCCAGAGCAAAGGTGCCAACAAAAATTAAACCTTAATGACAAATTATTACCCTCATATTAGCAACTCACAAAATACACAGGGAAAGAGGGCGCTTTGGGAGTCATGATGCCTGTGTGTGTGTGTCCAATATTTACTTGTAGTCTTGGCGACCAAATGAGCATCACTTATTCCAGGAGTACTAGCTGAAAAGGGAGAAATAGAAAAAACTTCAGGATAAAAAAGTCTAACCGTGCGTGCACATAAAAAATGTTATAAAGAAACACATTTTGCATTACACTGTTTATGCATATTTGTCATACAAACGACTCACGTTGAAAGCATGCAGTATACTGAACAAAACCTACACTGTATGATGCATACATTGTATAAACGTGCTATTATTTCAATGGAAACAACCATAAATATGTCCAAAAAACGCTGATCTTGATTACCAAATTGTCCATTTTTACTTTAAAATATTATCTTTGGCAATGCTAAATGTATCTCTTAACACGTCTAAACTGTGATGCACAAGAGCGAGGTTTACTGCATTTGTGAATATGCCTGTGCAGCGGCACTGTTTCTGTGTTAGCATCTGTGCTGGCATGTGCGCCTCAACGCGTGCCTGCGAGCCCAGTTGTGTCGAGTTCATCTGCATCCAAGCAACCTGTGAGCGCTTCGACACACAACAGGGTGGGAGAGCGAGCTGGCCGGGCAGTCACAAAGAGTGCCGACACAGCAAACAACGCTGTGACCAGGGACAGCCGGTAATGGGATAAGTGGCAGGTTGCAAACGTGTCAACTGGAGTGTGAACGCCATGTTAGGTATGCAAATGAGGAGGAGAACCTATTGGCTTGGCATGCATGGCCCATCTATTCCACCGCAGCCTGCCACAGTGATACAAGACGTGTCAGAGATGGCTGCAGCGGTTTACACAATAAATTTTAGTTTATGGGTTATTGATTCCAACCAAGGGGAAATTAATTCAATATATCTCTCACTGTGAGCTAAGTGGTAACAAAAATGTCCTCAGTTTTGAGTGCTTGCTATAGTGGTGTTGCTCCACTCCCCCCAAAAGGATGCTTTTAAAGCATTGGCAGCATTAACGCTGGTAATGCGCAGCACAATGATGCACCACCAGGCTGCAATAGTTTGTTCATTAGCATGAAAACACCATGGATGACTTACATCTAAACACATGCAGTACTTAAGCCTTCTACGCAGAATATCCATATTGGGTCATGAAGCACCCCACGACCCTAGTGAGGATTAAGCGGTGTATAGATAATGGATGGATGGATGGATGGTCATGACGCAACTTACATAACACTGCATCCCTGCTGCTTTGCTTTAATCTCTGTAAACTGCAGCTAATGATATAAACAGTAATAGACTTTATTTAGATTAGGGAAAAGAATTTAATAATTCAGTGACACTAGTTGTACTATAATATGGATATACTGCACAGAGTCTCCAAATTTGTTTTGGGCAATTGAATTAGTGTATCCACAGTGCTTTCTGGATGTAGTCACACCTGTTTTTACAGCTGTCCACTCATCACAACACCTGCACCATAGATTACATATGATCATAAATCATAAGCAGGTATTTAGCATTATCCACTGTGTCACAGGACTAAAAACATGCTACTCTCAAATGGTCACGGTGCTCCAGTCGTCCGTGCAACTAATTCAACACTAGAGTTTTCAAACATGTCTTGCAGATTTAGGCCACTCTAGTACAAAAATGATTCACTGAAGATACTTGAAGGAAACGCGCTTCAAAAATTCAATAGTCGAGTTTCAATGAAAACTCGGCAGAAGCCATTTAAAAAAAGAAGTTTCTCGACAGCAGCTGAATAGCATCTCTCTCCTTGAGTTCCCCTTCAACCTCTAGTAGGAGTCAATACTTTGTTCTTCTGGATTCTAAAATGTCTATCCAAAAACACGATGCACATAACTACACCGAGCTTTTCAAAGATACGGGCAGTGATTCAGACGTCAGGAATCAGTTCAGCATTGACCTGCCAGACGGAGCTAATGCTGGCTCAGTGCTACATTTTAGCATATGGGAATGTCTGTACCCAAATGACACTAGTGCTGCTGCTGTTGTTGTTGTGTGATGCACAACTCACACAACCCAGAACAGATCAATTATTTGTCGGGCCAGGTCAAACACAAATGCACACATCCAAAGCCTCTCTAAACCGCTGCTCCCCCTCCTCTTCCTCTTCCAAACAGCCTTATTTATCTTTTTGAAATTTGCGTTCCATCATTGTACATAAAATCATGAGAAAGGGCCAGTGGCAGCATTAGATGCGCAGAGAAAGGGGCCAAATTTATGGTAAATACCAAGAAACAAAAATGAAAGAAAGTGACCCACGACAGAAGCCAAATAACACGGCGGCATGCCTCCACTTCCTTTGAAGAAAAGTCAGGAGCCCTTAAGGTTCAGAAAGGAGAAAAAACAGATTTCTGTTCCTCTGCATTTTTCTTTGTCCTTCTCGCCCTCTCGTCTCCCCCTCCCCTCCCTCGAACACCCTCCCTATTTTTCTAATTTTCCTGAGGACGGAGGTGGCTGCCTGCCTGGCACATGACATTGATTTCCATCAGCGCTTGGAAATAACCTCAGAGCCGTTGCCAGGGCAACCTGCATCTACCTTTTCGCATTTTTGCATATTGCCACTGATGGTTTTTTTTTCCTCTCCTGTCTTTCTTTTTTTCATTGCGCCGGCCGGGCTCACAGAACGACGGGATGACAAATGCTCCCAGGTAGAGAGGCGATGGCAGGGGATGGAGAGGCAGTGATGGGGAGGCGAGGAGGAGGAGGAGGGAGGAAGGGAGAGAGCAGCGGTCGGGTGGGTGGCGGGTGAGGAGATGGAGAGGGGGGGCGGCTGCACGGAGAGATGGATGGCTGTGCCAGGCAGAAGCAGACAGGGCCGTGGAAACTCTGGCATGAAGTGTGTGTATGTGTGTGTGTGTGTCGTGGGGGAGGGTTATTGATGTCTCCCCGTTGGGGGTCGGAGGGGGGCAAGAGGGGGGAACAATAAAACACCAGAGCACTGACACCGATGGACTCCTGCCTCCTAATTAACTACATAAAGGACAAGCACAGAGATTGAGAGAGAAAGAGAGGAAAGATGCATGCAGAGAGATAAAAAGAGATAAAGAACAGAACAGAGTGAGAAAAGAGAGAAACCGAATCACATTTAGTAGGTCACAAGCCCAGCAAGACGCTTCGCTTCTTGCTAACGTGGACCATCAGCCACACCAACATCTGTCCGTGCTGCAGGCCAGCAGTGCAGCGGCGCTCACAATGTAAACCTGTGAGGGACACCAGACCCCTTCACTGACAGCGTGTGTTGTGTGTCTATGTGCATCTCTAGTGAGTCTTTGGGTATCATGAGCAGCTTTCTTGCTTTGGTCATTTACAGTTCAGTGGTGTAGAGAAGGAGGAATCCTTGTTATTGTGTGGGTCCCTGCAAATTTGTATGTGCGCAGGAGCATGGGGCGTGTGAATGGGTGCGTGGGGGTGGCTATCAAACCACTGGAGTGTGTCATGAGAAATGTTGATGCATACAGAGAGAAAGACGGAGAGGGAGGGGAGAGGCCAAGTTACCTACAACATTCCCTCGCCAACGTTTGCCTCTTGATTTTTCTTCCCCTTCCCTGTATCAACACCACCAGTCAAAGTGCAGCCAGGGAGAAAATTAATTTCTTATTACCTGATTATATTATTGGGTTTCGCTTGGCGTGTCAGTTAAATATTCCACATCAGCATTTCATCAAACTGGGTATAGCATGGTATAGAAGAGTGTATTGTAAAGCAGGGCTATGGCCTGAGCAGGGCAGGCCAGCGGTGGGAGCCTGAATTGGGGGCTGTAATCGTCTGAGACGTGTGTCCCCATCCAGAGGAATAAAGACTGGCGCTGGCAATATGCTGGCAGAAAGCAATTTGCTCGAGTGCTATTCCCTCTCCGGTGTCCACCGGACACACATACTGCCTTGCATGCACACACACATATATACCAAAGCAGTGCAGTGCCTGGCCATTCATTTCACAATGGATTCAAGAGTTTCACTCTAAAAGTGCTCCCCTACACGCACGTTTTCTGTCTCTCACGCGTGCACACGACAGACACACATAAAAGCTAAGGCCTTTTTTCCCCAAACAAGCTCAAGTTGACTGCATTCATCCAACCGGGCCTCAGTTTTGCCTTTCATTCCGCCCCTGCTCCAGCACACAGAGGATGTAGGACGTGGCCGGTGCCTGAGCAGCCACCACCCCACATCTCACAAACACACCAACTGATAGACGAATTTGGAGGCCATCAGATGGAGAAAATGAAAAATAATATTCTGAACACTGCAGGGGCAGGCACCAAGGGTATACACGCTTAAAAAAACGAATGATAGACATTTGGGTGTAAATCAATCTCATGCTATATATCCCTAGCTCAAATGTCCTGATAAGTCTTGAAGGGGGCACAGTAAACAAAATTGATCATTACAAAATTCATGAGGTCCAGAAATCCTAACTTGGGTCTCTTTCCTCCTGGAGGGCAATGTTATTATTTTTTCCCCCCATTCTTTGCAACAAATCTACACACTCAGTGGCTCCAAGACTCAAGAAAAGGGCAAATTTGCATACGTTCCATACGGAAGAAAATCTGATCATATAAATGTAAATAAGGTGAGCTTAACTTATATTTTCCTTGAGAAAACAGTGAATTGATAACATGAGTGAGCAGCAGGCAGAGGAGGAGAGGTTGATGGAGAGGAGAGGGCTCCAAGGTGCTTGTGGATCACTATATGCATTAATGTTAGGGACTGACAGTGGAAAATTTGCTCTTTTTTTTTTTTTGGCCTATGCTGGCACTGGCTTAAAATGCTACGACTGTGGACAAACAGCAGGAGGCAGTGGTGCAACATCAGCAGTACGGATTCAAACATAAGCTTCTTTTGTACATTCGACTCTACTATTCACCTTTATCTTATGATGCATTGTTTAACATTTTTTCTGTATTTTCTGAAACCCCATTGCAAGCATTAAATACAAACCCACATGAGTCTCTATTGTGCATTAAGGAGGATGTTTCTCATTCAAAACACTGAACTCTGCCACTAAAATGACTCTTTTGGTTAGAGTCAAAGGTGTCAAAGATCTATAAACTGTGTCAGAATGACAGTAAACACAAAAATGTTTTGTATTTTTGTGCAACATCTCAATCAGACTTACAGTGAAGTTAAATATCCTCTATTAACGTGACTAAAGCCATGACAAACACTATTCTCACCGTTACTGATTACAGTTCTGTCTGTCCCGTCACAATAAGAGAACGATAAACACAAAATAATTTTTAAAAATTTGATTTTTTTTCTTACTTTTTTACAGTCCCTATCTTCACATCATAAAAGGCAGCATATTGTCTCTATCCTGTGTTTGAAATTTTATACCAGATCACTAGAAAAGCAATATAATTCATTCTGTTCACCAAGACTAAATGACTGCGTCTCTGTTGGATGTATTTGTACTTTTGAATTTTGTGTGCAACTTCTTCGCTGTTTTCCAGAAACTAATGAATTTAAACGAACAGCAAACTCTGCACTTTTTGCTGAGACCAGGACTTCTCTGAAGCTATAAGAAAGAGCATCTTCGTTGAGATCAACATGAGTGCTGGAGTGCTTTGTTTGAGCTAATATACCGTATTTGCCTGCGAGGCACACATGCCTCCAGACTCAATGTAATTGTGACAAAGAATAAGTTCATGGCTGAGGAGATACAAGACAAACATTCTATTAGCCTGCTCTGGAACATGCTGCTCTACCTACAGAGAAAATGAAAGGACGATCTCTCCGGCTCTATGTGCACTGCGGGCTTAAATCTGATTATTTTCCCCACCTATTGTGCCTCAGAATTTGATCTTTTCATTTCTGTCCAAACAAACACTCAATCTGATTTTCCCCTTATTTTGACATGCAATCAAAACATCAGATGTATACCACATACTTTAAGAGGAAAATAGGGGGGGGGAAAAAATCAAGTTTGTGGGTGCGGTTTCATTCCTTCTAAGAGCAGCACAAGCCACAGAGGAACAAAATGTGATTCATATTATCATGACCTCGAAGGGGGTTTCATCACAGTGCGACTGCGAAGGATGCCAACTCGGTCAATGGTGCATGAAACTGCCTCCTTTTATTGGCATGGCATTCAATCAGTTCCTCCTGGGTATATGTCCTTGGCTTTGCAGTGGGGGCCACCCATTACAGCACTCCCTACACCTGCCGACATCTTACTACCCAATCCCTTTTAATGCCCCCCCACCCTCTCCCCCCACTTCCATCCCTGCATAAATACAATCAGCCCTGTCAAGAAAGCCAGAACTGCTCGCTCTCTTCCCCTATTGTTTCTGATTGATTATGCAGAGCAACCATCGCTTCATCTTCCCATTCCTCCCCAATGTCTTTGAATTTCACTGGACTTGGCTCGATGCCAACGGATCCTCCCCCATCCTTCCTACTCCCACCCTCTGACCTTACAGCGTGCCCACCCACCAATATATCTCCCTTCTGCACTTCTGGTTGAGCAACCGACATCCTCAACCAGTAAAGGAAGAGCGGAGATAAGGTGGGGGAAACATCCCCCCTTGCAAACAAGTTGAACAATTTGTTCATTAATTTATGCTCCTTTGTTGTCACACACTGAGAAGCCACAACTGGTCGAGGTGAAAACCTTCCCAAAGAGCTGAAAATGTAGAGGGGAAGCCGTGTTTCTTCTGTCACCCAGCCCACAAGGGAGCAGCCTATCTGCCACGGCGCAGAAAGATGGCCAAACAAGCAACCATTTCTCATTTTATTGCACAGAAACAGAGGTTACTGTTTCCTCCCAGCAGCCTGGCAGTGGTGGGTAACAACACGACTGCCTTGGCATGCCGAAGCACCTTGAAGGCTTGCGGGGGTCTATATTTCATTGTCAACTGCTCCAGTTATTATGCCTTGCACATTCGCTCACACTCTGCATTAGTGTGAGCTTTAACTGATGTGCCAGTCAGTCAGCCCCATTAAACCCCAAAGCAGTCCCTGGGCAGCCCTTTCCTCTTCTCTATTTGTTCCCCTCAGCAGCACTAAACAGCAGCTCCCACAACATTCACTCCAGCTAAACAACCTTCGTCTCCCCAGAGAGGTGTGTCTTTTCCTTTCCCACCTCCACTGGTGACTTTAATGAAATATGCAGCTGTCTTTTAATCAAAACAAGGCCAATTTGCATATGGACGGGATGAGGCGGCGGACTCCCCCCACCTCCACCTTCCTCTCTGCTGCTCTGACCACGCGAGAGCTGGCTGCGATCTCGACAGATGAGCGCTCTGATGTCGAAGCAGCAGGAAGGAGACGGCAACGAGGAGGAGGAGGAGGAGGAGGAGGAAGAGGAAGAGGGGATGCGAGAGGTGTGAGTGGGGGCATGGGGCGGGGGTGGTGGGGTAGGAGGGGCGGGAACATGGCTTGAAACAAGCAAAATCCAAATTAAACAAACAGATGGATGTGGCACATTAGCATACATCAACAACAAACAGCGGTGCCATGCTTCATGTCCAGCAGGGCTCAAGGATAAGTCTGGGGGAGGATTAGACAACACCAGAGATCTGCGTGCATCTGCATGGACACGCATTTGTTTTTTGCAAATAAGTTTGTACATTTAAAGGCGCTGATGAGCTCAGAGCGAGCAGGACGACACACAACACAATCGTCAGCATGCACAGTTTTAATAAATGCAAAGCTATTAACGAACGGCGATTAATTACTAACAAATTACCTTGCGTCGATTACTTTGGAGGCGCTGTGCAGCGAGGCAGGGGAT
This sequence comes from Amphiprion ocellaris, assembly GCF_022539595.1. Taxonomy (NCBI): domain Eukaryota; kingdom Metazoa; phylum Chordata; class Actinopteri; family Pomacentridae; genus Amphiprion; species Amphiprion ocellaris. The sequence continues at coordinate 12,404,232 of NC_072769.1, read as the reverse complement.
GTGTGAGCTGGGCAATGGGAAGCAGCAGTCTTTTGTTTTGGGGTTGTTTCTGGAAACAGAGGAACAGGCAGATATAACAGAGTTCTCTCCTGTTCTGTGTGTGTCTAAGTAGCTCTGAAGGAGACTGAGGCAGACGAAAGATGCGTTTGTGTGTGTTTGTGTGTGTGTTTGGGACTGAGAGACACAAGACAAGTAGCCACTGGTGCCACACCAGACAGGCGTTGGCTCGCTCATCGATAGGCTTACCAGCCAGATGGTGAACTGGCTGACTGGAAGTCTATCTGGCTGGCTTGCTGGCTGTCTGGCAAACCTGGTGGCTCATTGGCTGTCTGGCTGGAAGAACTCTGCCTGGTAACGACAGAGCCAGTGGAGGAACAAGGAAAGCTTTATTTTTCAACACTGTTTCCTTCTCTCTTTCCTTTCTTGAAAAACGTCTTTTTCTTTGGCATTTTCATGGACATTTATGTGCAAATGTAATGCACTATAGCATGCATTTTTGCAGCTATTAGGACCTGGTCACTATACAAATGAGGAAAAAGCTGAATAGTGTGTTGGCTGTGTTCCCAAATGAGTGCAATATGAATCACTGTTTTCCTGCCAGCAGACACTGGTAACGTGCCGCCATGGAGCAATATGGTGCTGGGTGAAGTGCAGTGATATATTAGGCGGTATGATCCAGCTGAGACACATAATGTACCTGCTGTTAGATTTGGCAGGAATTTCAGTATTTCTCAAGCAGCACTGTGGTGGAAGGAGAGTCTGGCCACCATTTGCTTCCTAAAAATTAATCAGTGCAGAGTTACAGTTAGAGCCATTTACATTTTTTTGTCCCACTGAAAGAGCTATAAGCTTTGTGCATAATTATCAAGCCCAATTACCAAACACACATTCATACCTTGTCAGTCTCCAACTGCCCCGTCGGTGCTTTCAATTCAGCCGACACATCACTACTGAGCCCAGAACCTGGGCGGCCACCTGCCGACACACCGCTCACCTTCAGAGGAAAAGTGATGAAACATATTTCAGCATGCTGTCAAATTTAAAAGCTTGTCAGATCTACCCTGGTTGAGCTGATATAACTTAAAATTATGCCACGTAGCCGGTGTTGCTGAATGGCTGATTAATTCAGACCTCCCACAGGTTCGCAGTGTGCTACTACATGTTGGCTCATTGCCCGAGTAGAGTGTTCGTTGTCTGCAACAACAAAATGAAGCTCAACACGTGCTGCATCTGCTAAGTCTGGAGAACAGTTCAAAACATGTTTAAAGGACACCGGGGGAAGCTCCTTTTGTACTTGCGACTTCTGTCTACATATTTGTGAGAACACTTTGATAAGTGCCGATGATGATGCTGATGATGATTCAAAACTCCTTCTGAAGTGCAGATCATTCGTTTCAGGCCTTCAGAGTCAGACATCTCATTAGCTTTGGTTGTTCAGATGATTAGAATAGAAATCATTCTCAACTAACATTCAGTGCATGCTGCAGTAAGTCTCAGAAAGCAGCGAGGAGCTGACTGAAGGAATGAATGAATGGAGTGTAGAAGCTATAATTGAGCTCAGGGGAGTCGGCCCGCAATTAAAAAAAAAAACATGGTTCTTACTTGATAATAATAATGTCTGAAAATCATGACAATATACATTTTTTTTAACGCATACATAGGCCGCATTAAATGGGAACAGCAAGTGGAAATTTTACGCAAGGCAGGTTAATCTGTGCACAGAAATATAGTATCAATTTGCATATTTCCAGTAGTAAAGACACTAACAAAAAAAAAACGGTCAAGCAGTCATGCACATGTGATGTGTGTAAATGTGAGGAAATCTTGTCAATCTTAGAAAAGATACATATTTACACATTCACGTTTATCATTTTTCCCAAGGTAAATGTGGATAGCTAGTAGCTAAATAGGAGCTCAATAGCAGCTAGTTGGTACAGTTAATAAAATAAATAAATAACATAAAAAAAGAATTAATTAAAAAAAAATTATTGCCATTTGGATCACTGAAAATTATTTGATTTTTGAGGCTTTTGCCATGTTCTTTCACCCAGCAAAAAAGAAATGAAAATATCAGTTTCACTGCAGATATGGCAGCAATGTTTAGCTTGGACAAATGGTTTGACAAATTATGTCATCATGATACCTTCAGGGATTGTGTCATCTGAGGTGTCCACTTGCCAATCACTTTATTTTAGGACGATACTATCCGAGTTGCGTAATAAATATGCTGCAAGCTAAAAACAAACTGTTGCAGATTCGAAACTCACTTTCATGTCATTCAGCGTCTTGTTCTTCCAGCAAAGGTTTCCAGCAAAACAGTAACTTTATTCACCTACACAAGGTCTAAATAAGAGGCCATAACTGCACTTCGGAGAATATAAGTAAGTACAAACTGACTAATGCTGCTACGTCCTCAGTTAACTTGGTGCTTCAGTGGCAATTAAGGTAATGAGGTCTGGAGGCTCCACCCACAACAGAGACTTTTCAAAACAAAGGTTCACAGAACCACAGAGGTTTGTCCGAGGAGAGGTAAATGAGTATTCTACATAAGCAATGCATTTATTTTTAATTTGAGATCAAAACACATATTTTACATGCAAATACAGATGTAGTTGTTGTAGGTGTGGAAATCTGATTAACTGTATATCCTCAAGCTAACAGTAAAGTGAAATTTATCTATGGTAAGCATACTTTAGTGTCTGTAAAGTGCTCAGCCCACTTGGATGTTTTCCATTTTCATTACCTTTCAGCACTGAAGTATGTTCTTTTTGGCAAAAATTTGAAAAAAAAGACTCATGTGGGAGTGTAAACAGATTTATATGAGAGAATGTCATTCATTAAAAACATAAATGCAAAATATGTTTTCTAAGTATTTACCCCCTGTAAGGTGACTTACTTATTTCGGCTAGTTGGTGCTAGGAGTCACACAATTAGCGTAACAGAGGTTATCAGAGTGCAGTGAATGTGTCAATACAATGACCGGAAGGCAAAGGTACACAGAAATAGCTTAAAGACAACAAGGTGAATGTTCTGGAGAGGACGAAGAAGAGCCCAGACCTCAGTCCAATCGAGAATTAGTGGCCGGTGTTAAAACGGGCTGTTTACTCAATCCCTGTACAGCCTGACAGAACTTCAGCCGCTTTGCAAAGAAGAATGAGGCAAAACTTCGTTGTCCAGATGTGCAAGGTTGACTGAGACCACAGGTGAGCCAAAGACTAAATACTGACTTCAAGGAGGTGAATACTTATCCAGTCACTTATTTGATGATTTATAGTTTCAATTGATGGACATTACTTTGTAGAAATCTGTTTTCATTTTGATATGAAAGAGTCTTTATTGTAAAATCCAAATTAAGTTGTCCGTGATTCTATGCTGAAAAGCAATAAAACGGGAAAACTTACAATTGGGGTGAACACTTTACAGGCATTTTATATATAAAATTATTCTTATGGTACTTTTGAAGGGCACTGTATGTTGTGTTTTCACCCAGTATTCAATAATCATGACAAAGGCCATGTGTGTGTGCAGATGCTCCTAGTAACTCCCTTGGCATTGCCAAGTTATCTCTCACTTATATTTTTGGCTTAGACAGTCTCTCTCCGTGCCATAAGGTAATCCGTCTAGTTTCCTAACAAATCTGTTCCAGTGTCATACAATGTAAAATGCATTGTAGACAATTTCTTATGTTTTAACCTTTGAAACATCTTTTACTGTCCAATCTATTGCTGTGTGGCATGAATTTCCATCCGACAAAATTCAGTGCTTAAGATGGAAATATGCTGCACTAGTGCAAAGTACAGATGTCAGTTCATATGCACCACTAAAGTGGTCTAGCACCTCTGCCTGCCAGTGAATCTGGCACTGTCATAGCACTGTCAGAGATGTCATTATCACTCACCTTCATGCTTCAGGGTGGCTGCCTGGGAAACTGTTTAGATAGAGGTGTCAACATTAGGTGAGTTTTCAAAAGATACTGATCTTTCTGAAAGTTTCATTGTCTCTCACCTTCACATTCATCATTTGTCATCAGAGCACAGTGGTTTTCTCTGCACTAAAGTGTTTCAACCCGCTGAATTCAACACAGAGGCAGCAGCAAAAGCCACAGCAGGAGCTCCAACGTGTGCAAGGATGGCAATGACCTACGACAAGCACCACTGTCAACACATTACCATCGGTGGGGTAGTCGAGAAAGAGTGTGACAGGAGGTGTAAATGAGAAGCCCTATTAAGCCAGTGTGTGTGAACATGGCGTGATGCTACTGCAATGACACATTTCCTCTCACTTGGGTTTTTACTGTGAATGTGGTGCTGCACGTTTTTATATACACTACCGTTCAAAACTTTGGGGTCACCCAGGCAATTTCATGTTTTCCATGAAAACTCACACTTTTATTCATGTGCTAACATAACTGCACAAGGGTTTTCTAATCATCAATTAGTCTTTCAACACCATTAGCTAACACAATGTAGCATTAGAACACAGGAGTGATGGTTGCTGGAAATGTTCCTCTGTACCTCTATGTAGATATTCCATTAAAAATCAGTTGTTTCCAGCTAGAATAGTCATTTACCACATTAACAATGTCTAGCTGGATTTCTGATTAATTTAATATTGTCTTTATTGAAAAAAACTGCTTTTCTTTCAAAAATAAGGACATTTCAAAGTGACCCGAAACTTTTGAACGGTGGTGTATGATTGTAGACTATAATGAACTGTGCTCAAGTGAAGTGATTTGCTGTCTTTCTGTAGTTTATGGTCAGCTGTCATTGCATTAAAAAACAGAGCATATTCTTGACACTTGGTCAAAGTATTGCAGTGTGTTGTTCTCTATTAGCATATACTGCGTCAATTTCCATCCATCTTTTTGTCCAGTCAGTGCACTGTTTGTGAATTGGTTCGCTCAAATGTAATGTGAAATTTGAAAATGTCAATTATTTGTCTGTTGAGGTACCAAATTTAAGATTTTTACTTCACACAATGCTATTTGCTGCTTTACGCATGTGAAACAAAAGTGATGCAAGTTTTCAATTACAATGGCTAAACATTGAAGAAGTTACTTTTCATTGAGATGAATTTCATGTTAAGCAATGTGATTAGCAGCACATTCCTTAATTATACAATATAATGGTAATTTCTGAAGACAGACTACAGTGACAAGGTCGTGAATTCACTAAAGTCACTTAACCTGTTCTTTACTTCACAAAATGGTGAAATAGTTTCATGAGTTTAACATTATGAGAAGGAAGCATAGGAATGAAAGGCGCAAAGCATCATCTGCTCTTCGTCACTGCTCCTCATTTCTACAGTTTTAACAATCACGACAATAAACTTTAAACAATAAAAATATCAATCTTTATTCTTTGAGATAGCATATCAAAGATAAAACCTTGATCTATAATACCATGACAAATTACACAAGAACTTTACAACAGTAAACAAAGTGTAACCCAATAACTTTCTCTGGATAAGAGATGATACTTCTCTTTTTAGAATTTAATGTCTTGTGTGTATGGAAAATATTTTTTGCTTTGACATAAAACGCTAACTCTCTTTTGGAAATTAGAACGTTATATTGAGACGTAGCCTCTATAAAATATCCCTTGAGCTCGTATGAATGCGCACATTTTTCCAAAAATATGGAATATTCTGAGATGCTAATGAAATATTAGGTGATTTTATGGATGATATTTCAGGTTTGTAGGCACAAATTCTTCCTCAGTTTGTAGCAGAGCAGCTGCCTCTGACAAAATGCTTAAATGTAAATGTCATTGTTGTGACTTTTATCTATTGACAGGATTGGATCTAATTATTAACATCAGGCAAGATCATTTATTGCTAGATATAGTGCAGTCTCGCAAACAGAGTACAACAAACTGTATGAAACAAAAACCAAACATAGTCTATGTCTAAATTATCATCACTGTTAAAGACCTGCAACAAACTTCTGGAAGCCAACAGCTGGAATGAAAGTTGAATTAGGCGGATTACACTAAACATACACATAAATACCTATTCATAAATCAATTCTATATACTGTATGTGCTTCTCTTTAGAACAGAACAGAAAAAAATGACTTATTTGCTTGACAGAAAAATGGACAAAAACGGCAGCGTGGGACAACAGTTGCACCCTCATCTTATACAATAATATTAGAATATGAACATCAGCAATTAAAATACAACAGTAAATGAGCAATGTAAAATGCATCATATGACTGTATTACACGACATTGGCATTATATAGAAAGAGACAGTATGGTTTGGCAAAAGGAGGCTTTAAAAACATCGACGGAAAAATTACAAGGGGGACTCATTTTTCCGAAAGCTGCTCCACACTGCCGTCGCTTTCTTTTTCATTCTACAGTGCGGAGGTGTCGAAAATATCTTTACTTTCTCCATAATACTATAAACCTAATCTAAATATCCCTACTCAACCCTAGGAACTATACAATACTATACACCACAACACAGAGCAGACCGTTCCAGTGGCACTAAGTTATTTCTAGTTTAGAGCTAATCTAGTATCATCTCATATGCTGTACTTCATTGTGAATTATGTCATTTTTCCTCATCTCTACAGCTCTGGATGGTGAAACTTTCTGTGATGCTGCAAAGATGTTCTGTACGCAACAAGCTTGTTTCTCCTGGATACTATTTATATTCATACTAATGGAGCCAGATTGCAATCTTGTTTCACTGCTGAGCTGCTTACATCTACATGTATTCCATTTTGCTCTCCTGGATGTGCTGAAATACAGCATCCAAAGCTATGCCATGAAATATCTGTAGATTTCTTTCTGGTTATCCATGATCTGACAGCTTTCATGGTTTATTGTAAACAATCCTGATTGTAGACTCAACTGATGGAAAAAAACCCAAACAGGAGTTCTGTACAATATGTGGGACGCAGTGAGGACATGATTTGCTCACAACTGTATTAATGGAGAAACGATAAGAATGCAGTCCATGGAAGGAAAAATGTCAGGATTTACTCTCCATCCTGTGTCTCGTAACATCCTGATGAATTAAAAGCTGTAGTCGGGCAGTTCTAGGTAATAAAAATGGTCTTCACAGCATGAGTGTGTGTGTGTGTGTGTGTGTGTGTATGAGTGTGTGTGTGTGTGTGTGTGTGTATGTGAGTGTCTGTGTGTGTGTGTGTGTGTGTGTGTGTGTGTGTCTGTGTCTGTGTGTGTGAGTGTGTGTGTGTGTGAGTGTCTGTGTGTGTGTGTGTGAGTGTGTGTGGGCTTTTTCATGTAAACAGGATGTGTGAGTGTATGTTTTTGTGCCTGGCTGTGTCCTGATGTCATAAACTGGTGAAGTGGCTCCTCACTGGACGCCCCTCTACATCTCATGGGACAAGGCTTCATGTTGAGCAGCCACTCCGTTTGGCTGCAGGGCGCTGGGCTGCTCCTCCAGCTGACCGTTGGCTTTTGGCTCAACAGCAGGATCGTCGGACAGGTGAGCGCTGAAATGGATGTTGGACTCATTTAGCCGGCGGACGCGGTACGTCTCGTAGTGGATGCTGCCTGTGATGTCCTTGATATTCTGCATGTGTGTCCTGCAAATCAAAAAAGACAGAATTACAATGACAGAAAGCAATGCTAAAAGCTTTACAGCCTAAAGGCCTCGGCCTCGCCAGGAAACAAGGGGCAAAACTCTCATTTTTGGGTGTAATTGTATACTATAAAGCCTTATATCAGGCAGGTAGGTTGGTACTTTATTGATCCCGAGGGAAATTCAAGAAACCAGCAGCATATAAAACATACGGAACATACAGAAATAAGAGCAGAGCACACAGGGTGTATAGAGATATAAAGGCATAATTATGTATAAAATGTATATACTAAAGCTTAAAACAGTGTAAATATCACTGTTCACAAAAAATGTTTTGTTGTAATTTCTTTGCAAGTCACACCCTTTTTTTAAAATCAGTCGGTGAGAACACCAGAACCAGAACACTCAGTGAGGACTCACAATAACCTCATTATATCATCAATGACTGTCCAACACATAATCATGGACATCAGTGTTCAGCTCTGCCTTCTTTCTTGTCTATTTTTTGGTTTCCCTCTTACCTACTGATTTTCAAAGGGTGTCAGCAATACATAAATTACAACAAACATTTGAGTTTTTGTGGACAATGGTATAAGACTCTATAGTGTACAGTTATGCCTCAAAACGGGAGTTACATTCCTTGTTTCCGTGTCACAGAATATCATACATGTTCCATCTGTCAACTGCAGTCACCTTAAATCATTCTGTAGATCCTATAGATCACCTCAAATTATCCTACAGGTTAATCATCTTTGAACCCTGTTCCTATTTACTTCTCCCAAACTAAGGCTGTGAGCAGGTTCAGGCCTTCTCTCCTTCTAATATGGCCCTGAGAAAAGCAGATGGTGCAGAAGAAGATACATGAGAAAGACAACTGCTGTAGGAAGAAGATATGTCAGGACTCCCTGACCTGGTCAAGATCAGATATTGTTTAGTCTGATGTGCCTTAGCAGATAAGTTGTCCTCATGTTAGGCTGTAATCTAAATATGGCATTCCTCCCAACCCAATATATACCCAAAGGTTGAAGAGAATCCTCAGAACTGATGCTGGCAATGCTCACATGAATGTGCTGCTTTGTTGCATCACTTCTCCTGATGTCAGTAAACCTTATTCTCAACCTAAGCCATCTGAATCTCCAGAGTGTCTCTGTGTCTACCTCCTCATCCTCTCTCGACATTGATGAAATTCCACAACACAGGGAGCGGTAACTTTAAAAAAAAAAATTAATCTAATATCTTTCTATTTTGCCTAATGATTCTACTGCCAGTTCACATTGCCATGTATGTAGAACACTGGATACAAAATAGTGCAAGTTCAGGTCTGCTTGGCTGAGAAGCAACATTATGCGTTAGACGAGAAGGACTCAGAAACAGAGCGGGCTGATAGAAATATTTTAGGGAATCTGTTCGGTTTCTTGTCTCATTTCTCCACCTTTGGTCTTACAGTCGACTTAAACCTGCAGGAGCTGATCCCTGCTCTAACTGATCTGCTATATACTCACATTATTCGACACGGCGATGTGAAGGGTAGAACCAGTTTACTGGGTAATTGCGCCCTTTGCAATTTTTCACATTTGAAGTTTTGACTGAATTTGAATCACGTTAAACTGTGTTGCACATTTTAGGTAAAACCTGAATACTGCCTGAAACCAACTTCCACATTTACAAATGGGTTCGGGTTTGGGTTAAGTGGAGTGTATGTTTGCGTACTGTGGGAATAAGACGGAAATCCCTACTGATGCAACTTAAATGCAAAGATTCACTGGAGAAACCTGAGCAGAAGTTCCTGTGTCTTTGCAAGCACTCCAAACATCTAAAAGAATCTCATTTCTATTGATTTTAGCATTAACCTGAGGCTTTATAAAGTCATTGCTGTTTTCAATTAATTTCAACACCTCTACATAATGAAATGAGTGATTAATGATCTACAAGGAGTCTCAGTGCATCACGGCTTCAATTTAAATCCTCAAATGCCCCTATAGGTCATAATTCACTAAATAAACACAAAGAGTGTGATGGAGGCTCACCTGATCAGGAGATCTCGCAGGTAGGCAAACTCACAGTGTGCAATGTTCTCAACTGCAAAGAGAAAAAAGGGGAAACAGCTGAATTACACAGTTTAGGAGAGACGAAGCGCCCAACATAATCCTGCATCCAGTCCAGCTTGGGTGCTCTACCGTAAAACCACCGAGAGATGGCAGTGTTGCACACAAGTCAACTGAAGGGCATCCACTAACATGACATCTCCGGCAATTTTCTTAAGCCAAGATAACACTCTCCTCCACTTTCAAGTAATTAAATACATCTCTGCTCCCCTCCATATAGGAGAACTTGAAGTAAGACATTTTAACAAACTCCCCATGACAAGCTGCTGCTGCTGCCGCCTCCAGTAGGGCTAACACATGTTTGAATTATAGATTATGTCAAGGGTGAAAATGAAATAAAGGAGGCTGCTATTTATGTAAAGCTTTGAAATCCGGGGCAGGAAATTAAATTCTCTTTGAAAGGAGAAGAGTGGAATAACTGCTGGGTCTGTGAACGCTGATTAGTAGCATCAAGGGAACACGCTACCAACTCGTAACGAGCTGTACCGCCGGTATCTGCTTGCTCTGCTCCTGGGGTGGCATCGAGGGGTCCCTATATGAATTTAAATACATGCCCACTTCACGCTTTATCCCCGTCAACCCTGAGAAAATAAACAGCTTCTTCTCCCCTTGTGATATATAGAGACTGAAATTTCTGGTTTCTCCTCTGAGGCCTAATTTATGATGCCAGCGCTGACATGTCCAGCAGCTCGGCAGCTTCCCTTCTCTCTCCTCTCCCTCTTTTTCCTTCTGTCCTACCTCTTGGCTGCATTGGAATGGAGCCTTTGTTCTTTCTGCCGGACAAGACTACATTTGTCCCGCAGTTCGGGTACCTCACCTCTCTGAACTTGCACCTCTGTGGGGTTGATTTCATAAGGAGAAGTAGTCATCTTCCCATTCTAATGCTAAAGGCTCACAGCGCTGTCTTCAAAATGCCATCTTTTGAGGGAGAAAGCTGTTTGCACTGATGCATTTCTGAGTTTTAAGTTGGCTTACAACACTATCCTCATATGTAAAATAATAGCCGAAATGACAAAAACCTGGATGTACAAATAATAATCTTTGAAACTATGAATTTATTGATATCCCTGTGCTTGCTCCTCGAAGTCTTGCATTCCCATATGTTTTAATGATTTCTAAGAGCTGAATAATTCCTGTTTGTGAGTAGATATATATATAGAGTTGATCATATGTTTGAAGGTCATACTCCCAGTGACCACCACACTGAATCATAGATAAGATATCCTTTTATTCTATAGTCTAATTTACATGATATTAAATGTTTTTTTTGGTAAATAATTTATAGGTTGTTTGCATTTATAGGACAGACAATAAACCCGAGTACAGAACGCTCTACAGAGGACTGCTGAAGGGCGTCCTCAGAAGGAGACAGCGTTTGTTAAGCAGTAATAGTCCCCCGTCCTGGCCTCCTTCAGCTGTCGCTTTGTATCCTCACTGCCTGTGAAGACAGATGTCCTCCCTTTCTCTCTCTCTCTCTCTCTTTCACACACCCAAAGGTGACGTAAGGACACTCGCTCACAAAGAAGTTCTCCGGCAGCGTCAGTGTGCAGCACGGGCCAACAAATGTAAACTGCATCAAAGTTATTGCGTGCAAGTGTGTCTGTGAGGCAGTATGTGTGTGTGTGTGTGTGTGTGTGTGTGTGTGTGTGTGTGTGTGTGTGTGTGTGTGTGTGTGTGTGTGTGTGTGTGTGTGTGTGTGTGTGTGTGTGTGTTTTATGTTTCTGCCTGTCATCCCAAAGGACACAGAAAGTCCCAGTAAATCTTTTCCTCCTGTCTCATGCTCTCCTTAGTTACAGACTCGGAGAAACTTATCTAAACAGGCACCTGGTAGTCGCACAACAGACGGTTTAGACTGCAGACAGCCAGATTTTAAAGCTGCAGTCAATAAGTTTCCCCATGTGTTGCTTTCTTTGCGGAGTGCTTTCACCTTGCTTTTGCTCGTATGTTGTGATGACTGACCTGGTAGTAACCTGGAATGTGACTTCATTATTTATCAGAGTGACGTTAGACTGCTTTGGCACCATTGTCTGGACAAGTGCGACCCGATTATGAGTATTAGAAATGGTTTTTACCTTAAAATTACAAGGGGGACTCATTTTTCACTCTACAGTGCGGAGGTTTCGGAAATATCTTTACTTTCTCTATAATACTATAAACCTAATCTAAATATCCCTACTCAACCCTAGGAACTATACAATACTATACACCACAACACAGAGCAGACCGGGCCAGTGGCACTAAGTTATTTCTAGTTTAGAGCTAATCTAGTATCATCTCATATGCTGTACTTCATTGTGAATTATGTCATTTTTCCTCATCTCTACAGCTCTGGATGGTGAAACTTTCTGTGATGCTGCAAAGATGTTCTGTACGCAACAAGCTTGTTTCTCCTGGATACTATTTATATTCATACTAATGGAGCCAGATTGCAATCTTGTTTCACTGCTGAGCTGCTTACATCTACATGTATTCCATTTTGCTCTCCTGGATGTGCTGAAATACAGCATCCAAAGCTATGCCATGAAATATCTGTAGAATTCTTTCTGGTTATCCATGATCTGACAGCTTTCATGGTTTATTGTAAACAATCCTGATTGTAGACTCAACTGATGGAAAAAAACCCAAACAGGAGTTCTGTACAATATGTGGGACGCAGTGAGGACATGATTTTGCTCACAACTGTATTAATGGAGAAAAGATAAGAATGCAGTCCATGGAAGGAAAAATGTCAGGATTTACTCTCCATCCTGTGTCTCGTAACATCCTGATGAATTAAAAGCTGTAGTCAGGCAGTCCTTCGAGGTAATAAAAATGGTCTTCACAGCATGAGTGTGTGTGTGTGTGTGTGTGTGTGTGTGTGTGTGTGTGTATGTGAGTGTCTGTGTGTGTGTGTGTGTGTGTGAGAGTGTCTGTGTGTGTGTGTGTGTGTGTGTGTGTGTGTGTGTGTGTGTGTGTGCGTGCGTGAGCTTTTTCAGAGCGAAGTTAGACAGCTCTGGCACCGTTGTCTGGACAGGTGTGACCCAATTATGAGCATTGAAAATGTTTTTTATGTTTGATCAAACCATGCAGATGGAAAGTAGAAGACATTATTAGGTCAAGTTTTAGTGATATTCTTTTAAGAAAGTGGATTTATCAAATAACTGGATTTCTGTTGGGAGCATGTTTGACCTGAATTCAGCCTGTAAGGAAACATACATCATTTAACCTGGCGATTTGTTTTCAGTTTAGCAGTTAAAGGATCCAGCTGTGCGTTTTACTTGTGCGTGTCTGTGCGTGTGAATTAGGATTCATGTATCTTACCCTCTATTGTGCCCCATTTTGTTTTCCTTCCCAGAATCCTCTTCCCGTTCACTTGGTACTCCTGGTCGCTGCCCACCACAGCAAATGGGATCATCTCCTGTTGAATGCACACATGCACACAAATGCTCAGTGTTTTCAGCAATGTGTTTTTGTTTGTTTGCTTTCTCCAGAACAAGATGCTAATTAACTTTTTTTGTGGCAATCACGGCTTTTAAGATTTCCCAAACAAATACAGAAAAGGTTCACCAAACAAAGTCACCGAATTAAATCTGCAGAAACACATCAGTGCTGAAGCCGCAGGAGGCTTCCCTCTACTGCGGCTGCAGAAAATCTGAACTGACTGAACCCAACACTGACAGCTTACCCTGATTTTATCATTGATCATCCTGTCTTCTGCATCCTCGTCAAACTCTTTCTGAGGGTACACGTCGATCCCGTTGGCTCGCAGCTCTTCCCGAATCTGCATGCACAAAGACACACAAAAACATTAAGTCCATCCGACTAAAAAAAGCATCGGAAAGACACACAAAATTACATTTAATGTGATATTCTATCAGTCTAATGCTGTCTTTAAAATCTTGCTACATCATCATTACACAGATTTACATAATGAGATCCGAGAGTGGAAAAAAGGGAAGTCAGTCTGGCAAGTACAATCATTTATCATTTTACCCAAACACACTTCATTGTGGTTCAGAGCCCTGTTTCCATGCAAGTATAGAGTACTTGAATAAACATTTGGTTATGTTATACTGGCTGGTGCTGACATTAAATTGTTTCTAATGTCCTTGACACGGAGGAGTTAACATGGAGGTTAACCGCTCTTGAAAAGAAAAGAAAAAAACAAAACAAACAGCCACCCGCATTCTCTGCCTGTCTTCAAAATGACTGAAACTCAGGCCTGGAAAACAGAGAGGCTTCCGACAAAAATGTCCTTTTAATGAATAACTACTCACTCCCACAATTACTACTCTGACAATTTCCACTTGGTCCTCGATCAGACATTTCATTGTTTACCCTGAAAGCGTTCTCAGGGTTACATTATAGGATGCAGACCAAGTGAAACTCAACAAAAAAAAGCCACATCAACTGTTGGTTAGAGGAATGTGAACAGACATTCACAGCTGGACACGCTGAGACTCAACATTTAATGAAAAAAAAGCCCTCTTATTCTGTTTGCATGTTAAGTAGCTTCAGGGAAAACGGGAGGAGAAAAAAAAAACACTTGGTACGAGACGCTTTTAGTCAATAATCTTCAGGGTCACACAGAGCATGTGCGGCCAACCAAAACAATCCGGTTACAAGCCCTGCGGCTTCTCCTCTCTGCCAGGGCCTGGGTCCACCCCTGCTTTGTTCTTATTGGACCCTGTTCCGGGTATCAGAGGGGAGAAAAAGTAGCCAAAACACCCGTCGTGCTTCCACCTCTCTATTAATGAATAGACCGGTTAGGGGAGCCTGTATTCTTGAAAGAGCGGTTAGAGAGATGAAGGAAATGATGGAGGAAGGCAGGTGGCAGAAGGCCTCCTGTGGACTGAGAATTGTCCAACAGAAACACGCTGAGGAAGAGATTTGGTCAAGAATATGTAAGACTCAGACCTGGTGGAGCAAGAACATGTTGTAGCAGGGAAGGTGATGATAAGAAGGCGAAACCGGTGAGGCTGCAGTGGATGACTATCACACTTGCAAGTTTCCTTATTATAAGAAAGCTATAATTTCTCCCAAGAGGAACAAGAAGTGACACAGTTAAGACGAAATCTAAATTTTATGAATGAACGAATGAATGAAAAACTTTTCAAAGTTTAACCTGTATATATTTGCTCAGCTTGGTCATGTAGCCTTGTTTAATGTACCAAGTCTTGGGGTTTAAAGTTGTAAAGTTAATGATGCACTAAAACAAAGACCTGCTGGTGGCATCACATGAAAAATCTGGAATATACCATCATTCTGATAGTAGTTAAAATATTATCAAAGAACCAGAATTGTCCATCTGATCACACAAAATTCATTATGTCATCTGGGCGATCACAAATGTGTCTTTGAGCCTATACGTGCGATATTTTAACCTGCACATAAGTAATGAATGAAGCTACTGTGGCTAAAAAAAAAATAAGCAACACGGAACTCTAAAGAAGTTTTACTTTCACTGAGCTATCAAAAATGAACTCTGATTATTTGCAGAATTTGATGAATATTCATTGTGAATTCAAACGTTCTTTAATTCTAGTCATGTCTCAGTGCCCAGTGGAGACCTCTGCTGCACTGCACCCGTAATTCATGGATATTAAAGGCCGTGTATGCTCAGATGGCAAGTGGGCAGAAACTCCAAATCTGAAAAAGACCGAACTTCACAGTTGTGGATCGCCGTTTATAAAATAAATGCATCAGATAAACAGTTTTTAAATGCTTCCATCTGGAATAAGTAGGATTTCCAAAGTATTAGTCATGGAGGGTGATACAGTATTTCCCAGGATGGCTACAATGTGTGTTTGTCCAGATGGTTTTGTTTGTGTTGTCTGGCAGCTCTTAGTATGACACCAACCAGTGGTTAATGATATACTTACACCTCCATTTATGACATGAATCTGCCATCTGACCTACTGATGCACCTCATTTGTTTATTTTAAAGAGCAGCTACAGGTTTTTTTTTTTTTTTGCATGTGTGATGGAAGGAAAATGTAACCGAATGTATTAACGGCACAAGTGAGAACCAGGTCAGACGCTCAAATTATTGTTGGTAAAAGCCCCACTGTCATTCAAACGCCTACGCACATCCAGAAATACACTCCGCTCACCGTCTGTTTGAAGTAGTCCCTCTCCTCCAGAGTGAGTGTGTCGGCCTTGGCGATGACGGGGACGATGTTGACCACCTTACTGAGGCGCCTCATGAACTCCACATCCAGAGGCCTGAGGCTGCAGGGAGAAAGACACAACAGAATAAAACTTTATTTCAAAATATCTGTAACTACACGAATTTGCAGTTAAAATGTTTCTTATTAAAAGGAGAAGCAACTAAGATGACATTTTCACCACATCACCAGATTTTTGCATGTTTGCCCACAGAGACGACCAAGATGCCACTCTCTCTCTGTTTTTTAATGACTAACTGAAATGTGATCTCATGTGGTTCAAACTATTACTCATTTTCTCCATCTCTCTCTGTGGCACAAAAACATATCTTCCACTACAGAAAGTTACTGCACACAGAAGCCATCCATCCATAGTCTATACAGCGCTTAATCCTCATTAGGGTCGTGGGGGGGCTGGAGTCTATCCCAGCTGACTCAGGACAAAGGCAGGGGACACCCTGGACAGGTCACCAGTCTATCACAGGACTACATATAGAGACAAACAGTCACACTCACATTCACCAATCTCAGCATGTTTTTGGACTGTGGGAAGAAGCCGGAGAACCTGGCGAAAACCCACGCATGCACAGGGAGAACATGCAAACTCCATGCAGAAAGATCTGAGGCCCAGGCTGGGATGCAAACCGGAGATCTTTGAGCTGTGAGGTGACAGTGCTAACCACCGATCCACTGTGCAACCAAGCACACAGAATACAGATGTAAAACAGAATGACCATTAGAGGGCAGTCACGGTCCATTTCCTTGCATTCAGTCCATCCTAGTTCCTGATGTTGCAGGATTCTGCATTATTATATGCTGCTATTAGTCTTTTCTATACTTACTGAAACCATTTTGCTGTCACACGTCTAACTGCGATTTCAGTAAAGTGTAGAAGAATTTATTGAATGAAGCAGTCTTTGTACTGCAGCTTTTTGTTTTTCCATTTGTCTTCAATATTCTGCTGGTACCTAATTCGAAGCAAACTTGGATAAAAGTTTATTCTCCTCATTGCCTCCTTGGATCGTCCTTGTACTAATGCCATCAAATAAAGTTTTCACTTTCCTCCTCTAACAGCCTGCGATCTTGCCCAGTGTAGGAATGATTAGGGTTGTCCTGCAACTCTACACACTACACTGCTGTTGCGTTTCTGTTTTTTTGGTCTCAATGTTGCCTCCAGTTGCTCCTCCAGACAGCCTCTCTTCATGCTGTCTGCTCTGCCCTCCAATTAGCCTCAGCCAAGCCAGGCGAGCCCGGTTCAAAGACTCCAGGGCAGCTGGAGGGGAGGCCTGGTTAGTTCTCCACAGCGACTGATAGACATGTCACCATCAAAATAGGATGAAACACTGGTCAACATGTGTTACACAGAGTGTGGCGTAGAGGAAAGGAGAAACAGAGCAAGAGCAAAGATAAACACAGATGACACATAAGTGATGCATTCAAACCCTTGGGGGACTAAAGCCATGTGAAATATAAATTTTGAGAGGAAGGATAGCAAGACATCAAATAAAAGACAATAAGAGCAAAAACTTGTGGTTGATGAATTTTCTGTCAGTGTTTATAATCGAATTATATAACAGCATGTATAAGTATAATATGTTCAAAGGTAAGAATGTACAAACAGTCATGTGTGCTGTATCATATGCATGAGTGGGCAAACATGCACACTTTCACATGTACACATGTTTCCTTGCACACAAGCATATGCTGTATGGACAGTAAATCTAAAATATACATGTATGCATGAATGCACAGATGTGCAATTATATGTTTGCATGCATGCACAAATTCTCCCTGTTGTGTGGTTGAGAAAAGAAAAATAGCAGTCATGTTTCAATAGAGAGCGGTGAGCTCTCTGCTCAAATGAAACATGGAGAAAACTATCAACTGCAATTCAAACAGCATTCCTCCCCCTCCCTCCTTCTTTTCCATAATGGATCACAAACCAGTTGTGAGTTGATGAGAGTCAAAATGCAGCCTTCCTTTTCTCAGGAAGACATGTTAAATGAGGTAACAACAAGACTACCCAGAGGGAAAATAGCGGGGCTGACTCTGCCATTATCGGGAATGGCTGCTGTTGTGCTTCACTGAGCGCTGCTCTTCTATCTGAAACCACAGAAGCAAGTTAAAAGTAAATTGCTTGCAAATTACATTTGAGTCTCGATAAATGCAAACTGTTGTTTAAGAAGCTTGAAACAAAAATGCCTTAAATTAAAAAAAAATGTAAAAGAACTGCACATCTCCAATGATAGAGGCCTACGAGACCTCATTCTGTCATCGTTTTCCTGCCTGTCATTCTGGGTCACATGGCTGAGGCATCCAGAAGCTTTTGGTGCTGTGTCTGTTTGTAATTGGTAACAGGCTCTAATTTAAAAATTCAACTGACATTACTGTGTGAATCGAAAAAGAGAAAATAAGCAAAAAGAGACTACTGGAGCGAGATTTTAGAGGTTAGAGATACGTTCTAGGACTTATTTCCTCATGAATTATACTAAAATCAGTGGGAGGATCACTGCTGTTAAGTGTATACAATATATATATTTTTTGTGCACAGAAATACAACCGTGAGCCTGTAATGTGGCTCTGTATTCTTCCACTTCTGAATCTTTATATCTAAACTTACACTCTTGCAAGTCTGTTTACCATAATTTCATCTCTACAGTCACCAGATCACAACGGTAGCTTCGACAGATGCTTCCTTTCTTCTCCTGCCTACAACTCTCCGGCTGACTGCAAGGAAGACACCACTTCCTGACAGATGTTTGCATCTTAAGTTTCAAAATGAGTGCGAGTTTTCATGTATTCACCAGCATGTTTTGGTGAAGTGGGCATGTCCGCTTATGTAAAGTATGTGTGTGGTAGTGACAGTTTGATTACAGCCTGTTTGGAGACAACATTAGATTATGAGGGAGCTAAGAGAGGAGAGAGATACAGATTGGAAATGAAAGAGTGAGGAGAGGGTGTTGAACTGGCTGAACTCTGAAGCTGTAAGCAAGATGATACACATCCGGGGCAAGCGTTAGCATGCCCACTGCCCACTTGAGTCCACTACTTGGGCCCTGCTTTGCATGAACGACGGTCCAAACATTCTCTGGAGCAGCAGCTGCTGCGACATGAGCAGATGATGAGGGGGTCTGTCAAACAGCGGGACACATGTCATCCCCCACTCACAGAAAGAACGTCTAAGTGGACAACTGTTGAGTTACTGGTGCACAGAAATGTGAAGCAGCAGTGGATGGGTCTGTCTTTCGGATATGTAGCAGGAAGGCATGTTTACAGCTGGTGCACGAGTGATTTTATCTACATTTGCTCAATACGATAACCCTACGATGCCTCTATTAAATCTCAAACACTCAACTGCAGTTGTGTATCTGCAAAAGTGGCTGCATGTCCTCCTCAGTGCACGTAAGGACGCGCCACTCATCACCGTTATACCGAGCAAATTACAGAGCTGACTTGGAGACAACAACTCCAATCACTGACAAAGCACCGAATGTGGCTTGTATTATCTCAGCACGAGTAAAGCGAGCCAAAGCAAACGTCATGCAAGTGAAATAAACAGCCTTCAATTGTTTGCTCAACAGGACACATGCACTTTAAGGACAACTTGAGAGAGACATGGTCAGTTTTATTTTTTGCAAACTATAATTTATGCTTAAGACAATTGTGTTTTTCCTGCTTCGGCTCCAGGTTTGTTCTTTTACTGGCACACAGGCTCAATGAAATGTGGGTTTTACCAAAGAGGGAGCTGTAAACCACATGGTGTCTCACCTCTCTATTTAATCAGAGATAGCTAAACAGAGAGAGGAGGAGTACGGAGAACAATCAATAATGAAGGCATTACAGTGGGAGCTGTCCAGTTCAATTCCAAGTCTTTGTGAAATCTGACCCTTCGAGTGATTCTTAAGTGTCTGAAGAGAGAATGAGTTCCACATGTGGCCATGAGAGAGCGAGATGAAAAAGAGAAGCTAGAGAGGGACGTGGCTAAAGAGCTGTGGACAGACAATGGGTCGAGGGAGATTCCCAGAGGGCCTGATTCATCTCTGTACTTGTGGGAAATAAAAGAGGGGCACTTAGTCACAAGGACAAGTCTCTTTATTATGTGATCTTACCAGTGCCCAGTGGGAGGTATGAAGTATATGCAGCAGTGAACCCTGGAGTCTGGGATCCGTTTCTTCCTGTTGATGTTGATCTCCTCCTGCAGGTAGACTTCATACTGGTCATTGATGAACTTCATAATGGGCTGCCAGCTATTGAAGAAAACAGTTTTGAAATGAGAAACTCACTTTAAATGAGCTCACAATCAAAACCTCTGGGTTACAGGTATTAAATTTATAGCAGCAATGAAGGAAATGTAGTGATGGGTCTCTGGTTTCATAATATTCTGCAAATCTATACAATATATTCTCAGAGACATATGAAAACACTCCAAAAAACTGTCATGCTCCTTTTCAGTATCGACCCACTCAAAGCTTTGAATTCTGAATATTTCACACATTTAAAAACTCTGCGCAATATAAATGTTTCTACATATACAATAATCTGTGCAATATCAGTATTTTTGTACTTAATGGCAAATCTGTGCAATATTTATACTTCGCCGTAAGTATTTCTACTCATGAAAGAATCTTTGGAAAGTCACTGGCATGTGTATATATTTCCACATCCAGGGGAACTGGGACAATCTGAATTAATACTTCTTTTTATATTTCTACTGATATTTCTTAAATGCTTGCATCTTCCCTTTTTCTGCTGTAACAATGCAAATATCCCCACTGTAGGATTAATAAAGGCTTAGCTTATCATAATGCAGCACAGCATCGCTCCCAGTGACATAAAAGGCTTTCCAAGATGAGTTTGAGACATTTATTGACAGCGTAAAATTATGTGTTTTTGTATATTCATCCTTTATACAAACACTTCTTCCTAAAGCACAACACAAAAACTATAAATATGAATTTCAGGGGCATGAAAATCAAGTATTGCAACATTTTTCCTTTTCAAATGCTAAACTTGAGGTTTAATAAAATCACGTTAAAGCAATAACGACTTTACAAACAGCTACTGCAGCCTCCAGATCAGGCAAACTCCAGCTCACCAGTTTTCATTGTTGATTTGATCTCCAAAGCCAGGGGTGTCGATAACTGTCAGCTTCATCCTCACACCTTTCTCCTCGATGTCTAGACAAAGACAAGCTATTTGATTAGTCTTACGACATACTCTGAAAAATAAAAGCCTGAAAACATATGCTGCATATTAATTACACCACATGAACAGTATATAAGGTGCAGGTTACTAAAATGAACATCGGCCAACCGTGACTGATGGACTTGATCTCGATGGTCTTGGGGATTCTCTCCTCCGGGTTTGGCTGCACTGATTTACGGCTCACCTTGGATTTGAACAGCGTGTTCACCAGAGTGGATTTCCCCAGGCCACTTTGCCCTGAGCAAAAAAGACACAAGCTATATTTAGAGGATTGGGAACACCTTCAGTAGTGGTTTTTTTTTTTTTACCTTCAATACTCACAACAGCAAACTCAATAACAGCCTGTTTCAACAAAACCGCAAAAGACTGAGTAGTGTGTTGGATGTGCAGCGAGTCTATATGTGGATGTGTTAGTGTCTCAGCAGACCAGAAGGACAGCAGGGTCAGACGAGCAGCTTGTGGAGGCCAAGAGGACAGATTTATAGACCACACACAGAAGATGCATTACCCAGCAGAGGATGAATTCCCTTGGGTCGTGTCTACTGCGCTGCATATTTCTACTGGACATGCTTGTCTTTGTGATATATTGTAAGATAAACATGAATTTAACATGGCACAGGGAGGCAACAACGCACACCAGGAAAGCCTGTTTAAACGTTTTTGTTGAGAAGGACAAATTTAGCAATCACTGAAGATAAAAAAGAACAGTGGAATATATATTTGTAAAATTATTAGGGCTGCATTTTTCTAATTGAAATCTGTCCACTGCAGTTGATTTCATGTATTAAAGTGTGCATTATGATAATTGCACCGATATGTTTTTATTCAGTCCTAAGTGGATTTTATATTATAGTAATCTAATTTCCTCTTGCATATTGTATCATTACTATAATAGTGACTCTATTACATTTGTTATTGATTTATTAATGTAAGAGTCACACTTCATATATAACAAGTAGCTTTGCACACACGATGTTCACATTGGGCATTTGAATCTTCTATTTTTACCTTCAGTCTGAACTTACTTCTTTCAAATGTTTTGAAAACTGCTTTGAAAATGACTAAGTACATTCATCTGAGTACTGTACCTAAGTATGATGCTTATTTCCATTTCAGGCTACTTTATACATCCACTCTACTATAATTCAGAACAAATATTATACTTGCTGCTACACTGCATTTATTGAACAGCTTCGGTTACTTTTAAGATTCTGATTTTACACAATGGGCCCTCAATGAGCATTTAAAGCATAACACATTATTAAAGAACAGACCAGTTGTGTTCCACTTTTTTAGCCTCTCACATCTTTATAAGGTTGTGTGTAGTTGAGTTGTTAACGGCTCCCCCAAACACGTTTATTTGCCCCTAAATGTTTCACACGATTTAAATCTGAACAAATGTTCAAAAGATCTGATATCGCAATGAAATTGAAACATTTGCAAAAAAAATCCCATACTGAGAACAGATTTATGTATCAGAACTTAGTTTTTCCTTTTTTCTCTTCCATTAATCATCTGATGATGTATATACAACAGAGTTAAACAACCTCCATCTCCTGCAGCTACAACAGTAAAATGCTGTTTACACACTGATGCTTCAGTATTCATAATCTAATGATACCATAATATATCAATCAAAAGAGTCAAACTAGTGGTTTTAATTTAATACTTCAACTGTATTTTGCTGTCAGTACTTCTGGATGTTTATTTAAATAGGATTTTTTTAAGGACTTCTACTTGTAATGGAGTTTTTTGGCATTTATATTTCGGTAAAGGATCTGACTACTACTTTTCACAGGGTGGCAAAAACATCCAGAAAAAAAAGTGACTTTGATTTTACTATGTAACGTAATACATTTATGACACTTGTAACACATAGTTTGTGCTTTACTGTGCAGAACAACACATAGATATGATCCACAAGGATGATAAAACAACAACGACAACCAAAACATGCTGGTAAGACATGTTCAAGTTTTATTTTTGGGTTGTTTTGACGTTTTCAGGACTTGTGTAAAAACTGATACGCACACATTCTCCACTCTCTGTTTTCAGCCCCTGTGGACATTAACTGTGGTGTTTGGAGTGTTGCTGAGCCGCGAGACCTTCTGCGACACTCAGGGCGCCTCGTTCCACCTCCTTCACCTCACACACACTTCGCATGCCGTCCACTTAATTGCACATATTCGCCCACAAGCACACACTCACATTTTCTTTCTGCCTTTCACTGACACACACATTCAGACACCTTCGCTTAGGTCAACTAGCTGAGGGGAGGAATTAGGCAAATGCATTGTCCGAATGCCACAACACCACGAGGGACAGGGCCAAGACCACAGCTGCTCGACACCCTTGACGTCCGAACTGACCATCCAAGTGACGAATCTATTTGCCAACAGAAGCTTTATTAAAATCAGAAAAGATCTTTTTTTTTTTAAATTTCTCATTTTATATTTTAGCATTCTTTCCATCTTAAATCACTAGATTTTTAGAACAATTTCTCCTCAACCATCTCTGATTTGTCTAAAATCCTAATAGCATAAAGAATGGATATTTATAAAAATGCTCGTAACAGTTTGACTTGATGTATCAAACACCTTCCAAGATAAAATTTTGATAAAAATGAATCCGTCGACCCACTTTCAGCATGTTTTTACACATCAAAATCTGACTCTGTTTGGATGACAATATCTCAAAAACTATTAAAAATAAAAGCCTGAAATTTTCACTCATGCCACTGATCCAGAAGCTGCAATATTGGACAAGTATATCAACTAGTCTTTGATTACGGGTGGGTTTAAGAAATGGAAAAAAAAAAGATGAAGTCTTCATGAAAAGCCACATCTTTGAGCACACATAAACCAAAAACAATGGTAATGCAGAAGTCTGCTACTGATATTTTCGATGTGTAGTTGCATGTCAAAAAGAATATAAAACAGAAAATAACTTTATGAATAGGAAATCCTTGATCACAGTAATTTAAAAAAGAATATTTTTATTTAACTTTCACAATTGATTGAGCAGGAAGTATATAATATATATAGAAACATATCTATAATACTCATATAGCTATAGTTTTTGACTGAAAAAAGGTTTCAAGCAAATCTGAGATGGTCAAGCAGCAGACACCTGTTGATTTTGAAAGCAACAATCCTGTATCTCTTTACATTATTCACACAATCTAAGAAACTTCAGGCAAATAAAGCTAATCAAACCTAAAGATATCTGACTGCACACAGTAACAAGCAGTGAACACAAAAACACAAGTAATGCCCAACTGCCACTCACCCCTGTGTCTGATTAGTCACAAAACTACGTCAATCATCTTTGGAAGCAAAGGGATTGAGAAATATTTCTTAGAATTTTATGAGTCAAAATCTAAAAGGGCAGGTCAATACCAGCCTCACAGTGAGAGGGAGAACTCTGAATACAAGTTAGGCAAGTATTTCCTAACACATTACCCAGAAGAACTTGATATGTCGCTTCTGTAAAATCAAAGCTCCCTCTAGCATCAAACTCATCATTGCTCTGTTCTAATATGAACTTTCATCATATCCAGTCTCCAGTGTGGGTGTCATTTCACAGTGTTAGACGGTAAACCATTTCACAACACAAGTTTCATCATTCTTCAGGTGTCAAACTGCAAGTGGATACATGTCAGCGTTCAGTAGAAATGTGCAGTTTGCTTGCATCAATAATGGAAACTGAGATGCAAATTTGAGTTAGATTAAAGACTGGGCTGCTCCTCTCAGGCACTTTGTTTTCCCTTGCAAATAAATATTCACTGAGTTACGCTGCGTTGACGGTATTTTCTCACTTAAAAAGCTGTCGTATGCTTTTGCTTCATTCCTCAGCATCTATAAATCAACACACCGCTTTCGATGAACAGATTCTATGCAACAAGTCCTTGTTTGTCATGCTGGAAGATTTGTCCTCAGAGCTGCACTGACATGCCATCTATCTGTGTGCACAAAACTCAGCCCTGCAGGGCCTGAAATCAAACTAACTGCGTTCTATAGTAGCTTCCAACATGTCAATACGACCACAAACAAAACAAAACATAGAACTGGATTATAGCTGATACACTACATATCCATGTGTGTTCTAAGACACATTTTGAAATTCTTTTCACAGGTTCAATCATGTGTCATGAGTGTGCAATCATGTAAGTGTACACAGGCTTGATGGCGGGATCAAATAGTGGTGTGTAGTCATATGAGAGCTCCCATAGGAGTGTGTGCTTCAGCTTGTCACAGTAATTACCATCATTATGCCACTTTCTCAGTCTGAGAGCCTCTTTAGAGCCATTCAAGAGACTGTATTTGTTTTTTGCATCATGTACACACAAAAAAGGAGTTTCTTGATGAAGGCACCATGCTGGCCGACTCCTGCCAGGCAGAACCACACATACAAACATTTGTAGCTCTTTCTTTCTTTCAAATGGAATCATCAAAAAGGAGCTGATAAAAGGTTTCTGATAAATCTAACAAGAATATTTCCAGATCCCGTATGTCCTGTTTCATGCGACAGTAACAATTCAGATGTGTATTGTGTGTAACTTAAATGCTGACCTTCCCAAAGCACACAACCTTTAACTTACTACATGCTTTGTTCTGCATCTTGTGTTGTTGCTGCATGAACTGAAAATGTTTGAAATCATTCCCATCTGATCTTTTTTTTTTTTTTATTTTTGCTGAATTCAGTACTGAGTCAATAGCTGCTGTAAACACAACACATTTGGGATCAATTACAGCTTTATACCCTCTTGGATACATCTGTGTCAGCTTAGATTTTGGGAAAGTTTTATCCAAACCGAACATGAGGACATAATTGAGTTCAACTGCCAGTTCAAGCTCAATTGTTTACCTCTTGACATCGTTCCAGGGACTCAAACAATGTAAGAATCACCTTTTCTCACTAAATGTACAGTTTTTCGGTTACAATAATTTATAATCCTCCAAATAATGTCTTGGATAACAACACAAGCTTTAATCCACTTTAATGACGTGTGCCTAACTCACCCACAACCATGATGTTGAACTCAAAGCCTTGCTTCATGGCCTTCCTCCTCATTTGCTCCAGGATGGCGTCGATGCCCACATAACTGGAGTCTCCCACGTGGGTCTTCTCCCCTTTACCCTGAGGGTGAGGCTTGGTGGACTCAGACATGTTGCTGTGGCTCAGATTGACCTCTGACCCTGAAGGACACACACAAATGAGCAAAGCAATTAAAAGTTGTGGATTTTTGTCACAGATTTTTATTTTATGTGAACAAGTGCAACTGAAGTCATAATAACTGCAGTGAACAGTGAGTTTGGTGTGAAGACCAGAGAAGATACTGATCTGAGCTGTTCATTTCCTGTGTGAAACAGGATACCAGACTCAAAATTCGCATTTATGAGCAACCGCCGTTTATACAAGTTAACATGCAGAAGTGACAATCCATCATGTAAACTGTCTGAAACGTACAGGAACAGCTGTACATCTGCTCCTTAATGCTGCATAAACGGTATCCAGAAACCACCTCATGTTAGCAGCCCAGAGAGACTTTGGCTTTTCAGAAATAAACGATGTGGAAATTGTAACCACAGAGAAACTTTACAGCTGCTTTTTGTTCGCAACCTTCAACGAATCAGGAAGACAAAATGAACAGATCTTGTCAGGAGCAGCGGCGTCCAGCTACAAATCACAGCTTACCTCACTTTAAGGAGGACCGGTTGCTAGAAGACGAAGGCTGTGTGCCAAAGCAGCGCCGCAACAAGCAAACTAAAACACAACTCGACTGCCAAAATGTGCTAGTACGTGCTTGCAGCAGCAGCAGCAGACGACTCACTCCTGTTAATGTAGGAGGAGACAACATTTCCTGTGCTGTGACAGAAACTGGTGGTAGTGTCTGTGTGAGGTTTGCAGACATCGACACTACCAACCACAGACACATATACCTCAAGCTGAATGGAGACACCCATCCTAACTATATTTTGATCTCTAAGTAGGTGAGCAGCTTGCATTGAGACAGGAACATCCTAACTTTGGTCTATGCGTGCTCAAAATTCCAGCATTTACATGTTTTCCTCGACAAATATAGAAGCCTTTGTGCCTTGATTTGTCTCTCTCACAACCACAAAACAAGTCTGCCTATGATATGTGTTTACAGCATTATGCTTGTTGAGAATATGCATGTAAACGTAGCAGGCTTGAGAGTACCCTTTTGAATGTCAAGTTCCTACTCAGAGTTTTGTCTTCCTGTTCCCTCAGATAAAATGGAAAATGTATGATGGTAAAGGAGGAAATAGTGGGAGGCTAGAGATATGTGATGATGCTAAAACTACTATTTTTTCATATTTTCCAACCAAAAAACAAAAACTCTTCTAGGTCCTGGATAAAGTGTTGCTAAAGGCTTTTAGGTTTGTCAGAGGGAACAGACACATTTACGCAGTGATTAAGGTTGATGGTATATCTCTAAAGATTCTGCATAACCACCTCTTAATTAAACAGCATGAAAGTGCATGTGCCCTGTGATCATAGACGTTTGTACTCCACACATCAGATATGTGCGCTAACATAATGTGATGTTAGTGCACACGAATATGCACTAATCTCCCCTTTGCACAAAAAATGTGCAGCTGAATACCTTTGAACTCAAACATCCCTTTCTTCTCCTCCAAAGAAAGACAAGAGAGCTACAATTTTGGCCCATAAGGAAGGGCACCACACCTTCAGGAGTCTCTATAGTATCCATAAGTTATTCGTTGCTTTCAATTTTCTGACAGTCCAGTGGTTAAATGATGAACCGTACTGGGAAGCCAATTTTGGCTTGGCTAAAACTCTGTAGATGCTATTATCATCTGTCAGTAAATACTCACCAGACAAGGTTTAGTTTTTGCACAAATATTTCCACAAGCCTAGATACAATTTCCCTGTAAGCTAAGATATTCATTTTATCAGGGAAAAAAGACATCATGGTAATTCAAGAGCACAGTTCAATCCAAACTGTAATCTAAACCCTCTGATAATACCACATCCCGGTGAGCTCAAGCTGATTTAGTGCAGCGCTGTTGACCTCAAGAAACCCGACACAGAGCGGCCGTGTCTCAGAGGAGATATAGTAATTCTGAGGTATTTGAGTCGATTTGTCAATAGCCTGTCTTTGTAAATGTTTGTATATGTCACAAATTGTCATTTGGCTAACCCTGCTCTGACTGCATCAGTAGCCTCTTTGAATGACAGAATGCAGATTAGCTCTGATGACACAGTCCAGGTCTGCAGCCAAACGGCCTTTCTGGGCACCGGGAACATGCCAGTCCTCCGGCCATCTGCTGGCCTACGAGGCTGTTCTCTAAGAATAGACAAACACTGTAGCAGAGGCAAACACAGAGACATGTGTACAAGAGGAAAAAACAGGAAGAACAAACAGCAGAACCAGGAGAGTTGAAAAGGTCTGCCTGGCAACCACCCTACTGCTCTGATGTGCACTTCTGCTTCTCATATGGTCCAACAGTTTCATTTTTAGCACTGCTGCTTCCTCATGTTCCCACTTTGAGTCTCAGAGCTACAGATTAGCTGGTAGTTAGCAAATCATCTGCTTTTATTCAATTATTTATGGGCCTTATGTACATAAGTGACAGTGCCGCCATTAAGTATGTCTCCATCCAAGCGTTATATTTTACCGCAAAAGCGTTAATGGCCCCTGCCACAAAAAAGCTACATTTCTCTGCAAAGCTCATTATAAATGAGCAGACGCATAACGTATATCTGAGATCACGTCAGCAGTTGAATCCAAACTGTTTTCAAATGAGACGAACTTAAAGGAAGCATCAGACATGTGAGACTGGAATGATGTATGGGAAATATATTCATGCAGAAGATCAAACAGGTGAATAAATGGATCTAAACCCAACATTTAACGGTGCAGTCTGTGATTCTAGGAAAGATTTTTAATATTTAGGTAGCTGGCATATTTAGATAGTTAGCATGTACCGGATTTATCATCCCCTTCACTCCAACTGCCCCTTTTTATGGGAAAACGCATCAAAATATTTGACCCTCCACTAAACTTTCTTCATTAATTAAAAATAAATGAAAACAAGTTTGTTAAGCTACAAACAGATGTTATGAATGAACATCACCTCACACTGAGCAGGAGATTTTCTTTGCCTCATGTCATGCAAAAGCAACATTTTAGGATTAGAAGATTTCAGAGCGTTGTTTAATGAATGGAGATGAGTTCAGGCTTTGCTTTGCGTGAATGGATAGATCCCATCAAGGGATTATTCTGATCTCAGTTCAAATGAGGGCACTTAAGGGGCCGCTTTGGGGTTCATAACTGGAATTTATATGTGCATCGTATTTATGACGATGCCATCTTGCTGTTTGTTTATGGTGCTCCAGAAACAACAAAGTTTTCTTCAAAGGACGGTGAAGCGTGTCTGCATTTGAAAGTGCTCGTATGTCTCTCTTGCACTGCATTACAAAAAGAGTTTCTGTCGTGTGTTTTATCTGGTACTTGTTTGGTTTCCTGTTTGTCGCCGAGGGCTTCACAGCAGACAAACCACAGCTTTTACACCTGCACTAGAACAGTTTGTGAAGCTTAAGGCAGTACTCAAGCAAATTCAGACCTGAAGATCAGATTACACTCCACCAAGACGTGCTACAGGTGTCCAGCGTCTTCTCTGGCTGTCAAGGGAACTCTGTCACGTCTGAGAAAAATAACCCCGATGATGTCAGCCGTGTCATCGGAGTTATTTCAGCTTGAGCTTGCCGACGCCAAATTTTTAACAGACAGTGCGCATTACAAATTTGGGAGATGGCGTACAAAAGACATGGACATTTAGCAGCTGGGGAAGCTAGAATGAAAAATGCTATCAAGCTGCGCTTTGGGAATTTGAGAACCAGTTTGTGGAGCTTGACCAGGACTAAAAATCTGTATATTTCAGAGTTTGCCTCTTCAGTTTTAATCATTCTTTTAAAATCTGTCCACCAACTACATGGAAATGCACTGCTAAAGTAAAAGAATGTCAGTTTTGCTTTCTGCAGTTTATTGTTTACCTTTATCCATTTGGTTCCAATGCACTGTACAGTACCAGTGCACAGTAAGGTGAAATAAGCAAAGGTGGATTATGCTGTCATTACTGTATATGACTAGGCTTTAAGAAGACAACACAAAACCTGTGAAAATAACATTTTTGTCTGTAACTATTATATTATGTTAGGCACAACACAGAGGATGTTGTACAGTCTTGGAGTGCTCGAGTAGACAACACACAGGAGAATGAAGCAGACTTTTTTAAAAAATGCTCAACCCCAGTATAACTCCACAGAGACCAGAAAACACCAAACTGCTCTCGGGCTGCATTCTTGTAGTGCCTCAACTTTCATAGAATCATCGTATTAAGTTGTCAAAAAGTATGTTACATGCAAACATTTAGCTGACAGGAATCAATAACCACTATCCTGAGGCATGAAACCCACTTGGTTCTCTCCCTAAACTGATCTGTAATCTGATCCTCCTGGAAAACTAACACACAGGCCCTCCCCGCCTTCGATCAGATATAATTTTCTGTCTTGCTGTAACAGAGAATCCCCCTTCCCACTGCACATTCACACATAACTCAACACTCCCCTCTCAAGCCCTTCATTAAAATCCCATCAGGCACATCACATCCAACCCCTACATTTAATATTCACCGAGTGAAACTTGAGCACGCCATCACCAGAGACAAAGCCTTCATTGTCTTCTTTAGAAGCCTCCTGAAACCAAAGAAATTCAGTTTTCCATCGATCCACAAACGCCACATCACCACTTTTTGGCCCTGCTTTAAATTATACGCCAAGGCTTTTTCTCTGTTATTGTTTGACTCCAGCCCCGACCTTGGCTGACAATGCCAGTAAATATGCTGCAGGGAGGAAAAGAAAACAGGAGGTGAAGGAGAAAACAGACAAAAAAGAAATCAGTAGATGATTCAGTGCGCACAACACATAATTAGTGCAAATGAGCCAAACTGTTTAATTGGTGTGGTTGATGACTGACACTATACACAAGGAACTAGTCCATGTGGGAGGGTTTTATAGTTGACCATAATTTGTTTTCAGTTTTGGATTCACACAGTTCAAGTGACAAATTTTGGCATTTACAGGTTTATCGTGTGTGCAGCTATGATACTGATATTTTGCTGCTAGATGAGCTGAAAAATAAAGAAATGAGATCGACAATAAATTATTTGCTCATATTTTCTGTAGCAGGCACACAGAATTTAACTCTGTTGCACTGAGGCACATCAGAATGCCAAAATCAGTAACCTGACAGAGCTATTCAGTCTTCTGGTAACTTATTTTCAATGGAAGTCTACCAAACTTCAGCTCTGATCCAGGACAAACCTTCCCTGAATGTTACCATCAGTCACACACGTGAAGCGTCATGTTTGATCAATTAATGTTTTTGCTTAATAACAGGTTCTGGATAAATTTGCCATTTGTAGACAAGCCAGGCACCCTTTTGTCTTCAAAGGAATATCAAGCTACTCCTAAGAGGGTTGAACTTCAGGAGAAGAATCCATCATGTCTGTTCTTCTACTCACAAAACATTATGGAGAGCTCTTAAACACCGTCTGCTCTCTAAGAGCTCTGTTTTGTTTTTTTAAAAACATGGTTCCCGTGAGGTGAAACCCCTGAATCTCTGCCCTGGTGCAGTTCACTTGCATTTTTTCCTCTCCTCTTTTCATATGTGAGTGTGTATGTAAATGTGTTTTTCTGTTGCTGCCCTCCAGTTTTCCACTTCTCTTTTTCTCTCCCCACTCCCTCTTTAAACCGGAGATGACATTTCCACTGGCCTTTTGGTGGCCCCCTCCAAAGAGGAAAAGATCATTAAGTTTTATGCCTGCCGCTGTCTAGAGATGGATGGTTAGTCCGGTAACAAGAAGGCAGCCCAAGAGTTGACTGACAGTTATAAGAGTTTCACATGAATGTAGGATTACCACATGCACAGTTTAGCACAATTTTATGGAGTGGTTTTACGAGGAGTCAGGTAAAGAATAAAGTAAGGAATACATTCTCACCTTGGCACAAAAGCATAGTAAAACAAAACGCCACTCATTTCCATTTCAATCACCACCAACTGCAGTGATGTTTTATGTGCTTATATAAACGACAATAACACCAATCATCTCTGCTATAAAGGCAACATAGGCAAAATTGTCCAAATCCTGCAGCTGAACCTAAAATACTTTATAGAAAATGAGTTTGAAGCCACGAACTACACATGCTGCCACAAAGGAAGGTCATATTGTGTTGGATGCTGATTAGCAGCTTTTGTCTGCTACACTGAGGCCTGGCAACCATTACTTTAGTACGCATCTTCAAAGAAAAGCAAAATTTTGAGTCATCTG
The DNA here is from genome assembly GCF_022539595.1 of Amphiprion ocellaris. NCBI lineage: Eukaryota > Metazoa > Chordata > Actinopteri > Pomacentridae > Amphiprion > Amphiprion ocellaris. The sequence continues at coordinate 12,371,842 of NC_072769.1, read as the reverse complement.
CATCCAAATCACTGCTACATTGGTCAAAGAAGCGCAAAAGTATTCACATCAGGGATTAGAAGAATGACAGCTTAGGCCAAACACAAAGACACCTGTAACACAGTTTAATATGGAGATGATAGATTGGGCTAAATGGCTAAGCGGCAGTCTTCAAATCATGATTTACTGTACTCGCATTATATTTCTTACATCCCTTTCCATGAGGTGTTAATATTATTTTGTCTGCACTCTGTAATGCTCTAATACCGGGCCAACCACAATTCTGTAGCCAAGTTTAATCTCCATGAAAGTATTTGACACTTTTAGCCTGGTACTGTTGCCTTAAGTGCCAAGCATATGTATGCTTTCAGGAGCACAGGGCCCCCAGCTTCACCCTGCACTGTGCTGTGGCTGATTGAGACGGCATGATGTTTACAGGTAGTGACAGTAGTGACAGAGCGAGGCTGACAGAAGGAAGCTGGAAGGACAGTGAAGGCTCTAATGTACATCCACGAGGAAATCCCTCTCGCTCAATTACCCATTCGTACTATAAAACGAAGCGAACGCGTTGATTAAAAATCCCAATGTGTTCCTCCGTCATAACAGCTGAGGGTAGCGATGGGTACAGCTGACACAAACAGAAATTGGCACTTCAAAAAAAAAAAAAAACACGTCTGAAGAATGCAACCGGCCCACTTTATCTTTAAAGTCTTGTCACTTGTGACGGCCCGCTGAGAATGTGCAGCAAAGCAGATGGTGCTGCTTGGCGTTGAAATACAGCTCGCTGCTCTGAAACGTCTGGGGGTGTAAATAACGACCTGTCCCAGAAACACGTCACAGAGATTGAAGAAGTGAGAGGAAACTCAGAAAAGAGCTGTACACGGAGGGTCACTGAGGTAAAGGGCACAGCCAGAAAGAGATGAGATAAATGCTACACAACCAGCTGACAAACACAACACCACCGAGCATGGGCAGGGATCAGTATCTGTAAGCGGAGACTGAGAAAATGAGAAAGCGAAGCCTGACACAGCAGGGAAGATGTTGTGGTGCTCAGTACCATTGTGAGAGCCTGCTGTTCTGGGCAGCTCTCAGCGCAGCAGACTCAGTGACCACAGTCATAACTTGAAGCCCAAACATTTCTGAGAAACATGGAAGGGGGAACTAGGAGGGTCCCGCCACAGAGCAGTCCACAGCTGCAGAAGAGGAACTGGTAGAGGGTAGAGGACAAACAGAGCCTATAGTGCAGTAAATCAAACAACCACTAACTATGAAGTGGGAAAGGGGGCCGACCGGTTCACATATTTCAATGCTGAACGTTGTGTAGCTTTTAATGAGGAAATGAGAAGCATGACGCTGTTCAGAGACAATTTCTGCACTTGGAAGATAGTTCTGTTTCTCAGAGTCACACCATTTAGTTGTCCATAAACTATACGGCTAAATGTCTTCATCTGTTCACTATTTTGTACTCTGGCAATGCATCTATCTAAATCCCTTTGAAGATGTTTGGCAATTAACTAAAATTTTGTATTCATCTTTTTTGTCTAAATCTCAATATGATTAGTATAAAAAGACTGCTTACTACTGAGCTAAATATTGCTGTTGTTGTCTGCTTATCCACAGTCAAGTGTATCCAAATGCATGCAGAAACAGAGGAGGAGAGACACAAAAGTGGGTGACCAGACAGTTGTATCAGGAATGTGATGCCTATATTTTAAAATTTCTTTGTAAAAGCATTATTTCTACAATTAATTGTGAACTCTCATTGTGCATTTTATCTATCTGGATTCCGATTTAACTATCATGAGGTATCTGTCTACAAGCTAAAGACCATATTCTGTAATTTCCAATTACCATCTTTGAATTAAAGACAAACTGACGTATGACCCACCATGCCTTGAGGCATTATACTGCCACAGTTACACACAGTCACGACCACAAACTGGCGTATTCCTTCTCCTCTCCCCTCAACCCAGTCAGTGTTGGCAGACCCACAAGCTGTCACCTCTGACAGGACATGACATGTCTGACTTCCTCCCAGCCGTGACATACATGTGGAACAGAAATATCCATCTACTGTGGGCTGTTCGAGTGATAAACAGTGCAGGACATGTTTGCAAAAGTCATCTTTGACTTACAAAAAGTTATTTCTTACTCCCAAACGGCCAATTAAGAAAAACAGTAAGAAAAATGTAAAAACTACGAACTGGAGCACAAAAAAAAGTCTATAGGAAACTTTATACACATGGATACAATTAGCTGAAGGACCGTAAAGACATACTGTAATGTGGTAAAGAATATTTTCAGTCAGGTTGTTTACTGTAAAACATGTTCATACCTCTCCTCAGCTCTGCTGCCTTCGGGGCAAATGCTTTGGTCAAAAACATAGAATAAAAGTGTACCGAATATCCAACATGATTACAACAGCAGGTTAAGTATATGCAGGGTTTATCTTTGAAGAATAAGGTTTAAAATCTTTGTGTGCAACTGCAACACAACACATGGTTTCCTGAAAACGCTAGGGCTAATATCTCCATATGAGAGTTTAAATAACAGCAAGAAAAAATATCTATTTATTTAATGCTGCTGGCGCTGAACAATCTTAATGAAGTGTTTATCAGTGGTGATTGAATTACTTACTATCAGCAAGCTAGACTGATTAGCAGGATGCAAACAAAGGCTAAGTCACTTTAACTGGTGCCTGATGTGAAGCATTTTCTAATAATGCTTTGTGTAAATCAGATATAGGGCAGCATTAGGAATTAGTGCTATCAAATGTATTGTGTGTTAAGCTGCAGCACTGATACAGCAAAATGACTGCTATGGGAAAACATGCAAATTAATTTCTTAATTCAGTATTACTGTTAGTATTAGGATGCTTGTAAGCTTGCAAACTCTTAATTTGCAAAGCTGAATATGTCCCTTTACTGACCAAATATCAGGCTACAGTGTGTTTGGTGGATGCAGAGTGATAATGTGTAAATCTCTGATGATACTCTACATGATTAGACTGCAAATGGCGCAAAAAAAGATGTATGAGTACTCTTTTGGAGTTACTTTAGTGAGGATTTGACTAGGATTTGTGGTTGTAGCATCCAACAAAGCAACTATTCAGCCACTGCACTGCAAACTGGATAAAAGCAGATCATGTGATGGACCAAAAACATGGGAGAAAGCTGGTATCTCAGAAATCATGCTGCCCTCCGGGGCTTTATACTAAAGTGACTGACCATAATCTAATTTTCTTCACATCAGAAGCAACAGCCATGGAGGAAAAGGAGTTCTTCATATTCCCTGTGGAAGAGCAACTCTCCCACTCAAAATATGACCTGTTTCCTCTCTTCACCTCTCCCTGAACTTGGCAACAAACTCTCCAGAGATCAGACACGAGGGATTGTCAAAATGAAATCACATCACAACAGCTTGGCCGCATCAGTGCTCGGCTAATCCACTGCACTGGATCAAATAGAGCCTGGAAACTTTTGTGTGATGTGACGAGAGTCGGGGCTACAGCAGAAAGCCGGACTACAGAGAACCCTGGAGAATACTTAATGAGAAGCAAGAGCCATCCTGATTGGTCAACACTCACGCCTCACGATGGGGCATTGACTATCCATGCATGCTTCAGAGCTGAAGACACAATGGGAGGGAAAAGGAAGAAAGAAAAGGAGAGGGGAGGGAGAGGGTGAGGAGGGGGTGAAGCATGGTTGTGCTGACCCCCCAAACTCTCCTAGATGGCTGAACAATGGGTAAGGAGAAAGACAGGAAAAAAAGTAAGAAGAAAGCATAAGGCCTCAATCCTAAATTTGTGTGTTTTCACAAACTAAATCAATCTCCAAATCTCAGCCTCCAAACTTCCTTTTCTGCACAGAACACACATGAGACACCTGGTAAACTAACTCCAACAGCCTCAATCCACCCCACCACCACTTTCTCTTCCTCTTCCTCCCCCTCTTTAAGCCTAACTATGCCTCTTTCTCATTTCCCTCATTTTGCAACACTGAAAAGTACACAGCAAACATAAAGATCGAGCAACTCACCCAACCCTTTCCTCTCCTTCTTGTCTCTTTCTTCCTCTCCCACTCTCTTCCTCTCTCAATCACAGCTCCAGCTGGTTGAGGCTGGGCTGCTGCTCCCCTTGGCCACGCCCCCAGGGGGGTCATGTGACCGCCATCCCGAGTGGCTGGGGAGGTATTCGGCAGCCACACCCCTCATTCAGCAGAAAGTGAATGGAGAACAGTGTTGCTATAGAAAGTTATCCCAAACCACGTGTGATTATGGAAACCCACGATAGAAAAAGCTGTGTGTGTGTGTATGTTTGTTTCAAAATAAAAAACATGGGGTGTGTGCTTTAGGTAAAATAGAAACAAAACGCATTGTGTGTGTGTGTGTGTGCGTGTGTGTGTGTGTGTGTGTGTGTGTGAGAGAGAGAGAGAGAAGGAGAGGAACTTGTGCCTGTGTGCTTGCACAAGACAAGAAGCCATATCCTCCTTCCCTGTCCTTCTGTGTGTCCATCTGCTCTCTGCCTCCCACTGGTTTGTCTCACAGAGGAGGGTATTAGATTGTATTTGTGTGTGTCTGTGTGTCTGTGTGTGTGTGTGTGTGTGCACATGCTGAAATCATTTGGTCGTCTCTCTCCTTCAATCCTCCACAACTCGATCAGTCTTTCTGTCTGACAAACACACATCTCCATCCCTCAAACTGTGGCTGACTCATGACTACTAGAGCCATGACTAACACAGAGCATTTCTAAGTTTGGACGAGCTTTAAAGGAAACATTTACAAATGCACCACCTTGTTTTCGAATCTGTACGCTAAAAATGAAGCGAGAGCAAGTATTAGTTTTTCCTAAACATAGCCTGGAAGTAGGGGGAGACAGCTAGTGTAGTTCCCACCAAATAATAATGATTATCTAAAAGTGCCACTAAAGATGATGAAATAATTCATATTGGGTTATATGTTATGCTATGCTATGCTATGCTATGCTATGCTATGCTATGTTACGTTATGTTATGTTATGTTATATTATGCTATGTTATGTTATGTTATGCTATGCTATGCTATCCTATATTATGCTATGTTATGTTATGCTATGCTATGCTATGCTATGCTATGTTATGTTATGTTATGTTATGCTATGTTATGTTATGTTATATTATGCTATGTTATGTTATGTTATGTTATGCTATGTTATGCTGTTATGTTATGCTATGTTATGCTATGTTATGTTATGTTATGTTATGTTATGTTATGTTATATTATGCTATGTTATGTTATGTTATGCTATGCTATGTTATCCTATGTTATGCTATGTTATGTTATGTTATGTTATGCTATGTTATCCTATGTTATCCTATGTTATGCTATGTTATGTTATGTTATGTTATGTTATGTTATGTTATGTTATGTTATGTTATGTTATGTTATGTTATGTTATGTTATGTTATGTTATGTTATGGCTGCTTTTTGGGCAGGTGGCTTCCTGGAGTCTCAGCTGGTTGCTTGGCAATGTCAAACAATCCCAGTGGATATTTTTCCATTGAAAGGATTTTTTTAAAGAGGTCATCAGTCAAGGAAAAGATGTTCAAAACAGGTTAAAAAAAAGACAGTTTTTTTTCCAATGACTGATAATGTTGACTGAACATTCACACTGCTAACAGTAGTGAAGATTTTCATTCTTTTATGTACATTTCAAAGCTTAGTCGACGACAAAAATGACATAAGATCTACTAAGGGTGAGCAAAAAGCACTACTATGCGCATGGATCATAAATAAAGCCTTGTTAGTGCTAACCTGCATTTTGAGCTACTGAACTTATCAGCAGTTGCAAAGAGGAAGCACAAACCGCAGGCTTATACTGCTCATATTGGAGGGGCAAAAGGTAAGTTCTACTTCTGGAGTAGTTGAAACTCAAAGACATCATAGTAATAAGCAGTAAGAACAATTTCTTGTTTTACATTAATGTACTCAGCTACTCCCATTGCAAGGTCCTGGAAGTTTCTTATTGGCAGCCTGTAACCTTCAGTTTCATATTTTTGACATTTCATAGGAAACATTAAAGACACTAAAATTAGGTCACCCACCTCCCACAAAGGTCTCAGAAAATGCTTCTCACTCCCCATATTCAAGAAATCCATAAGGACACATCCTTTCAACGCTGTCTACAACTCATAATCTCCTTTTCTATATGCTCCTTTCTCCATTTTATATGTTTTGCATTCTTGCTTACTTTGTAAAGCACCCTTGAGTGTCTTGAAAAGTGCAACATAAGTATTATATATTTATAATATTATGTGTTATTAGGTCTTCTTCTTCATGCATTACACCAGCTGAATATAACTTTGGAGAAATACTTTTTTATTAATATATATTGTCTCTCTTTCAACTTACAACTGAACAAATCGTCAAAAAGATTCCACAAATCTGTGTTTCATGACATGTTGATGATGTAACTGCATTTTAGCTGGTTGAAAAGAGGGTAAACTGAAGACTTCAGACCAAATATCGCTCAGTTTTTAACTTGAAAATGACTTTGTTGCTTACTGGGACCAGCTGAGACTCAGAGGATTTCACCTTTGGGTGGATCCAGGCCAGCTGTTTCCTTCTGAGTATTTCCGACGACGTCAAACTATTCTTTTAAAAGAGGAATACCTAAAAGGCGAACACAGCCATTTGTCACTGCTGGTTTACATGCTACATTGCTGCACATGTTGTTTTTATTTTGCTGTAATCCACCACCACTCACTGCACAGAAATATGAAATAATCATGTAGCAACACGACTGTAGACTAAAGCTGCATTGAAGTCAATACTGGCTGCAAAACAGATGAAAGTGCTTCCAAATCCCAAATGTTCCCTGGAAAATGGTATTGTGTGCTTCTTCCTGTGTCCCAGCTCTCCCACAACAGAGAGATTCACATTTATCACTTCCAATCCTCTGACTACAAAATACTAATGCAGTCAACATGCGAAGCGCTGTTTGCTAAGAATAGATTTTATGATTAAAGAAAAAGAAAGATTTCTGGTTATAAAATGGATTTGGGCTTAACCGAGTGGAACAAGAGGGTGATTAATTTGTTCCTTTGTTGATATGGCTTTTTTTTCCCATCAGCACAGAGACTGAAGGTCTGAGAGGGGTTTTCATAGCATTCAGCAGAAATGCTTCCTTCCTGTCAAAGCTGGAGCTGAATCTCTTACTTGGTGGTGGTTTTGCTGTGAATGTGTGAAAGCATAGATGCACCAAACAGCATGCGTTTATCAGATTAATCTGTGCTGCACGCTGAACATATCATATCAGTTTCTACCTACGAGCTATACTGGTGTATGTTTTCATGGCACATGTTAAGAAAACTCAGCAAACTTGATTTAAACTTTACATTTAAACTGATTTTACACACCGGCAACTGGTAAAGATTAGCTTCCAGTATCCAGATTGAAAAACTGATCCATGTCAGTATCTATCATGGCAACACAACTTCCTCTGTAAAAAGGAATTTACGATTATTTTTCTTGTCTAAGCATTTACAACCTCTGGACTATGCAGAGGTAACTGACAAACCGGGGTTCAGTTTCTGTTATCTCCGCTCTGGGCTGTCAATGTTTCATTAGTTATCAATAAAATCAATCACAACAGTAAATCTAGCAATGCACTTTCTCTCAAAATGTTGATAAATCTAGAGAACAGGGTCCTAAATCTGCCTCAGACCACCCTCCAGTGTGGAAACAGGATGAAGCTGACTGTTCTCAAGAACATGCTTTCGATGGGTGGCAACTTTTCACAAATTCCTGCCGTAAATCTCTTTTTATCAAAGAAAATATTTTCCATACGGTTGTCATGAGACAGTAAATAATGTTGTCAGTATGAACCTCGTGGCACACTAGTGTCTGAAGCTGCAGTTTCCTCTTGTGGGAACCACAGATCAAAGGAGAGGTCTGCTTCGTAGTAATAGTGTAATTTTATCAATGCTGCAAAGAGTCTAAAAGGCGGTTTTGAGTAAAGACACGTGGGTTTGTACATGCATGGAACAGATATAAGCTTAGGGGTAAATATTGTATGATACACAGGTCCTGTTTATGTTTAAAGCACCGCCACCCACAACAGAAGAAGCACCGAGTGATCAGTGTGAGCGTCCATATTTTAACTGCATAAGTCAAATGGTACTGCTCTGCAAAGCTCAATGTTAGGGGCTGTAGCCGTGTTTCATTATTTATCCCTTGAAAACATAGTCTCCATTATAGCTCAAAACATCAAATCATCAAATCCTGTGGGCTGCAAAGGTAACCGAAGACTAATACGCAGTGATAACTATCGTGCCGTGAGTCCAACTGGGGGAAAATCTGTGATTGGCCCAAAGGTCAGGGCTGATTGCTGCAGGCCACCCAATCAGAGCAGAGCACATATGGAGCTGATTAAAAGCGTCACCTCCATGACTCAGTGGATCAAGTGACTTGGTGATACATCCTCTTTGCCTGGGGAGGATGGAGAGCTGAGGCGAGGGCAGAAAGCAAGGAGGAGGAGGAAGAAGGATGTAAAGGGGAAAGAGGAGGCAATGAAAAAAGAGATAAAATAGGAGGGGGGTGCTTTGACAAAGAAAGAGGGAGAAGGGGAAAGAGGAAGAACATCTGGCTTGGCCTAGATATCTACAGGGAAGATAGCTGGGTCTGTTGGAGACTTCCTGTTGTGTTTTTTCGCTCTGCTCCCCTGTGGTGCAAATGGAGACAGCATGTGTGACGAGTGAGGACACCCTGAAGTGGCCTCCAAGACTCGGCCTCCTCCTGAAATCACTGAACATAAACTAACAGTACAGATGGATTGATCTGTGTATACATTCTGAGCTTCTTCACATGTTGACAGTGAAATAGTTCTTCCCTCCAGGTTAACTCCACTTGGAGATATTATCTCAAGGTTACCATAACTCAGGCTCGTGTTTGCTTTTTCATCAGCGTTTTACCGTACTAACAGAGAAAGAAGTCCTAGCTGTTTTCAGAATGATGACCGTAAAGGAGATAAACTGGCCAGATTTTGTAGTCAGAGCATTTGTTTATTGGGGGAGTGTTTGCCCGTGGTATCTTTTTGTCCACTTTAAGCCACCAGAGCTTTCCCAGCTGGACTCCTTAATACAGAGAGCCTTGAAAGACAGAAGGAAATAGCAGCTTATACCTCTTTCAGCTACCATGCGCTCAAATTAAGTTTTCTTTCAAATTAAACCACCACCACGACTTGTTTCTACAACGCAACAGAATGAAAAATGTCAGAAAAAAGACAGAAAAAAATGTTCAACCAGCATTTTTCTATGCATCCTTTTCCCACATCCCCATCTGAAGAGGATTCATCATGCCTCTGCTTGATTGGCCTTAATGGGAACCAGGCAGCTCTCCTATCTCTGAAGAGGGATTGTCTAAAACAGCCAAGCTCTAAAGCCAAGAACTGAACAGATACTCACAGGGGGTTTCTGTCTTGTGGTCGTTGCACATCTCACTGCAAGTAGACGTCATCTCTCCTGCAAGTTCTTATCGTTTCTCTGTTCCTTCCAGTAGGATTTAAGAACTAAAACTCCAACCTTCTAGTTTCTTTCTATGTGGCAGCTGCTGTTAAATTTGTACAACTCTAGGAGCTTACTGAACTAACTACCCTTTCCAGTGCACACACATACCAACATGTGCTCTCTCATGATGTTCTGGAGTCGAAGTCTTCCCTTGATGAACAATAAACAGAGTGACTCGAGGGGATCGGCCTTCTGGGGAATCCCTGGCCCCTCGCTAGATCTGCGGGGGCGAGAGATAGGAATGACTCAACTCGAAAAACGAAGAGAAGCTGGAAGAGCTCTGTGATTAAACTCTTAGTGCGGTTGCTGCATGTCTTCGAGAAACATCTAACCGAGTTATGACGCTAATTACCTATAATAGAAACCTTCCAAGTGCAGAGACAGGAAAGCCAAGAGAGAGTGAGAGAGAGACAGGAAGAATTTCTGCTTTTAGAGACCGTGCACAATTATCTTCCTAAACTGGTGACATTCAGAATTTGTTTGTCAGGATCAGACAATGAGAAGCATTTCCAGCCAATGCTGAATTACAGTGCGTAACAGATTAACTCATCCGAGGCAACTTGCCCTTTCTCGCTTCAGCTGTGCCTTCTGCCTCCATCTGCCTCCTCTTCTCCTGAGTGATGTTGATTTCTGCAGTCTGCTGTTTAGCATCACCAAGAACTTCACGCCATCGAGGCTGGAGGTGAAAGTTCACTCCAAGTTCCTCCAAGCTCCCTCGTCAAGCCTTTCCCTAACAGACGATGGTGTTCTTCGAAGAACTCAATTGCCCGAAAACCACAAAGCTGCAGGCGCATTACCTAAATCCCTAAATTATCATTGCAAATCTCAGTTATAGCATAAGATTCAGTCCCGGACCAGTGCTTTTAAAGTCCGTGCCAAATTCTTCCGATTACTGCAAAGTTAAGACTGGAGTATGCCTAATGATTGGATAAAGACTGCCTGTACGTTCTCAGCCGAGGAACCAATCAGTCAGCTAAGTAGCACGTCTGCAGAAGGCTTGCACAGCTAATCTAACACATTAATCTGAAGGGTGAAAAAGGAAAGACTACTTAAGCTGAGAAGAGGCACTGAGGATTACTAACAGAAAAGGCATGTAGTACTTCCATTACGCCTGAACTAAATTCTATGGTAGTAAATGCCTTATTTTCATTTTAGTTTATCTTTACACTGTGCTCTTTGTGTGCTAAGAGCTAAAAAATGAAACGGAGAAGAGAGTTAAATTTCACCTGTACATTGTTGACTGCTTGGCAACAGAGTAAATGGAGATTCAGTTACATCTTATGAGCATTATGTATGTTGGTGTTATGGTCCAGGTGGGGTAAAAGTGTGATTTGAATGTGAATATTTATGTCACTTCATGGCATATCTTAAAGACCCATGTGTCTTGATATCAGTATTGATTTTTACTTATGAAAAAATTACTCCAACAGTGGATTTAAATATACTTGCTATACTTGTTTTGAGTGGTATCTTAGTACCCAGTGTGTTGACTTCCCACCTTGAAAAATCAATTTAGGAACATTTCTTTAGTTTCAATTGACAAAGAAAATCTCCAAAACACAAATTAATAGAGACCAGATTCTATGCATGATTCTTGCATGTAAACTGGCAAATATGTGCCTATAAAAAACAGAAAGATTGTGGTACATTTTCTTTACTGCAGAATCTGCATACGCCAGTTCGATAAACTTCCATTAATCCATGTATTAGCTCTACCTGCCTTATCCTGCAAAGGGTCAATGAGCAAAAGGTGGGGAAGCAGGTCGTTCAAGTTCAGCACAGGGTTAATACAAAGAGACAACCGTGCGTGCTTATATTCACACTTACAGCCAATTTAGAATACCCAATTAACCTACAATGCATGTGTTTGAACTGTAGGACGAGCACCCAGAGAAAACACAGGCACAGCAGGAACATGCAAACTCCACACAGCAAGATCCCCCGCCGACCAACAGGTTCAAACCCAGAACCACCACTGTGCCCACTGGATTGTATAAACTGCATGTTCGTTATCAGGTGCATCAACTTTGTAATGCGCTTCTGTTCTATTGCACTGGTTTTTATGATCAAACAAGCTGGGAAAAGACAGTTGTAATGGTCATACAAGGTGATAACGAGTCAACCAGCCAGTTTCAGACTGCTGCCAAATGGCCAAAAGCTGCTGTATCATCTTAGAGTCAGACACACACTTAAGTGGATAATCACCTTTAGTTGGTGCAACATAAGGGACAAGACTGTTCACTCGTAGTTATTTTTTAACTTTCCACACATGCTCACTTCAAGCAGACACACACCATCACACATGAATCCCTCTGTTCCCTAAACAACTAATTTCAGCAGATGGCAGGACTGTGGCACTAAAGTCCATCTGTCTGTCCGCACACACACACACACACACACACACACACACACACACACACACACACACACACACACACACACACACACACACACACACACACACACACACACACACACACACACACAGTTATTGTTTTTCATTATGTTCTCTGTCAGACAAGCGAGTAAAACATAATTTAAAGAGATAAATCATTGTTAATATGAATATTTCTTCTTCATTAAAACCTCTGTTGGTGTAAATATGAATTCATCACTTTGCACATTGTCTAACTAGACAAGATCTGAAGATAAGTTGATCAGATTTACTCACCTAATTTTGCAGTGTAAATAGGTCAATAAGAATTTGAATACAAAGGCCTCGATGCTCAAGCCCCATCTCATCTGTAAGACACCATAGTATCTTACTGTCCTGATAGAGTGCTTCACTCTCAAAGTGCAAGCTTACTTGTGGTTCCTTAAGTTTCCAAAGTGGAACGGGAGACTTCAGCTATCAGGAAGCAGCTAACAGTTTGGATTTATTAGGCAAACACCTTCTGTAGACTTAAAGCTTTCCTTTTTGATAAAAGCTGATAGTTATGGCTGGCTAAGGTGACCCTGAAATACCTCTTTGTTTTGTTGCTACAGGCCAAGATTGTAGGAGGACTTCCCACGATGCACTGAGCATCTGTCTTCCCCTCTCTTTCATACACTGGCATTTATATGCCACCATTGCATTGTGTCTGCTCTCACTATTATTTTTTGTTTAGTCCTCTTTGCAGATATCTCTGGCTTTGCAGCTGCACAGTTCTGGTCTGCAGTTACTTGCCCCATCATCCTTACCAGTGTCTGTAGTTTGTTATTTGTCTCGCCGCCATCCTTTTCTCTCTCCCCTTTACCCTCACCCCAACTGTTCGAGGCAGATGGCTGTCCTGCCTGAGCATGGATCTACCGGAGGTTTCTTCCGGGCAAAAGGGACTTTTTTCCCTTACTGTTGCTAACGGCTTGCTCAAAGCGAAATCATTGGATTTGTTTGACTTCTTTCTATAATATAATATTGTAAGATTAGAACATTACTATGCAAAATGCCCTAAGATGACCTATGTTGTGATTTGATACTATATAAACAAAACTGAATTGAACTCAGGACAAATTTAATTTGTTGGATTCAGAAATGCAGTAACAGCATATACATATACTGCTACCGTACTGTGAAGCTAATGCAATTTATCATCCTGCTGGTTATTGTTTTTGTTTTTCTTGAGTTACATATGGTTACCTTGCATGTGTATTCAGTGTGGAGAAAAAAAATCATTGTAAATCTGACAGGTTGTCTGACGGGTCACTGGCTGCACATCAGTCCTCTCAAGTCAACAAATCTTGACTGATGACATTGAAAAAGCAGCGGCTCATACTGGCACGGTGCATTTTCCCCCCATTTCCAGATCCAACACGTCTCTGGCTTCATTTTTCTACTGTCGTGGCCAAGATAAGAGATATGATTTTCCCATCATTTCCTTGGACAAAGGAATCACAGCGGCATCTCATATCAGGATAAACAAGAGGGAGGATTCACACAGAGATGAACGTAGATAATGTCAGCTGAGACTGAACGTTATCTTGGTTTGCTTCATCAGGCTCTGATGGCCCATATCATTGTGTCTGTATTTTGTGTTACAGCTAGGTTGATGTGTGTGGGTGTGCATGTGTTTAAAGTTAAGCTGTTTTGTAAAACTCCCTGTGGAAGACAAAGTGTGAACATACTAACAAAAGTCATGGCTGCAGTCTGATGAGAGTGAAGTGAAGTAGTGTGCGCTTGAATATGCATGTGCTTTTAAATGTGAAGTGAAATATGCAAGTATGCTGGGGTTGCACAAGAAACTGAATGAAGAGGGGGGAGTTTACAGCAGCGAAGGGATTTGGCATAATGACTGAAAAGGGCAGAGGTCTTTCTGCAGTGGTGGGAAACTTCTTTAACCCTTGACTTCCCCCAGATGCTCAATGTAAACTTCAACTTCCGAAAGCCTTATCTGGAGGAGAGGGGAACTGTGTGAGTGTGTGTCCTTGTGAGTCCACTTATCTGGGGCAGAAGGGCTGTCCCTTTCCCATTGGTCAGCTCCACCCCCTTCCTCCAATGTAAGATGTTCATTACAAATGAGGAAAACATTTCATGTCAAGATTTGTTAGTATCCGCACACTTCAAAGAGCTACATAGCGGGGTACTGGATAAGTCTCTGTCCAAAATGATATACAGGAGTGTTAAAAACTTTAATCAGATGTAAATGGAAAAGCCTGACATTACTTTGCTGATGCATTTCTACAGCAGCTGCACCAGTGTGCTCTGAGTTCCTGACCCCGTTTCTTTATCCAGCTGCAGTCATGAAAGAAAGTACAGTTATACTATAGATAACATGTTTCATTTCTATTTGCAAATGCCACTGGCTGCAAAAAGAGACGGGAGTACAGCTTTATTTTACCTGCCAAGCAGATTCAACCTCTAACCAGATTTTACCTGTCACACACTGCCTCCCGGTGGCTGGTGAGGGAAACACATCAACAGTGAAAGACATTCAAGATAATAAGAAGTGGCACTTGTCACTGTTCACATTGTTGAACTCTGAAGACAGACGTAACAGACTGGAGGCTCACTGACTTTAAGTGAGCAAAACAACACATTATTTGGTTGTCCTGGACAATCTGCGCTTCAGTGGAAGAGCATCATCTTAAAGTATAGACACAATTCTACTAATTAAATTCACTTTAAGTGAAAAAAAATCAAACTTGAGCTCAACACGGAAAAGGAAGAGCTGAGATAAACTAGGCAATGATACCTTAAAAAATTCAACTTATTTAAATATCAACTTTTATTTTGAAATTCCTAAAAATAACTCTTGGTCTTTAAGCATTACAGAGTGATGACAGGGCTGTCTATTTTTTAGAGGTGTGTCCTCGGGCCTAATGCAACAGTTTCAGTTCACTGCAAGTAATGGTCATTGGAGAAAGAGTCCTTCATCATCACATAAGTGTTGCTTGCCTTGAGTGTATTTCCTTAAAAAACAACAACAAAAAAAAACACCAGAAATTTAAGACATGTCAAACAAAGCAAAACTGAGCTGTTGGGTTAAAGTCAAAATCAAACACCACCTTTTCCCCCACAAGCACGCAGGCAAAAATCTGTCTTTTGCTTTGCCTCTCTCTCTCTCTCTCTCTCTCTCTCTCTCTCTCTCTCTCTCTCTCTCTCTCTCTCTCTCTCTCTCTCTCTCTGTCTTTTTTCTGGGTAATTAGCTGACAGGTCACACTGCATAATGGTCTGGGATCAGTCCACAGTAATTACACTGGGAGAGGATTGACCTCGGATATGCCTCTGCCTGAGGGTGCAAATATATGTGTGTGTGTGTGTGAGTGTGCTTGTGTAGGTGTGTCGAAGAGAGACAACAAAAATAAGACCAAAAATCTGAGATGAAGAAAGTGTGTTTGTGTGTGTCTCTGTGCCCTTTTTTGACCTATGGACAGGCAGAGACAAATCACCCTCTGCCCTCCACGGGTCCATTCTCTCCACTTTCAGAAGGTCAATCCCAAAAGACAAATGGCTTCGGCTGTTTTTTATTCCATAATGACTGCACCTCAATTATGAAAACAAATGTAGTACGAGATAATCTGTTTATTTAGGCATATTCCAGTTGTGCATAAAGCCAATGCTTGGCTGAAACAAGGACATCTCTTTTGTTCTTCACCGTCACAACAGGAAGACATGAAGTGGCGCCTCAGTAACACCCATTAAATACACACTTCTCCTCAAAAAGCAGCACTATTTATAGCTGTCCTCTCCACTTTGTTCAGATTATGAAAGGATATGTCTGATTTCTGATCCATTTCCGATGCTTTCAAAGTCTTGTTCACCCTTATCACATTAAAACACTAAAGAAGTTAATAAATGAGGATACTGGATGCGACCCCATTGATAACCTACCAGCCCCATTATCCCTTTGATGAGGACACTATTTATGACCTGTCCCTGTGTCTAGATAGTGTAACTAACTAGGTAAAAGCAACTTTGTCCTTTATTTTGTACAAGATAACCTCCTGCTTGATGGTTTGAACATGGAATTGGGCTGGAAATACAAGCCTTTGGGGGAGACAAAGTTCCTCAAACTTAAAAGCTGGCATGAAAAGTGAAAAGAACCCCAGCTATTTCTGACCGCTGCTTGTCCGAGCTTTTCTGTCTAGAGATGTTAGATAGAGCTCTTTGTGCGATGTTTGATGGCTTGATGAACAGCAGGCCTGCCTGTCGAGATAAGGCGCCCCGTTTGAGGTGAATGAACAGAGGTGGAGCAGCAGATACCAATCAGAATGAGTCTAGTGTTTCTAGCCCCAAGTGATGGTCAGGGTTTCTCGTCATTTTTCTTGAATATACGACAGCAATCTAACATCACTAACAGCATCACTTTAAAGCTGTAACATACATATTCTTTATCGGCTTCTTCCAACACTTGAAGATACGTTACAGTTGAATTGATATTAAAGCATATTTTATGGCATCACATTATACCAAGTGGATAATTCTGAATGTCTCGTGCAAGATTTTATGGCATCACATTTCTCTGCAATTCAGTTTGATACATTTATTATCAAAGGAAACCTTGAGATGAGATGTGGCTAGAATTCAAATGGCTAAAACATCAGTTTGTTGTGATAGATTTCTTATAAGAGTACCTAGATTGAAGGGGTTAATATACTGAGGGCATCTCAGCATGTGAACAATGTGGATGGGTGCACATAAATGCAAGAAGTGCAAGAAAAAATTTGCAGCATGGGTTAATTTCATGGCTCAAAGTGGATTTGTGCCATTGCATGCTGCCCTGATCCTGGTTCTGTCTGTTAATGGGGAGTTTTTATTCCTGGACATTGCTGGATCTGTATCTATGATACTCTAATGACCTTGCTACATACAGTTCCCCAAGCTGCTGAGAATGACACATGTTATGATTTGGTGCTGTTTAAATAAAATGTAACTGAATTCCGTGACCTCTTTTGACTTCAAAGCCCCTGAAAATGACATACTTGCTCGTCAGTCGTCCACCAACAACTGCAGTCCACGCCATGTGGATGTGTGTCCCTGGCTCTTTTCATGCTGACCTTTTACACAAACATCCTGGCGTATCTCATTCTCTGTGATGCTCACATCAAAGTGCGAAGGGATATTGGCTGGGAAGCTGACCGACTTAGATCACATGACCCCTGAGAGAGGAAGTGCTGTGCAGTGAGGTCACACTGCAGGGGAAACAATCACACGGAGAGTACACGGAAGGAAGAACAGCGAGCTCGGTGTGCAAACGATGTGTGATTTCATTTCCTCCTGGAAAAACTGAATGGGCAGGAAGGCACCTTATTTAACTCCTAAAACCCAGTCAACAGCCACATGGAACAATAATAAAACAATGCTAAGTAATCTGTGCTTGTAGTGTTGTGGAAAGCTCTCGAATCCATCCATCTTTTCACATGTATGTCAATTAAAACCAATTACAATTGCAACAACAGGGCAAAATATCATATACAAACATTCCAAATCTGTGACTGCAGTCCTATTAGAAGTAAGTGTTGCTGTTGTGGTGCCTGTTTTTGTTAAAGTTTTCCTGATGTATCCTGAGGTAGAGCAGAGCTGGGTGGGCCCAGTCACAACCACTGGACCCTCCAGGCAGGTCACTCTTCATTTAGACCCCATTACGGCCTCTCCCTGTGGACAAATAAGTGGCTACAGCTCCCCGTAATCTCGAAGAAACCCATGTAAAGCTTTCTTCACAGACACAGCCAAGAGATTTATGGTCACATGCAGTAAAACACTGCAGGTCCAACATGACATACCGCAGCAGAGGCTCACAGGCGCAGACACTGGGACATTGTTTGAAATCTGACAACAGAACATCTGCCAAGTTTTACAAAACGTGGGATTTCATCTTAAAGCTAGTCTAAAAGTACAAACTGGGATCAGTAAGCATGAAATGACCTAAATCAACAGGAAAACACACCCCAAATTATTTCATCAAGACATAATTACAAAAATACTTGGCAAAGTAGTTAATAGCGATATGAGTTTTCCAATACAACATAGTTTTCCTCTTTTTCTGTAGTTTCATGATGTTGCAAGCGAGCAACCATTTATTTGCATACGTGACTAAAGGCAGAAATAAATAGATAACACGTGTAGCAGCAATGGCTCGATGGCCATAATCCACAACTTTTATAATGACGTTGTATAAACGGAGAATGTGAGAACAATTTGACAATGTGAAAGGGTTCACTCAGGGTGATGAACCTACAGAATCTGTCCTCAGCTTTACAGTTTCATGTTGAGTTTTCCAAATGAATAATCATTTTTTGGTTTGTTGGTTGTTTGAAAAATAGTTTGCCATGTCAATAGCCAAAAAATCTGTTATTTTAGATTTTACTTTCATACAATAACCTAAAACGTCATATACTTATACTGTCTATATGTTGTTAATGTGCTGTTATGTGAGTCTACTATCTTATAAATTTTTTAAAAAATATTTAATTATACTTCTAAATTACCCCAGACTTACTCAAATCTAGCTGGGTAATTGTGAGAGAGCTTGATAGATGTTTACTCCATTTAGGGGAAAATGAAAGAAACATATGTTTGTGCATTAACCATACGTACACCCTTAAGACTTAAACGTGAAGTCTGTGATTCTGGAGATTTCTGATATTTGACCAGTTAATATATTTAGATAGTTAGCATGTGCCAGTTTTAACATCCCTCTCACTGTCTTCTTTCTAGCCTAACACATTGGATATCGACTTTCTCCTCTCCGTCTGCTATTTGTGTATTACTGTTTTCAAAATTCCCTTTGCTACAGGAAACAACAACCTCCAAACAACACCCTACATGCTGTCTTGCCGAGGATTTAGATCCTCACTGAGGCAGGTCTACTTGGTTCTTTTAATGAGTAGCCATTTTAATTACAGTGCAAATTTTCCACCCACACAATTCTGCCGTTGCTATTTGCAGGGACACCACCACTGTGTCCTGGGCTTTCCATCAAAACTAGATGATTGTGATTAGTTAAAAGAAATACAAACAAGTCTGAGCTTGCATATCTCTGTGAAGATAAGTCTGGCTATGCAAAAATGTCCCTTTTCTAACTCATCTCCCTTCCATCTCTGTTACCCCCTGAACAAATGACATTGCTACTCCTTGTTTTGATGAAATATTTTCATTAAATTTATAAAATATGAATGAACTAAAGCACTAAAATGTGTACATAAGTCATTCTGACATAGAACATATTTGTTTAAAGGTTAAATAGATTTTTTGTGTCTTTAATTTTAATTGGAAACCATTTTTAAGAGAATAAAATTGAACCACAACTGACTTGGTTAAATATATTTTGCAATTGGTGTACACCTTAGAATTGTCTTTACAACCTTAATTAACTAATGTTGTAATGTGGGTTACACAGAGGAGTCAGGATTAAACTGCCTGTCTGAGTTATTAATGTCAGACTTACTGTATTCTGGATGCTGATGGATCCCGTCATAAGTTGCATCATACAAATCAAGCATAACAATGTGGGATAAAATCTATCCATCTTTGCTGCAAATAGCTTCACAGCAACTAAAACACTAATTACTGTTTAACAGCCATATTATTTTTCTGGTGCTGCAAAGGTTAGACTTTCATCACATCTAAAAAAAACCACCCAGGCTCCAGTATGGTATGAAGAAGACATGTGGATAACCATAAATACAGACAAACAGTCTGCTGTTTCTGCAGACAGACGGGGCTCCAAGGACAAAGCGGAGAAAGAGCATAAGGATATAAAGTCAAGCGAAAATCCATATACATCACAGACTAACTCAAATGTAATCTGGAAACTGTGACAAAGTTTTTCACCCAGAGGGATTAGAAAGAAAAGTTGCTGTTTTCTCATCACATGAGAAAATGCAATTTGGTTTTATTTGACTTTCAGACGGGCTCTCACAGTCACTTTAATCTCTTTTCCGCTGATGACATTGCCACACCAAACTGGCAAGTCGATTCTGAAGCAATTACACAAGCTGGTGAACTAAATCGCAGAACCAAAGCACCACTTTGCAAAAATAGTTCATCAACAACAAGCAACTTCCAAGAACATCCATCCACAAGAGCAGTCACAACAGCAAAGCTGCAGAACAGGAAGATACAAACTACAAACTAACTTCAGTATACTCTGGCAAAGGAAAAACTTGTTTCACTGCTGTTCGTGCAGCAATTTATCAAAAAATTAAGCATTTACCAAAAATCTAAACCCATTTAGGCAGGTAAGTCAAGGTTACATGGATGCCAATCACAACACTCTAGTACTAACTGGGTCAAATACATTTGCTGTGAGTTTGGTTCTATGTTTTATGTATTCAAAAGTTTCTTTTGTTTGCATTTTATTTCTGATTCTGATTCTGATTCTGTCACTAACAATGATTAGTGGGACAGAGAAGTGTGTCTGGAACACATGTGGGTTGGTCTGATAGATGGTTGAAGCAGACTTACTGTCAGGGTTGGGGGATTTGCGTCCAGCATGGTTGGGCGAAGAGCAGCGGAAGGTGGTGACGATGGTGTTGTGGTGAGGGTTGGGGTGGTGTGGGTGGTGCACTGGCTGGTGGTGGCCATTGTTCTCCGGAGGAGCTCTGGTGATGTTGATATCAGGTTTGCGGACGTCCCCGGGACTGGGGGGTTCAAATTTGCGGGCGTGATTCTGCTCAGGGGCTCTACTGAACCCGTTGTTGTTGTTGTTGCCCTCGTTGCGGCGAATCACCGGGGAGTCGGTCGGCGTCTTGGCAAAGGTCACCTCCCTCTTGTGGGTCATCTCGGGCGTCTTGGAGTGTCCCAGGACTTCGGGACGTTTCAGGGCACTGTTGCTCACAAAGCGTGTGGAGGCAGGGCTGGTGGCGTTGTCTACCTGCTTGCTGGAAGAAGAGATGTCGATGGAAAGTTCAGAGCGGCGCGACACAGGCTCGGGGGTCTTGGAGCCTCCACCGCCCATGATGGAGCGCGGTTGGGTGTAGTTGAGGTTGTTGTTGTTGGTGGCCGGGCCGGCAGTGCCCAGGTCCCGGTAGTAGATGCTGGTGGGAGACATGGCATTACGGTGGGGGGAGCTGGTGGTCCGTCTGGAGCCGGGAGAAGAGTGAGATGAAGTGTCGACATCCTCCACCTCAAAGGATCTCTTCAGGGCTGCATGAAGGAGACAGAGACAGTATATCAGTCACATGGTCATTTGATCAGAAATAAACAGCTATTTTCATTATTTTGACAATACTATCTGGGTGATTTTTTTAACCAGCTGAGGTTACTGCTTTTCCAGTGTGATGACTTAGTGCTTTTCTCTTTGAATATCATTGCAAATCAAGTAGAATTGGATTTGAACTGGTGAAGAGACAAAACAACAAAAGAAATACAAATACAACTTTAGAAATCGGTTAGACAGCAATTTCTAACATTATAGACACACAGACAATTAAAATAATCCCTAATTACTGTATTTTTACACTGTTTAACAATCCAAGAGCCATTCCAAAATTTTTTCTTCTTTCAAAATCTTACCACGAAGTACAAGCAAAGTAACGTAAAATATCGAAAGTATTCTGCCAAAATATATTTACAATGTGACTGATTTATCATTATGAATGATACAGTTGGGTTGTCAACAGTGTTGCATTAACACATAAGCAGCATTTTATTGCTTTACTGTAGCTGGTTGACATATAAGTAGGATTATTATTGGTATAGAAGAAGAAACATAGTTCTGCTCCACAACTGTGCAGTCATATTTGTTGCAATAGCAGTATTTCTAAAGTGTAGTTAAATATACTTAGCTACTTTCTACCAGTGTATTAAACAGAGAATAATATATTGAAAGCACATCCATTTGCTGTCCCAGTTTCTTCACCAAAAACAATCTCATCTTTCCCTTATAAACAATTTATTTGTCAAGATTGTTGTTTATGGCATGTCGGAAAAATATCATAAAATATTCAACAAAAAGGTCACACCAATTAACTGAGCAAAATAAAAAAGTTAATTGCTCTCCTACAAAACATTATGAATAGTATCCAAGTAGTAAAGTGCCTGTGGTTTGAGGGTGGAGGAGCTGGAGAAGCAATCGTTGTGGCACACAAAGAAACAGCTTGCACTCTCAATTAAGCCAGACCTTTCTAATTTCATTACATCCTCAGTCACCGGCAGTGGGTTTTTCACCAGTTTAGAACATGTTAAAGTCAACTCATGCATTACTTGGATGCTATGTGTGTGGTACACTACAATATAAAAGTCGAGGGTTTTACACAGGGCCACTTGAAGCATTTCACAACAAGCTATAATGCATGCAATCAGCCAACCATCATTCACTGCTGGGCATTTAGGCAAAAAAAGTCCCAAGACTCCCTGTTGTTGAGCAACATCAGTGCACAGATAAAGGAGCATCATTCCCCGAAGGATAGTTATGATGTGAGAAACAGCACTGTCCACAATGAAGATATTGAGGGATGGAATCACCCGCTGGGAAGATTGCACTGGCTGCAAGTCAACTTGAATTTGACTCCCAATAAGGATTTGCTGTGCCAAGCCAGTGGCCAGGAGCCTGCATCATAATGACACACTAGTTAGACTAGTCCGCTCACGCACACCCTTAAGAACATCTCTAGTTACTTTCAATCCAAAACACAGTGCTGACTATTTGATTTGTGTGTGGCTTGTGGTGTGCCTCAGGTGCTCGTGTTTTTGTGCAGCTGTTTGTAGTTTTGTTCAGAATGCTTGTAAAAAAAACTGTTACAGGAATGTATACATGTTTATTTTTAAGCAGCTAAACCCACAGGGAGGATTCGATGCTCCAGCTACACTGCTCTCCGTGTAAAGCCAAAACTCTGTTAGGCGATGTGGAGCCCGACACAATCACATCAAAGCTGTCTCCCCACACACATCATCACTAATCTAATGTACCGCTACAGTATAAGATGCCTCATTCCAGCATGGTGGACATTTGACACAATTTAGGCACCAACAACAACAAAAATCACGCTATAGCCAAAGTCTTGTTCTCCTGTTGTGTTAGTCTGATACACCAGACATTCACCTGTGGAGTAAATGGAATTCACAGCGATCTGATCTGTTAACAGTTAAACTGCAAGTGTGGAAAGCATGAAATGCCACTTATTAAGCACACAGAAGGTTTTATGTTAAAGAGCAAACAACCCCTAACTAATAAACACTTTAGCAGTGAGTTTCTCATACTCCCATTGTTCATTTTCTGTCCTCAAGTTTTAATGAGAACAGAGTTCATTATCCAGTAAGGAACCAGAAAATAGCTTTAAAATCCATCCTTCAATAGATATACTTACACTATATATATAATAAACCTGTTATTTGTGAGTGGTGTCCAAACCCACACTACCACTGGACTGTGTCTTTCTTGCCCCTGCTTTCCTGTCTTGTGTTTTATGATTGAAGAGGGAGTCCAAGGTTGTGGCCACTTTCAACTCCGGCAAGAGAATAAGTAGGTCTGCCAATATTGGTCTGTAGATTTCATAAGAGGCTGAGAGACTCTGACACATGCTTAAGTGTACAGTGAATGAGACTCATTTTAACCTTTTCAGCAGCAAAATCACACATACTCTAACTTCCCAGGACACATGCTGCAGATTGTTGTTACATTTTGGAAGATGTGTACATGAAACATCCATATCCACAAGTTACGCCAAAGCGAAAGGGTTGAACCAGTGACCTGTTAAGTGATTGTAGATTAGTATTTCTGTTCTCGGCTGCTTTGTGATTGCAAGCCTCGAGGCGCAGGGCTAAAGCAGAGGACTTGAGTGTTTCCCCTTCAGGTTGTTTGTATTTAGAGACCATGCAGCCAAGTGAACATGATTTAAGAGAAGAAAACATGTATTTTACATCTAAACAGAAATGAATCTGAATCTTTCTGCACTTTAATTTTGACTGAGGATATGCAGAACTGTAAAAGAGCATTTCAGGGCCTTTCTCACTCAGATGATCAGCCAACTCTTATATTCATGTGGTCAGTGGTTTCTTTTGCTCAAGAGAAAGGGGAAAATGGGATATCATAAGTACAGGAACATGGGGCAACAGGAGTAGTATTTGTATGGGACTGACAGATGGATGAAGGAGTATCACTCCCAGTGAAGCAGCATTCCCAGACTATGAGCTAGAAAGGAGAAGTCCAGTCTACCTCAGACGAACCTCACTAACAGCAGCCAGAAGCCTCATCTCCCTCATGTCCCTCCTCTACCTATCGCTGCCCAGTGTCCAGTATCTCACAGTGGGATGGAAATGCAGCGCAGACAATGGAGCTCAAGATTACTGGCGCATAAAAACAAAGGTGGAGGCAGCTGTTCACAGTCATTTGTTCTAATGAGGCCCAGGTGTTGGGTCATGCTGCTTCTTTATCATCGGTGTCATCACTTACTTTCAAGGACAACGAACACAAACACTCAGTATCATCTCAGGCCAGATGCACTAATAAGGGTTAGTCAGGGGTTGGAGGGAGGAAAACAAACAGAGACAGGAGGGAAAAGGAGAAAATAAGAAGAGAGTGGAGATAGGGAGGAATGGGGAGGCTCAACAGGTCAAGACAAAGTTGTCAGTTGTGGTGTTTCAGCTTTTCTACCTCTGATTGTGGCTGACAGCTGTCCGCAAAGATTAGGTGTGCTCAGCGTTCACAGAATTCTTTAAAGGTTAAAATGTACACAGTGTTACTATATTACTGTGACAAGGTCAAATATTTTGGATTTAATATCCTTGATAGCACAGTGTTGAGATATTCTGTGGCTGATGGTTGTTTCAAAACGTGTTTAAGCACAAGGAAAAATCAGTAATAATCCAGTAATGTTACAAAAACAATGCCACCTGTGGTGAAAGTGCAATAAGGACAAATGTAACTTTCATTCGGATTTCACATGAAAATCAAAATAATGTTTGAGATATGTATTAAATTGACAGTGTATATTCTCAAATTAAGGCCAAAAAAATGAAGGCAGAGAGAAAAATGCCATTACCCACACTATAGCAGTGGTATAATGAGTCACAATATATAGTAAACCCACATAATATACGCCTCAACATTATCATCATGCCATTCAAATGCTGTAACTGGCAGAACTGAATTCAAATTGCATTAATTAAATATATAATAAATATTTTTGGAGTTTGTTGAAGTTAAGCTCCTGTTAATGAGCTTCAACACTTTCTCAAGCTGTGTCACTATAAAAGTCTTCTGGCGAAGCAATGAACTGGCCTTGAATGTGGAATTAACAGCATTAACAGCAAATTGACACCATCAATAATTCAGTAAAGATAATTAAGCCTTTGTCAAATATAGCCCTTGTTCCCTCTTAAACTGAAGTAAATGAAAGCTTAAAGAACCATTTCATGCACGCTCTACTTTGCACATGTAAACACTTCAATAATTTTATTCATTTAACAACTGTGTATATGTTTGTAGGTAAACATTGCATATAAAAATACTGTATATAGTAATCGGGAAAAAAAATACCAGTATCGTAATTATTAAAGATAGATAAAGATAAAGATAAAGTTCTTTATTTCTCCCCACTCCAGGGGAAATTTACATTGTTACAGCAGTTTTATTTACAATATATACAAGGGTGGCAAAATTTTTAACAGAAAAAATAAAAATAAAAATAAAGTTTAAAAGTGCAAAGATGTAAAGTAAAGGATGTAACTCATTGTACATAGCCTTGAACTCATAAACGGAATCCTGCAATTCTATCCTTGGGCAATAAGTCAAGTGATCAAGAGAGTAATTGTCTGTCAAACACTAGTTCTATAAAACCATTTTTTATGCAGTGGAGTTTATCTGATGTCAGCAGCCACAGAATACAAGTCGCTGTGGTCAGAGAAGGAAAAACATGACCATACCTCTCAACTGACACGACAAGGCCAAACAACCAACGATAGAATTTCATACTACGGTATTTTGCTTGGTAAGACAAAACCTTAATGCTACACTGTCAAACACACACTTCCTCTGACTGCCCACTGATGGTGTTGGGTTTGTTAATGGTGCCCAGCAGCAGCAGCTTAGTGTGTCAGATTTACTGCACGGTTACTGGTCTGGCCGATGTCCTGCGTCCTGCACAATGAAGTTGTGGGATTGCTGTAGGTGTTTGGTGAAGTGAGAAGACAGGAGAGGAGGAGTCAGAGGAAAGCTCGGATCAAAATTGTATTTTTTTTTTTTGCAGATGCTTATCATTTAAACAGCATTCTGTTGGAGTTTGCGTGTAAACTGTTCAGATGAACCGAGGGACATGAGTCTGAACCCTGAGCAGAAGCAAGAAAAAATTTCACCCCTGATTGACTGAAGATTTTGTGCACACACACACAAAGAGACACACAGACACACACACTCTCGCAAAGTCATTGAGGCAGCTGCTGAATAGCTGCCCTGCTTCTTGGCTTCAGGCTCTATACGCCTCAACCTCTGACAGGTAAAGCTTCGTTCTGTTTCTTTGATCTGCCACTGGTTAACTATCTTCTGCATGAACAGATTGATTTACATCAGTGACCGGTGAAGGTACACAGACGGTGGCTGCATTCCACTTACCACCTGTTAACACACAGCGTAGAAATGGGGTGTGGTTAGAAATGAAGTGTTTGGCAGCATAGACTGATGCAAAGAAACATTAAACGTGTGATTAATAGGAACTTGGTGACCTTAAAGCAGAAATACTAATATTCAGACCAAGCACTTTTTCCAGTGTGAATCATGCACTGCAACACACAAAACAACACATCTCAGCAAAAATGTTTTCAAGAAGGCCGTATACTGGATTTGCCAGTAAATTACCGGATGAGGAACATGATGATGCAGAGCTGTGAGCTCTTTCTGCAGCCTCTGGGTGCTCAGCATTTGTGTACTTGCAGGACATTCCTCTGTGTGTGTGTGTGTGTGTGTGTGTGTGTGTGTGTGTGATAATGATGATGGTGCAAGCAGCAAAGATACACTGGCTAACTAGAGGTTCAGCCAGATGCATTGCAGGTTCAAAAAATACATGCAATGTATGGAGAAATCTTATTTTTGTCTAACTGGCTTAACAAGGCATATTAGCAGGGAGTCACATGCTACGTGAGCTGTAATATATTTGCCTGAGAACCAACAGCTCCACAGAGAGCTGTTGAGAATGTGTTTTATTTACACACATCATCCACTGAGACTAACTTAATAACACACTGACCTCTTTGCCAGATTCCAAAAAATGTACCACACACATGCACTGTCTTCATTTCAGTGTTAATTTCCTCTCTGTGTCCATAAGTCATGCTGGAGCACCGACGTGGCACCTTTAAGGAGACATTCAGACCAAATAACTTGGCTCAGTTTAGTTGAGTCCATGCACTCCAAAGCCTCTGTGAATATACAAATAAAGGCTTAATCTGGGCTTAATCTGCAGTGACTCATAAGTTTAGGTTCAGCAGAGACATTTTCTACCTCTTAGAAAGTCATAATATTGTTTCAGTGTGTAGTTTCTATGGTAGTTTCTATCACCCATTTTCCATAATAGTCACATACACGAGTCCATCCAAAGAGGTATTATTACATCTTTAGTGTGCTCACCAATTAAATTGCCTTTTGCTTTCTGTGCCCATTTTCTCCTCGTGTGACACAGCAGGGCAATGTAGTGGAAAACATAATGATGTGGGATAAATTGAGGATTTTTTTCCAATCAAGTGCACCTCGTGGTACATTTTTTTCTACTATGGAGGGAAAAACTGAGCATAATCCACTATCAGTGTAATGATATACATGGTAAGTTACATTTGGATGAACTATGTGATACAGAGACAGCTTTCTCTATGTAGAGCCCTGAAACCAGGTTCTCCGTTATATCTGAATGTTTTCAGTGCACATTAATGGTCATTCTCTGTATTCCTATAATGAGTGAACTCTGATTGGCTTTACTCTAACTTCAACTTTATGTTTTCAGGTCACCTTCAGTAAATCCAATCATTTTGACCAAAATGCTGTGTGCATAAGAATGTCTGGCCATCAGTAACTGAACACTATGTTGGATCTAATAGAATCTATGATCTAATACAACAATCTGAACTCTCTGAACCCAAAAACCAGTCACCAAGATTGAAAGGCATGCTTTCTTTTTTTTAAAAATCACCAAAATTATACCATTTATTAGAGCTAGTTGAGTTTTTTTCCATCCAAAAACTCAACTAAATCTAAGATTAAAATTGTGATATTTCACCACAATCTCTTGATTATACATGTCTTCATCAAAAAAAAAACTATTTGCTCTAAGCAAATTCTGTAAAAAGCACTTACAATAATTCTGCCCTACTTGGTGCAATTGTGAGCTATGACTGTCATGTAACAAAAAATCTGACACTTTTAGCTGAACTGGACTGAACTGCAGGCAAAAAATGTTGTACATGCTGATTACAGTTTTTTTTCCCACTTTATTTATGATTATTGGCATTACAACTGTCTCATACTTCACAGAACACATTTTTTGAGTTTTCTCTACTTCTAACTGTTTCTATAGAGGAGTAAGATTTTGTATTTCAATGAAAAATTAGCCCACAGTGAGTAAAAATTTAACAGGAGCAAAAACGCCCCAAAACTGCCTGAGATTCAGAGAGTTTAAAGTAAGAAAACATGCTCCATGTTGTCCAGGAGATTTACACTTAATCTATGTTTTTCCAACCCAACCCTGCTTTGTTTTTACAACAAATAAGGCTCAGAGGGGATGGAGACTAACTTCTTAGCTGAGCAAACGTGTGTCTTTGCCCTCTCTAATCCGACAGAGAAGCGCAGCACTGAGAAGTATCCGGAGAAGCCGCCTATTCAGTGGGTAAGACGAGACTTTTCTAGTACTGCTCACATACTGTCATTAAAATAAGCAATAGTTGGTTCTCAATGTGGGAAACACATAAACTCAATCTTTGAAACTGACATATAAAAACCTCAAAACTAATTATTGTAGCTGGATAAAGAAAAAAATGAAACAATGAGCAGAAACCTGCTGAAACTTTCTAGCTATGCACGAAAGTGAGAAGCAAGTTGAGTTATTTGAAGTATTCAAACACCCTTAGAAATATGACCTAAAACAGAGACCTTCCAATAATCTGGCTACTGTTGAGGATGTAAAATAGTTTGTGGTTTCTGCTCTCAGCATCAGTTCATGACATCTGACAGTGAGCATCAGGCCAAACAGCAGCTGCAGGGACTGACTGGAGGAGGAACAGGAAGGAAAGACGTGGGGAAGGAAGAAAGATAGAATGGCAGAGGAAAACGATGACAAAGGTTATTGATGCCAGTCCCACACTGGCTTCACAAACAAAGGACATGCAGTTGTGAATTTTGTACGAGGGGTTAGACAGATGTTAGTTTTCAGTGCTGGAGTTTCCACTGTCTCCCTCTCAGTGTTTTAACTGAAGGCTTTCCGGTGCTGGAACAGTGTCGATGTCAGTGCTGTGTTTGTTTCTATTATTGAGGTAACTTGGGTATAATCAATAACAGACCACAGGCTACTGGGAATTGGCTAGAATATAACCCACCGCCCTGTTTTAAACAGAATAACAAGCAGACACACACACATGCAGCACACCAGTCATAAAAATGCAAGCAACTATGCAAGATACTATACTGATTTGCACAAACAGCACGTTCACACTAAGATGCTGGTTAATGCCACTGAGTCTCACAGATGTTGCTGCTCACTGTAAAATATCAGCATAAGTAAGTGACTGAAATGCAGAAAAGTGAGCCACAAACCTTCAAAATCAGAAATAATTCCCTCCAAGTGTGGGTTGATTCCAGATTCAGACATTTTTCACAGGCGCAATTTCACAAAACTTCCTTCTCTCTCGGCTTTGAAGTGGCTCCCCGTTAATCCTGAACACACTCCAAAATAGATTAAATGAGAAACAAGGTCGAGCCCACAACTTTCTCTTAAAGGAGCAACTTATTTTCTCTGACTTCCCACTAACTCCTCTGTATTGCTGCATTCAGACTCCAGCGAGTGAAAAGCCTCCTCCCTTCTCCTCCTCCCTGTAGTTAGAAACACACACCCCTTCCCTAATGTCCTGTGTTTCCCCTGCCCCCCACACACACACTCCTATATGCATCCACAGGCATTCATGTAGACAACAGTCGCTGTCATACGCCGAAACCCTTTTCAACCAAAGTGGCTCTCAGGTCTGATTTCCTCATTCAACTTCTGAGCAGCTTTGACAGTGAAAGAGGACATTATGTCACACAGTCACTTTACCCAAGTTAAACTGCAATCAGACCAAATCCTACGGTACAACTGTGGCTCTTCAACGGCCTGCATAAAGAGCAGTTCCACTGTGTTACCGCCGCAGAAGGACCGCAGTTAAAGTGACAGTCTGAGGGCTCAGTTTTGAGTAAACAACCTCCACAAACCGGCTGGCACGTTAATTAAAGTGCAGTCACTTTTGTAGTAGCTGCTTTCCTGTGACATGAAAACCTGAAAAACTTCCTGGAGAGAGTTGACATTAAGGATATACAATGGTGCCTCCGGGCAATCAGCAAGTGATTCGTGCTCCAACCCGCCCTCTGCGACTGCATTATCAGGAACAACATGGGAATTTGAGCTCGGTGGACACATTTGACCAGGTAATCTAGCACTGCTGCACTTCTTTTGGCAGGGACACTGATGAAAAGCCTGCTTTTTGATGTGGTGGGTTTGGTTACATTATTCGTCCTTGAAGCTGCTGTGGCCAATTTAGTGACAGATCTGCGCAGTGAGGGAGAAACATTGGTGAAAAGGTGTTGATACATTTATCTAAAGTGATGAAATATCAAAGTTAGCCCGGCATTTACTTAACCATTCCACCGTCTCCCTGTGGGATGTGCTACAGACTTTCTTATCCAGGAATCTACTGCAGAAACAATAAAATAGTGATGCTATCAGTGCAACTGCTGATTAGTCATGAGTGAGTTGCTTTTCACAGCTTCTTGTTAGGAGTCAGACATGACTGAATGAAATTTATGATACATATGATCTATCATGGGTTAATTTTTTAATTTCCATACTAATTATAAAGCTCAAAATGATGGATGGAGATGCTGATCTCCAATCAGTTCTCAAAGAAAATCTAAATCCAAAGTGTCGGCCAAAAGAAGCTGGTATTTTCACCTTCACATAGTCATACATCATACAGAAAATCACAAATCACAAACTGTTTTTCACTCTTAGGGAGGGTAAAATAGGCACAGAACAGCTCCTGGCACATTTATAGACTTAAAGTAGTTGAGGAATCTTATCTGAAAGAAAAGCTCCATTCTGAGGTGCACTAATAAGATGTCAAGCCTACACAGTGGCCCCTAACCCTAACACCTGAGAGGTCGACGGCAACACAGAATAACACTGTGTACTTGCAGTGCAGTCTCATTACTTCATACAACTGCTGTCAAGGTGTCTCAAGACAAAGAACAGAGCAGCACACACAGGAGTGGGCATTTACACTAAATCCTAGAATATCTGTGGACTGAGACGCTTATCGTCACAGATTGTGTAACTGAGTTTTGGGGACATCTTAGGACATCATAGAATATGCATCATGTATCCTGACAGGTATTGGCAATGTGTGTGAGTGTGTGCTCCAGGTATTACTCATATTAGGGGACCTAAATCTGCATACAGTCACATTAAAGGGACAAAAACAGTGTCCACGTAGCATAAATCATTACATTTCAAAATGTCGATATGCTTTAGGGTGAAGAAAACTTTCGGTGCAGGTTAAAGCGTTACATTTAGCAAACTCAGGGAATTGCTAGGAAATAAGTCAATACAATGTCCTCTGAAGTTCTGGGTACACAACTGTGTGTGTGTGTGTGTGTGTGTGTGTGTGTGTGTGTGTGTGTGCCCTCTGTACCCACACAGTCTATGCACTGGGCTGCACTGTAAACCAAATGCCACAAGGCTCTGCAGTAGTTAAGCTAAAAGACACCGTGTGTGAAATACACGCCTCCCTGAGCCAGTGTGTATTTATCTAAACATGGATACACACTCCGGGTCGGCTGTGAGGCAAAGTTGAGCGACAGAACGAGAGAAAGAGCCAAAATCTGGAGAAAGTTGTATAAGCGTGTGTGTTTACATTATGAGTGACGTTATTTGAATATATCACTGTGTATACATGTGCTAGTGCGGTTATGAGACTCTGACTGCGGACACGAGTGTGTTTGTGTGCGTCTGTGCCCCTGAAATAGCACCGAGGTCTTTGCACATAGTCGAATAAATCAGTCTGACCAACACCATCCAGCTCCATGTGTCTTTGGGGGTGGGCTGCACTAGAATTATGCCTTTTGCCTGTGAGTGTGTGATCTACGTAGAAATACAGTGTCTTCTAAATGAACTATATTTGCTGATTTATTTATATTGGCAAAGTTGTCAGATTTAGCAATTTAGGCCAAATTCAGCTTGTAAAGACTTTGAATTTATATTATTTACAAATTTACTCTATGATTAATGCATTAATGAATCCAAATTTGTTCAAATGTACAAGTTCTACACATATAGTTTACACCCCTAACATGCAAAAATGATTAATAACCCCAAGAAGAAATCAACAATGTTGTGTTAAATATCACATATTCAAGGGCGCCAGTGATTTAATCATTTCATTTGCTTTATTTTTGCAACTGTTACGCAGGAAATGTTTCTTATGTGCTCAGATTTTAGGCTTTGTTGCTTGGTCAGTTCAAGATAAAGTAGAATTTAGCACATTTATTGGACTTTGCATGAAACTAGGTGTGTTAGTTCTATTTGAGCTAATGTATGTGGTTTCATTGCATTGTCCAAATAACACCTTTTATAACTGATGAGTTTGAGCTAAATGCCAAATAGGCATGACAAAATGACACTGCTGAATGTTAGTAGAATAAACTTGTTCAATATATTGTGCAGTTAAACAGGAGAGTTAAATCCCTACACAAATCCAATGAAAGAATAAAGAAAAGGAAGAAAGAGAAAAGTCAATTGAGAGCAGGCATTTGTAGCACACGAGGCCTTGATTTAACTAAACTCAATCTATGGCATTACTCACATCTGCACGTTTTCATTAATTTGACAGTTCTTTGGAAAATCTACTATCCATGTTCGATTTAATACCAAGATTTTAAAACTGGCTTGAAAGCTGTGCAGACAGTTTAGCAGCAATGAGGCTGTTGTGGTTTTAAGACTTGGACGTTACAGCAAGAAACTGTCCTCAGTCAAAATGGCATTCTGACATACATATGTGGAGTTTGTGATATCTCGGTTTGAGCAAAAAACCCAAACATCATATGGACATTTCAAGACTGTTTCGAAAGGTAGTCGTATTAGAATTATGGACAGATACTGAATGATTTGCTTGATTTTCTTTAACTGTGTGTAGGGTGGAGTTAAGCGCACACGTGTTAAAGGGTGAGAAACGCCTGAAATGCAAGTTCTTCACACCCGGCTTGCCTCTATGCTAATATTTTGACACTGTCTGATTTCCTCTCGCTGACCACAAGTATAGTAGAGCTACTTGTAAGTGATCTCCTGGATGAGCTTTCACAGGAGGAGTTTGTCTGTCTTTGTTATGTCACCCCAGGATTGACCCGTGTTTCCATCATGTTGAATAATATCACCTGTCAGAAATCCTCCCTCAGGAGGACTGAAGGTGGAGCTTCCCACTCAGTTTCCTTTACTCCCTGCGCCAGCCGTTTTCATGGCTCCCTCATTCATCATTACTAAATGATAATCTGAGGAACAATATGAGGTGAGATACTGGGAGGGCAGTGGGAGGAGAGCTGTGGGGCGTTCACTCATAGAGGATATCCTGTACACTTCTTTTATGGAACATGGTGAGCTGAGTGATTTCCTTGATTTCCTTTAACTCAGGGTTCATGTGTATTTGTGGATGTGGGTGGGGTCGTGTGCACGTGCGTTATAGGGTGAGGGTATACAGGGCTGCAGCAAATCAGCACTTCTTGAAACCGCAGATTCATGTGCAAAAAGAGCGAACGGTGAATTAAAGACAGAAGTTACAGGCTGCGTGTTCACGCTCCGTTAAAAGCTGATTTTTTAAAAGTAACACTTAACATTTTGTGCTGCCTTTTATGAACACAGCTTGTTCCCTTTCAGGTACAGTGGCCTCAGAAAGCAACATTTTGAATCAGCTATTTACTCTGATGTTTTTAACCTCCTAAAATCCACCACTTTTTATGGAATTTTTGGCCTGTTTGGCACACCCAAATGGAAAAGCTTGTAACAGAGGAACTGTAAGGCCAAAACACATGCAAGAGACTTCACTTGAAAGGTAACATCTTCTCTGAAAATGCACTTTTTAGCATGTGGCTACATTAGTTCAAACATGGCTTTAAACTAATAGTAAGTCATTTTTTAATAACATTTACTGCAACATGCTTTATGTCAGAACTATACTATACTGGATCGGACCTTATGGGGAATATGGAGTGTCTGTAAGATTAGTTGTGGAGATTCTCACTGTGTGTAACAGGCCAAGTTTGACAAAAGAACTAGGTTAAAAGGTTCAACGAAAGATAGCACAAAAAGTAATTAGACCCTCCTTAGTGGCTTCACTGAAGATCAAAAGCAAAGCGTTCAGTTGATCCACTCTCCAGCAGCAGTGTCATCAAAACTGATCCCTCACCGATTCATGTAGGTTTAAGCTGAGTCGTTCAAAAACATATCCAAAACTGCCTTCTACTGTGCATCTTCATTAGCAAATATAATCCTAGCTGTCCTCTTTTGTGAGCTTATAGATGGCTTCTGCTGCATCGCCCCCCTTATGTACCCATAGACATCGGTTCTGTCTTGAATGATCCAAGAGCTGAGCTGTATCTTGCAATTCTTGATCTCTAAAGTGATCTCTGCTGCAGGGTCTTGCCTATTTTTCTTGATTTTACTCACAATTGTCCCATCCAATCTGAAAAAACTAATTTTGAGTTAAATGT
This sequence comes from Amphiprion ocellaris, assembly GCF_022539595.1. Classification (NCBI taxonomy): domain Eukaryota; kingdom Metazoa; phylum Chordata; class Actinopteri; family Pomacentridae; genus Amphiprion; species Amphiprion ocellaris. The sequence goes on along the minus strand of NC_072769.1, from coordinate 12,336,978 downwards.
TTCTTCTCTTGTCATTTAAGAGGGTTTTGTTTGTTTCTCCGGTTTATTTTTCAGCAAAAAAACATTTAGACTGTCTTTTCTATTGCTCAAATATCAGTTTATTGACCAGTTTAATACCTAAAATAGTAAAAAGCCATACATAATGCATCTCTATATTACTGTGTGTATGAAAACCAACAACTGCTGTGTGGATCTTGGCCTTCTCTTCATGTTAACAAATGTTACCAGATTGTAGAGGGTATCAGCTTGTCCTTCCAAAACTATCAAAGAAAGTTGCATCTGTCCAACTTGTAATATCCAACGAGGGAGTCGTTGCTTTCATTGTTGTCAAAGTGATACTAAATAGGTCACACAAATACTGCAATTACTGTCATCTCCACAGACAGGACAATGACTTCCTTCCTATTTAATTGGCACAACATAAAGCAACATGACACAACTGTTTCTCCTTTTTCCCACTGAATACTTTGCTTTTCGTTTCCCTTTGTTGTATTCTAAAGACAGCGCATCACCAATTAGCAATTACAACAAGTCAATGTGGTGACCATACAGGACAGCCTCACCAGATGACAGGTCGCATTGAACAAAGTACTGTAATCCTGAGCAGACAAGGACCGAAGAAGACACTCGGTCAAGATGGTGCTGTTGCAGATGCACAATTAAATTCACAAAAAATTCATTAATGCGCCACAGACTCAGCTCTTATCGTTATCAAAACAGAGTCTAAAGGGATCAGGGGCGGGGTAGGTGGCTGTTGTCAAGACAACAGGTCCAAACAGAATTACACTGCTCAGGTTGAAAACCAGGAAGTAGCCGAACCCATGCAAGACTTCCTCAAATCAGAGGAGTGAGGGGTGAAGTCACTGCAGTGTTTTCGTGGTGGAAAAATAATCCACTGCCACCTCACTTCTCTACTACACTGTCCTCATCCCCCCCCAATCTGGTGTCAGCCGTTACTAAATTCCACCACCTCCCATAAAAAAATAATTAAAAAAAAAAAAAAAAAAAAACTCGCCGTCTGCAAAATATGAATCATCCACATGGAACATTTCACAGGGCTTGGGGAATTGGTGGCTGCACTAAAGAGGATGAAATGACACTGCAACAGTGCCACCAAGTGGAAATGAAAACCTGGTGTGCAGTATGTCTACATGAATAACGTGACTTGCTGAGCTCAGCCACCATATTAACAGTCGAATTAAAGAGCCATTTGCAGAGTGTCGCTCAGCTGGATGCCAAGCTTTAATAACTCTAAGATGCTGGAGTAGTCTTATCCTCTTACTGAACATATATGAACAGAAGCTGCACCTAATCTCTATTAGCACAGGAAAAAGCAGACATTAAAATCCAAAAAAAGAAAGAAATCAAGAAGAACTGAGAAACGTCCACAGCAGAAGCTTCTGAGTTACAGTGCAGCAGGACAGCAGAGTCAGATGCATGTTAAACATTTGTCAAGAGTCTGCTGTCTGTCAAAAACCCAAATCATATTAGCAGACATATGAGCTCTCGATCCTCCTCAGCTTAAAATAAACCTCGTGTGTCAGTTGGAATTAATCGGAAGACTGGACTCCTCAGATTAAAGTCCAATCATGTGATGATGGCGTGAAGATTAAACTCTGTGGGTCAAATGTAAATCATTATCCAAGGGTGCCAATTACTGCAGCCACTTTGCCCCGGAAGATTCTGTTTTCTCATTCGAGGAAGTTGCCTTTGACAGCACATCACACCAGGTTTACTCACTGTCTCTCTGTTCACAGTGAGCTTACTGCACCCATGGCTGTGCAGTCAATGAGAAAGAGGGAGTCTTTCGGTAAGTTTTGTGGCTCAGAAACATCTAGGAGAAATCAGACGGGATAAGCTGACTCACACAGACAGAGAAGGTCTCTGAGCGGCTGCTTCCACCGCGACTGACCAAGCAAAGCAAACACAAGCAGGGTGGCTTCTCGCTGACTGCTGCCACACTGCTGAGAAGCTGCCTCCTTCTAACAAAGAGAAAAGAAACACTCCCCAGAGGAAAAACTCTGGAGCTTCTCAAATAAGTTGAAAAAGCCACAAAAACTTACCGGCTATTCTGTCTCTCTCCATAACTCAACGACTACCTCAAATAGCCACATGTAATCTCTCGCTTTTCTCTCCTCTCCTTCCTTCCCTCCCTTTTTTTTCTGCATGGAGACTTCCCCTTTTCTCCTGACTTAGTCACCCTGTCCCCCTCTTTCAACCCTCCCTCTCTCCTCCCTCCTTTTCCTCCCTTGCTCTTACTTCCTCCAAGTTTTAATGTCTTCAGTCTGTCAGAATAACAAGTGAACAGACCAGACATCCACAGCCATGTGTTGGTCATATGGAGTCCCTCTTCTTTTTCACAACATTCTCTCCTACACACATATATTGCAGACTTGTATCACAGAGACCTTTAAGAGGACATTTTTTATTCTCCCTTTCCTTTCTCCAATATTTCTTGTTATTCCCTTCATTCTACATCTAGTCCTCCTTTCTCTTTATCTCTTCTGCTCCCTTGACACTGAAGCTGCATTGTGTCTTTCAAACAGAGCCTCAGCCCATTTGGTCAAAGGTCCTCATATGAAAATAAACTCCATCCACTTATTACAAGAGAAAAAAAAACAGTCCACCGGGAAATCCTGCACTATACTGACATTTATGCTATATACTCGCACAAACCCACATAAAGCAAACAATTCAAAGAACACATCACTGGCTCTAAATAGATTCAAGAGAATTCTAAGAAATCCTTGTCAAAAATGTTTCATTTCAGGGCACTCGTGCATGAAGAGCTTCTCACTGAGGCTTCTTCACAACTTATTAATAATCACCATCTCAAGATCTCAGCCAAGAAGCTTGTTGACCTCCTGCACAAGTCTACGAGTGTCACTCAGCGAAGTTCCCTATTTCTCAAAGTCTGAATGGATGATTATTCCGTGAACAGATTTCACAGCAAAAATCACTGCTGTTACCAAAGCACAAACACACACTGAAGAGTCACATCCGACCCTCGACGTGCTGCTCAACAAGGTCAAGGGCCACTCAGAGAGCCGCTGCCCTGGCGAGAAAACACAGCTCATACACAAACTCACACACACCCATCTTTGTTTTTGTGTCAGGAAGAGAAGGAGGAGTAAAAACTCAACACGTCTCATTTCCACTTCCCCTTTCTTACAAGGAACATCTCCACTCAAACCAGTGTCTTCCAGATTGACAGCTACAAAACTAGTTCAAGCAAGAAGTAGAAGTAGCCGCATGCGCTTCTACTTGCAAAATAACGCTTATGAAGATGGCCAGAGGTCAAAAATACAGCTGCAGTTGGAGTCAAAACGAACATCTTTCTTCGGTGAGGTGTCTGCTTAGATAAAGCAGTGACATGACCTGGTGTTCCTCCAACCACGACGTGACGACAAGCCTCTCTCTGTCTGACCTGCACTGATACAGACAACCTTCTGTGCAGCCAGAAGTTGGTTTCAGTTTGAGTGTGTTTCGGGTTCCAGAGCTTGTAAGAGGAAGAATTCTGACAGAATTTCGCAACATATTTTTGCAAAAAATGAAGACAGATTGTAGATGGCTGGATCATCCTGCGTGATACTAGAAAACACACACACACACACACACGCATACATGCACACACACACACACACACACACAGCTCTGACTCCCCTGCAGTCCTAGGGCCTTTTCTGACATCTGCAACAGAGAAGTGAAGAGAAGCAGAGCAGAGGAAGCAGATTAGGGAAATTTAAGTGTAGGTGCAATGTAAGAATCTGAGTAGATCTGGCCTCAGTGAGACGCTGTAAGTAATACTAAGGATCAGTTCAAAAGCAGGATTTACAGAAGCAGAGTCACTGTGATTTAACTACCTCTTGGAAGTTTAAGTAAGAATGATTAACAAGGTATTTTTTGTTTGTGTAGCATAAGATGGAAGTAAATACATTAAAGACACTGAGTGATAAGGGAATTAAAAGACACTGAACCAGCTAATCTGGCATTTATTAGATGGAATATTTAGTATTTTTGGAGCAAGAAGATATTTCGGTGTATAATCCATTATACAATTGCATTGTTATTATGTCTTCAAAAACAAGAATTTAATTTATTTGCCGTTATAATGGCCATCTACATTTATATTTTTAAATATATATCTTTATCGAAAGTTTTTAGTCGGAGCATTAAGTAGAGTTGCACAATTAATCCATTTCAGTTGAAATTGCAATTTGAAGAATGTAATTAAGAAAATGCAAAGGCTGTAATGTAGCATATACGCTATGCAGCAGTCTGACAAAGAGTTTCAACTGTTGTGTCAAATTCGTACCGCCGTGCTTGTGTCGCACTTTGGATGTTGTCTCACATGATTATGCTCCATCACATGTTTTTGAATCTAATATTGAAATATTGAATTGAAGCAAGACTTTAAAAAAATTATATTGCAAATCAAATTGTGTGGCAGGAAAATCTAAATTAGATATTTTCCACAAATCGTTCAACCCAAACATTCAGTCTCAGCACAGCTTATTTTGAGAACCACAGCTACTCAGGAATTAACTCCACCGGTCTGGTCAGTGTACATGATGGTGTTGAAAATTCTGATATTTAGAACCACAGAGCAGAATAAAACCAAAGAAATTACAGAGTTGGTACTGATTCCATATGGAAAGCAAGAGGTTGATGCTATGACAAAAGTGTGTGTTTAAAAATAGAAGAGACATGTCTCTTTTGGCCTCTGGCTCTTTCTGCCCCGTGATCATTTTCCACTTACAAAGCTGCAGTTAATCACAGGGTCAGGGTCAAAAAAACACATGAAACACACAACATGTGTTTATGCATTTGTTGACTCACTCTCGTATGCATAACACACAAACACGACGTAGATGTAAACACGTACATCCTGAGAGGTGTTGCCATGTGAAACGTGTTGGTGTGCACATGAGGTGCTGCTACTGTTTTATTCCAAGTTGTTAGTGACAAAGTTTTTGGTGTTTTTTTTCATTTTCCTGTTTCGTGGATGGAGCCAAATGGCAAACCTGCCCCAGAACCATCACATGTACACACACGGAAACTTCTGGTTGTAGAACAAAGGGCAGTGGCCTGGGCCGAAATGGCAGAACACACACACACACACACACACACACACACACAGACACACACACACACACACACACACACACACACACACACACACACACACACACACACACACACACACACACTGATGGCCGGAAGAAGCCAAAAATGACAAAATTCATGTAATAGGTTGAAGGTCATGACCTGACTAATTTCTAATACTAATTTACCTAGAACATGAAAATGAAGGCATGGCAGGGTTTTTTTTTTTAAAAATCCGCATCTCTGAAATTTTATCATCCCGTTCACTCATGTAATTATTATTCATTATCCTAATAATCTCACATAACCTCCTTTGGCGAAGTGTCCTTGGTCTCTTATCCACTGCAGTGCTTTGGAGCTTTATCTAAAGTGACACTGACCTTTCAGTTTTATTTATTTAAATGTGTTTTATAACTGCAGAAGTATAAATTAAAGTCAAGAAAAGGCATCATTAACTCCATGCAGCTCATAAAGGCTGGCCTGTTTTTGGAACTCCTTTGGTTTGGTGACAGCTTATTAACCCGGTGAGTAAACGTGAAAAATCTCACTCAGGAATTCTTTCAGTTTAGCTTTACAGATTCCAGAGGTCCTGAATTTAAAACAGTAACTAAAGCTTGTTTTTTGGATATTATATGTATTAACAGAATTTTTAAAAATGTACATTTTTCAAAACAAGTACGAAAAGATTTCATTTTTATGTCCAAAATTTGTCATGTTTTCTATTGCAAGACAACATTTTGCAGCAGTTTACAGGAAATTAGGTCATCTGAGCTCATAAAAGATGTGATTCAGAAAAACAGGATTCAGAGAGAAGAGACTGAGAGGGCCTCCCTAACTCATACCTTTCACCGCCTCTCCTCTCCATCACCCAAACCTGCTAGTGAGATACAGCTAGAACCTCCTACCACACACATACACACACATTCAGACTTAAACAAACACATATGAACACTCGAACACCCACTAAAAACCAGATGCACACACATATACGCGCACAAACCCCAACGGTTATCCGAGCTGACACACAAACACACAGTCAGCCTCCCTTTTTCATTGACTTACATACACATATGACAAACATGTAGCCCATATTTGCACCCGATGAGGCAGATGGTCATGAGGCACAGACGGACACGTGCTCATGTTCACTCATGCGAGGTAAACTCAACCCCCCAACACCTCACGACCCCCCCCCCCCCCAAAAAAAAAAAAACAAAAAACAACAGTGTATCACACATTGACTAAGAGTGGATGGCAAGCCTTGGGGTGCTCATTAATGTAAGCCGTCACTTCAGAGCGCAACCTATGGCATAACGCGTGACTCAAACATGCTAAATTTAGTTATATAACAGTCGGGCAAAGAGCTCACCAGCGTGCCAGCCAGCACTAAAGGGACGCCTGCAGGGCAACGGCAATGCACAACCAAGGAGAAAGAACAGTGAGAAGAAGATAAAAGATAAGATGAGAGGAGGGGAAGTAGTGAAAGAGGTAAATGGAGGGGAAGAAGAAAGGAGATAAGGTGAAGAGGCTGAAAGCTTCTTGGGTCTTCAGGGAGGAAAAACACGTGGGAGGAGGATGGATGCACGGACAGATAAGACAGGATTGTGTGTTGTGATGCATGCAGCAGTAAGGAATGGATTTACAGTTCAATGCTGATTTTCAACTATTGATGCCACCACTGTCAGACAACCAGTAAACCTGTACTGTGCTTTAACAAGCTTTTTTAATGGAAGACATTTTGACTCATCTGAACTCCATTTAGCTGCTTCAGGTTTAGGTTTCTGGTATTGTGCACCACTGCCACAGATTATTAGTATTATTTTAATTTCCTGTGCATCACCAACTAATGCATGCCAGGAGGAAAATCCTTACTATAATACACCAAAAGGCTCATGCATTCAGTTTCTGATATAATGCTACGATGAAAACAATGTTTTTCTACTATTTAACATGAGGCAATTGGTGTGCAATCACTAAAAGGCTCAGTAATCGAGTTCACATTCTTTAGTTTATCAACTGAGAGTGACGATGGCATTAAGTAGAAGCATTGCAGTGGAGATGGAGTAGCTAGAAATGAGCAAACTTATTCCGTCTATAAAATGACACAAACCAATGAAAAATATTGATATGAATATATAAAAACCAAGATGATGTTATCAAATGTCCTGATCAAGTCACAATGCAATTATATTCACTTCATCCAGGAGAAAAGAAATCAGAAAACATTTAAATTTAAGAAGCTAGAATCAGATATTTTAAATTATTTTTCTTGTACAGTCATTGAGGGGCTGCGCAGTGATTCGGTGGTTAGCACTGTTGTCCCTTTCTGCTTGGATTTTTTTAAGTTCTCCCTGTGCATGCGTGGGTTTTCTCCGAGTACTCCGGCTTCGTCCCACGGTCCAAAAAAAATTTGCTGAGGTTAATTGATAATTAGATGTGAATGTGTAGCCCTGTGACAGACTGGTGACCTGTCCAGGGTCTCCCCTGTCATTGCCCCAAGTTAGCTGGGACAGACTCCAGCTCCCCGGCAACCCTAATGAGGATTAAGCGGTGTATTGATAATGGATGGACGTACAGTCCTTTACTCTAGGTTGTAAATGATCATTCGATATACTCCACAGACGTACATTTTGGCTAAAACTGAGCAACATGTGTATCATTGGTAGAAAATATTTGTAACTGTATAGAATAACAAGGGAAATACAAAAATTCAAGCAAAAAAAAAAAAAAAGTCTTGCATTCAGTTTCTGATATGGAAATTTTTTTTCCAACAATTTAACATGAGATAAGTAGTGTGCAATCACTAAGAGGTCAAATTATTGTGTTCAAATTCTTGAATTTACCAACTGGGAGTGATGATGGTATCAAGAAGAAGCACTGTAGTGGAGATGGATTACCTGTAAATGTGCAAATAACTTTTTGTCTCCAGCTTTCATAGTGTCATCGCATGCATCACGTTGCAAACAAATCAGACCACACTGACCAACCACGGTGCTTGTTATCTTCACATGTAGCTGCTGTAATCTCAGTATACGGTTATAGTTTTGAATAGGTACACTTTGACCTGAGCTTAAGCTTAAAGCTAAAAAAGCATAAAGCTGGCTATGACGTCAAACACCTATCAAAACACAGGCACAAAAACACTGCAATTCACACAACACATCCACACATATGTTCATCTATAACACACACATACTGCTATGCTTAGCTGCAGACACACAGCACGCTCTGCTCCCTAAAGTCCCCTTCAAAAAAAACCCCAAAAATCTCCCTCCTCCAAACATAGCAGCAGAGATTCCCATCTGCACACAGGAGATGGTGGAAAGTGAAAGGGAGAAAACAGTATGATGTGGTGCTTCCAGCCACAGTCTGATGACCTCAGCAGAGAGCTACGCGGCACTCATCTTCCCCCTGCTTCATCTCCATCATACAGAGAGAGAGAGAGAGAGAGAGAGAGCAAGAGGGAGGTGCTGTGCTCCTCATTTGCGTCTCCTGCTGATGCTGCTGCTCCTCCAGCCTACGTATACAACCTGGGGCATGTACAGGGACGACACAACTCTTCACATCACTCATCGGCGCAAGCCAAATTTAGAACTAGACCCCTTACTCTCATGCAAACCATGAGGAAATATATTTTTTGTAAACAAGAAGCGCTCCTATTACTTGTTCCAGAGAGATTTCACTTTCGTTTTGTGAGAGCTAAAAAAAAAAAAAGTCCAAAATAAAACATGATCCATAAACCTGGAAGTTGCTCTGACACTGTTAGACAGTGTGTGCACACCACTGCAGCAATATGGAAATCAAAAAGGACCGATTGCATCTCTATTTTCCAATCCAATTTCCCAGGCTGGCTTGATGAAAGCCCCATGGCCCCGCAAACAATTTCAACTGAATCTGACCGAGTGTAGGGGTGAGCTGGTCTTTTGTTTTCTTTTGATATAAACCCAATGTTTTGAATTTTTTCCATTGCACCAGATAATTTTAAAGCAATGAGTTGCAGACCTAAATGCAAACTGGTCACTCAATCTACTTCCCATTCACTAATGTGGTATGTTCATGCTGGTGTGCAGATCCAGAGCTGCTGATTTGCTAAGTGAAGTGAACAAAGTGAGTCTGGAATCAATAAAAAGAATGACTTACCGTCTGAGAATTGTAAACACCTCATTTACATCACAATTTAAAAATCTTTCACTGAGATACCCCTTTGAGAGGGTTTCTCATGTCCTCAGTTGACATTTATGGCTCTCCATTTCCAAAATGTTAACAGCATTATGAGAAACATCAAACAGCAAAAACCATTTTCCATCATATTAATTTTATGTTTATAATTAGGATTCTTATTAGAGACTACAACAGTGTTTCTATGGGTCCATGCAAAACATAGAAAGCCCTAAAAAAAACAAGACATTATAAACACAACAGACGAGAGAAAGAGCAATACATCTTAGGTGTTTTGATTATCTGTTGTCACTGTAGAACTGTGAAGCTGTGACTCAGCATAGCAGTGCAAGTATTGTGTTTAAAGTCCCTGTCCAGGCTTTGATCAAACTCCTAAAAAGTTCTATCTGTATATCAAAATTATATATTTAAACGTTTTTTTTTCAATGACAATAATCCTTTCATGACTTAAAATAGTGAAGATGTAACTCCACACCATTGCCTCCTTCAGAATGTGCAAATTTATGAGGTCTGTTTGGTGCAGCTCAAGCATACTAACTCATCTATGATTGTAAGTCTGTAAAAGTAGTCTACACTACTAAGCGGTAATCTCCGAGGCTGAAAAATTTAAAATTTATAAAATGAGGCTGCAGTTCCTTGAACGGCCACTTGTTGCTGCATCCAGAAGTGACTCATTCCCCATAGAACCCCATGTTAAAATAATGTTAAAATGCCCAAATTGACAGCAGATATAAACATGTTTACAGCCTGATACAAAAACAGTTTTGGTCTCTATAGCTAATTTCCTCCCATTTACAATAATTGGGTAAGACGTGTTTATCCTGACAGGTCAGTTTGTGGCCCAAAGACATCTTTGTAGAATCAGGTTCTGCCAAGGTAATCTGAGGCACCACAATGAGCTTCAAAACCGCTATTAAAGAAACCTGTAGGTGACGTCATGAGGAGTTTGTCCATCTTTTTATACAGTCTATGTACACTGTACAATGGCAAGTTGTGACGTTCAAGTAATTCAACCGTACACGGTTGAACCAGAAACCAATTGTCAAGAAGAATAATGACATGGAAAATCCCACCCTGCAAATTGGCAGGATTGGTTCTTTAAGTTTGTTATGTATGAAATCCAACCTATACCATAGAGGATGATGGGAATGCAGGTATTTGACCATAAACCAAAATATTAGAGAAATGAAACAGTTTACTTTTTGGTGATTGTAAATAAAAAGTCAGGGGTGAGATCGCCAAAAGTTGGTAGGTCTCATTTTTTGAGTAGCATGAATGTCTGTAAATAAATTCACGGCAATCCATCCAACAGATAGGGGTATTTCCGGCTGGATGAAAATGGTGGACTTACTAACTACCAACTAATAAAAGAAAAATCCCAACAGAAACACTGACCTTTATAACTACTAACAGTCGATCACAAATCCTCAACCGCAGAAGATGTTTCACAGCTCATAAAATCAGCAGTCCAAATAAAGTGCAAAACTCACAGCCAGTCATTACAGATGTTGAGTCAGCAACTGGCACACCAGTGCTGTAATGCACTCAAGCAATCGTCTGCGAGAACCAGAAGAAATCCTGACAACTAATACATGACCTTGTTACATATAACACACATACACAGAGAAGCAAACTCACACAGTCCGCCCAGTCAAATCCAGTTCACAGAAAACCCCGTTCCTTTCAGCAGTAACTCACACAGGCTCCTCTTTTCCAGTTCTCTGTCAATTTAAACCCCATTCTCAGGTCATTTGGACTGTCGGAGGCTGTAAAACTGCTAGTAGTGCAGTCTGTGTGTCTGTCCATCTCAGCATGGCTGTGGTAACGCTGCTGGCTATTTCCTTTTCACCATAAGGTAATCATTAGACGTGAGAGGGGGCTGGCAGCAGCTTACATCAAATGGAATACCCTCAAAGTCATAGATGCCTTGCAGGAAATACAGAGTGTGTTGCAGCAGTTGATAAATATGTGGACACTATGTGGATATTGCAGATAGAGTAGAAGCCACTGTGGAAGCCCTGACATCTTTCATCCACCCTGCAGGATTTTCATGTTGGGGTTTTGAGTGGCACAGAGGCGAGGATAAAAGCAGCCGGAGATGCTGGTTTCACAAATCCATCTGAAATTTGTTAAGCTGGAACAATAACTGTCTGTCAGTAACACTTAGTGTTTGCTACAGAGTGTAATATACCTCATTGTGCATTGTACAGTCCGCACTGCTCAACTGTGCATTAAGTAATCGAGCAGGCCAAAGGTAAGCTTAGACGGAGCACGGATGAGAGGAGCAAAGCTATGTGATTTGGCTGATTATCATAAGGCAGAGAATCCTGCCACATAAGCCTGAAGCCTGCTGCTTTCACCTCAATCTCTGCAAATTAGCCTGAACTGATGGAGGGATGATGCTGGAAAGAGAAAGAAGGGAGAACGAGAAGAGAGTTCCTGTGGTTCCCTGTGGCTTCAGACCTCTGTAATCAGCATGCCAAGCTCCTGATGTCTAAATCCACAACTCGGACCCAGACAGCGCACACATATTCAGCACACATGCACACTCAAAAGACACACACAGGCACGTGCACAGAGACGCACACAGAACGAGCTGATGACACATGAGCTCTGTGGTGATTCCTGCTCATGTGGAGTTTGGCAAACCAGAACGTCCCAAATAAATGCAAACGAAAGACTGAAATACATCATGTGTATACTGAGTGTTGCATGTGGTGATCATATTATATCAACATTAACATTTGAGTTTACTGATTTCTCAATAAGATGAGATTAAAATAATTCCTTGTAGAAACAAACTTATAGTGCATTATTGAGGAAGATACTGGTATTCTTAACTGGCGGTTGTATAATTTGATGATGATGACTTAAATTATTATGAAAGTACTGTGACATATATATGAGTGAGACATTTTACAGTTGAAAAAAATCAGACAAAACATGATGCAATTTCTTGTTACTCATCATTTACCATATACATTGATGTGCATGTATGTGCTTTATCAATGGCTAATTAACAGCAATTGACTTGTCTTCTTTGTTACACAACTGTGTGATATTTGTTATTCTGTATTTTAGGAAGTGAATGACACTCAGAGTATTATTACAACTTCATTATCTGGAATATCCGTATAGAGGACTGCACTACAATTTGAAGATAGTGACCACCAATAAATGTTTGTAAAAGGGCAATTATTTTCATTGTCAATCAATCCATCCATTATTTTATCAGCTGATCAATTACTTGTTCCGTCTATGAAATGACACAAATCAGAGAAAAATATTGATAAGGGCTTATGAAAGCCCCAAATGGCATTGTGGAATGTCCTGATCTCACCTCAATGCAAATATATTCACTTCATACAGGAGTAAAAAAGAATAGAAAAAATTCAAATTTAAGAAGCTAGGATCAGAGAACTTTTTTTTTCTTAAATAATTACACCAACTGATTAATTGATCAGCAAAACAGCCAGCGGTTAAATTAATAGTTTAAAACTATTGTATAAATATAGAATAAAGAACTGAATACAAGAACTCCAGCAAAAAAAAAAAAAATTGAAATAAACCAATTGTATCTGCTTGTCCTATCATACAATCATCATGCAAAGCGACAGCGCTGCTCTCATTTTGATCAACCCTTTACTTATGGCATCTGCTTGTTACATCAGGTGTTTCTTTAATGAACATGCAGCAAAATCATTCACGATTGACTGACTGCTCATCATGATAAGCAGCAGTGACATGGCCTGTTTTCATCCTTATGTTATTCACGGGGGGCTTTGTTAAGCTGAGACGTCATCATCGACCGTCTCTATTTATAGCCAAAAACTGACACAGTGGCAGATGATGTCATATGTGCATGAGTGTGTCTGCATGCACACACAAACTCAAGGGTATATGGGACTATTCATCAGGGATAGAGATGTCTCTCTTTGTGTATGCATGCATTGTTGAGGCGTGGGGTCAGCATTTCAGAGCCCAAAGCTAAGTTTAATCAGATAGGAACTACATCTGTGAAGACAGATAAACTGAAAGATAAAACTTTGAGAGATAGAGCAAAAACCATATGTCATTTCCTGTAGTGGGAGGCAAAGCATTAAGGCTAATAACTCTGGGAAGGTTTATCTAAGGCGAAGAAGTTCAGGGCTTTCAATGAGAGAAACTTTGGTTGAATAACTAGTATCTCAGGCAGTCCTCGGAGGTTAAGACAGTGAGCTTTTGTACTTGGCACTTAAGAAAGAAGACTGATAAAGGCAGTCAAACACTCGTGTGGGGTTTTTAATGTGATAAGGATTATATGAACTGGAGAGCTTGGCAGCTTGACTCTAAGGTGGTGAATTAAATAGACACTCACCAATGAATACCACAGTCTCTAAAGACGGTATTATTATCACAGGGAGTTGCAGTGAATGTGGTGGCAGTCCAGGCCAATATATGACTCAGACTGAAGGGAATCTAGCTAAGCTGTCACTGAAGAGCCATTGTTAAAGTGAAATAAAGAGCTGTATTGACTCCCCTCATCTGCTCTTTCTCTATGGGACCTACTGGTGTGGTTTAGTGGGAGGTTGGATGATGTGATTGGATGCTGTGATTTTAAGTGTTACAGCATTTTAAAGAAACCAGTTAGACCCAACAGTAATGTAGCCAGCCACCCAAAAAAAAGTCATCTGGGTTTGATTTCACAGTGTATAATATAATCAGCCACAGCATTAAAACCTCTTGCCTACTATTGTGTAGGTCTCCCTCATGCAAAACAGTTCAGACTCATCATGACACAGAGGCATGGACTCTACAGACCTCTAAAGGTGGTCTGTGGTATCAGGCACCAAGATGTTAGCAGCAGATCCTTTAAGTCTTGTAGCTTCTGAGGTTAGGCCTCCATGTTTTTCTAGTATATCCCACAGATGCTTGATGAGAGTCAGATCGCCTGAATTTGGAGGCCAAGTCAACATCTTCAATTCTTTGTTGTGTTCATCAAACCAGCGTGGCAAGGAGCATTATCCTTCTGAAAGAGACCACTGTCACCATGATATATCATTGCCAGGAACGGGTGGTCTGCATGAATGTTCAGGTAAGTGGTATGTGTCAAATTAAGATCCACATAAATGTCAAGGTTTTCCAGCGGAATATTGCCCAGAGCATCACACTGTCTCTGAAGGCTGTTCTGCATCCTGTTGCCATCTCTTCTTTGGGTAAATGACACACATGCAACCAGCTGTCCACATGATGTAACAGATAATGTGATTCATCAGACCAAGCTACCTTCTTCCATTGCTCCATGGTCCAGTTCTCAAGCTTCCATGCCCATTGTAGGTGCTTTTGGCAGTGGACACGAGTCAGCATGGGTGCTCCCACTCACATCAATGAGCCTTGGGTATCCATGACCCTGTTACCAGTTCAGCAGGTGTTTTTTTCTTGAACCCCTTTTGGTAACCACTGCATACTGAGAACACTCCAAACAACTGGCTGTTTTAAAATTGCTCTGACCCAGTCACCTAGCGTCACAATTTAACCCTCCTCAGTGTCGCTCAGATCCTTACATTTTCCCATTTTTTTCTCCTTCCAACACCCTGTCTAAGAACCAACTGCTAATTTGCTGCCTAATACATACAACCCGTGGTGAGACATCATTGTGGAGATATAAACAGAGTTAATATTTTTAATGTTGTGACTAGGCATGCAGATTTTAAACTGTTTTTGTAACTGATAGTAGCTAGCATTATAGTCATGGACATACAACAACTGCTACCATGAGGTCCAGCTACATTAGCCACTCAAATATAGAAACTGTGTAGGACAAGATTTTAGCTTTTCTTAAATAAAGTAATTTTGGCCAAAAGTCATTAACCAACACAGAAATCTTTGTCATGGTGGTCCGTTGCTAGCTAAACCCTTGCTATGCTCTCAGTATGTCAACACGGAACTCAATTCAGTTGAGTTCAATTGTATTCATACAGCGCAAATTCACAACTTATTTGATATCCTGCTGATACTTGCAGTCCAAGTGAAGTAAATCACATTCAAAACATTGACATGTGACATTTACTCCATTACACAAAGTTCTGCAGCTATTTATGAAACTTGCAGAAAAACTTTTATATTTCAAAGCCAAACTTTCAACAAGTTCCTTTGTCAAGTATTAATTTATAATGTTTGTAGAATCATTATTTGGCATAATATCAGTTTGTAAAATGACACATTCATATCATCATAATATCACACTGAAATGCAATAAACAAGTAAATAGGACCCGTGTTGTAAAGTGGCCTATTCCCTTGACAAGCAAGTCCCCAGAACAGCATGTCCTACAAAATTTATCTCAGTCTACATTGTAGTGTGTGGGCCAAAGTCTGCATATGCTACCCACTATATATTATCCAGCAGACTAAATCCTGGCCACCAGCGCCTGTAGCACACTGCAGAGTACCGAGATGGTGAGTCATTGTATTAAATTTATTTTTTTTTTGTGTACTAGTGGCAGAGATTAAAATGTCTTTCCAACACAGAGCTGTGATAGTCCTTTGAGAAGTGTATTTTCCATACTGAGTAAGTGAATCTAACATTTCAACCTAAAAATACTTGACTGAAACTGGGTCTACAGTCAAAGCAATTATCACTGGCACCGCATCTGTCAGTGTTCCGTATTCCTTAGGTCAACATCAAAGAAGCCTCCTTTCATTTAAAAAAAAAATAAAAAATCCAGAATTCAACAAATACACACAACCAGCCCTCAGCAAATGTCCACCACAAAAGAGTCTATTCAAGCTGAGGATGGGCCTGTTTTCAAAAATGACCCAACCATGAGAATATATAGCACAGCTGACTAGGATCTCTCATGCGTAGGAAGGGAAAAAGAAAGAAGTGGAAAGACAACACACAGTGCTTTTACTCCACTGGGTCTCCCTGTTCATTCAGGGTCACATTACATGAAACTACAGAGCAACATGGGTACATCCAGTTCATTTAAACCCAACGAGCTGAGTGGCTGGAGAAATCACAGATCTAATGCACTATCCCTGAAATGAGATATTTCTAAGAACTAAGACGATGTTTTTTAAACAGGTAGTGTTTGGACACATTCACTGAGGTTTAAGCTGATGGAGATTCAGTGTGGAAGAATATTTACACCAGTGATTCTTCCTCTTGGTCTGTACTAACCATTGTAACACGTGATAGCTGCTCTCAGTTACACATCTGGGCAACTTCACACATCTGCGCACTCCAGTATTATCACACTCAGAGTCTGCACATTCAAACCAGAACTTTTGCTTGGGATAACTTGACGGATAGATAGAAGCAGGAGGACAAAAAAAAAAAAAAAAACCTCTCCAAATTAAAAGCACCTTCAGCAGGAAAAATGTTTTCATAGAACTAATTGGGTTTTCTCTCAGTTCAGCCATGAAATGCTCCGGCCTGACATAATTTAACATCTTAAGGTCATGATGCAGCATGGAAAAAAGAAATGCTGGAACTATGAGCTTTGGGCTGAAGAGAGGAGCGTCTGGCTGCCAGGTTTTACGGTTTGTCTTCCTCTTTGAGAGAGACCAGACACTGTATTGATCAAAGCATAGAAGACTTCTGAGTTTAATTCGTGCTTTATTGACTCGGCAGTGATACCAAGTCCCCTGGAAAGCATAGTCACATCTGGACTGTGTTTTCTCAGAAAGCTGCACAACAAATAAGGAAAGAATGAAAAAGCAAATTGGCACAACACTAAAAACTGTCACCAAATGTGGCAAGACCACTGTTAATGCCCGTAGCCTGACCACCTACTACGCTGCTGAATTACAAGTGCCTAAAGACAACACCAGCATTTTGAAGGTGTTTGTATAGTGATGCTGCATCAGTGCAGGTGTAGCGGTGAGAATCTCCAGAGAAAGAAGCTGACAGATATTGATAAGACTCCTTAAACAGGCCAGTACTTCACCTCTAATGACTTTTCCGACATTTCCTTTTCCTAAATGGTCACACAATGATTTCTTAAGACTCCAGATGACCCCACACAATTCTGCTGATACTCATGCCAACAGACTCAAAATAAAGCTAAACTTTGCCACTTTCATGTGGCATCTGTTGTTTTATTTCAAACTCAATATACTAAACAAAAAACTGCCTGGACACTGGCAATCTGGACTTTAGGTCTCCTGTTTTCAACACAAGCCTCAGCAGCATTAGCTTGTGCCACATTTCTGTGTCTGTTTAATACAGAGCGCTTTATTTTTCTCCCCAGAGCCCATCCTGAGTTCCCAAATGTTCAGAGAGAGCGCACACACAGATGGGGCCTGAGCAAAGCCAGAGATGTGTTGTATAATATGAACACGCGCACAAGCACACACTATGTTGTGCCATGCACTTATGATGCAGAGTCGAGCATCTGCCCCAACATCACGAGCAAACGCTGAAAACGATTGGTAAAGCCAAGCGCACACGCATACATACACTCGCATAGCACACACAGAGCCCACGAAGAGAGCGCAGCCTGAAGGAACCAGTGCATCCACACAGAAGGTCAGGCTGAGAAGGACAGATGATGATGCACATCAGAGTGTAAAAGCCAGGAGGGCCTGAAGTGCTCCCCTGAGTGCTGTACACTCAGCCACAAAACAAACTGGCCCAAAAAAACAGAGATGGTGAAAGAGTTTGACAAGTTGGAAAGCAATAAAAAGACAACTCAAGATAATCAGAAATGAAAGTCTACATTTTCTTTTACGCAGAAAGACAGTCTCGTCTAATGGCTAACTGAACATAAACGACATTCAGCAGAGAAACTGGGACTTCATGATTAGTGTATCCAGTAGACTGATATGTAGTATGTCCAGTATTACATTCAAAACCTCAAAAAAAGTTCTTAAGTCATATTTAGGCTTTTGTCAAAAATAGGTCTCATTTTCATATGCTTAATTCATACTTGGGACCACTCTGTAAAGTTTAGATCATGTGATATCTGACTGTGTAAGTTAAAAGAACGCACTGTTTTATCAAGACTGATATTTTATGAAGCATCTGTACCTGAATTTGGAGTCTTCTTCATGCTCTGCGTTTGATGCTGGTCCGCTTCTCTCAGAAGTCAGCAAAATCAACGCTTTGGTTCCTCAGAGGAAACCTGGAACTGTTCGTCTCTCGAGGTCCCGTCCACCACTAACTGGAGTCGACTTTGTTGTCTCAGTTTCTCTGCACTTGTTATTGTTCTGGCACAGCGAACTCTCGGCGTGTGGTGACACTGTGTGACTGCGGGCGGCGCAGATGCAGAGATGCCGTGAGTTCCGCTGAGCTCGATGATGTGCACTTTAGTGGGATGCTGAGGGTCTCGAGACCGCACGACCATGATAAAGAAGAAATGTGAACGCACGAGGGGGAGGGCCGCTGGAGAGGTCCACTGACGCGCTTTTACGCACGGATCACAATTGGAGACGAGATGATCTACCCAGCGTCAGGCTGCGCACTCCAAGAAACTATTGTTTATTCAGTCACAACAATAAGTGCTACAGTGAAATAAAATCCATGTGACTGACCGAGAGGAATTAAATAATCGTGATGCCCAATATTTGTTGGAATGTAAATTCCTTTGCTATAAATGTTTCCTGTTATTGTTCGGATTTAATTATGGATAAAAACTGTATCGGGATGATTTTTTTTCTGTATTGATTGACTGTTGTGAGGGTGGAGTTTTAGCACCAAAAAGTGATGGAAACCTTGAGTGGATTAAATGGAAGTGCACATTGCAAAAATGCTAATCTTTACTTTGGTCTTTATTATCACAAACTGTGACTGAATATAGACTATCACACAATCAGGACCACTTTTTCAAGCCAGTGGGCTGTATTTTTTTTTTCGGTTGTTTGTTTTGCTCTATTCAAACAGATATACCATAACTCAAATTATCTCTCTTGGTTTAGTAAATAATTGCCAGGACAATGGATCTGCTTTTTTTTTTTTTTTTTTTTTTTGTCGCACACAAACTCATCTCAGGCTGAACAAAAAACAAAGCTCAATAGAGGTCAAACCAGTCTTCAAACCTGCTCGAGTGATCCCTCTGGAAGCTCTCTATTGTGTATTTCAAACTGATACACTCAAGCTTGCGTTGTGTTGCAGTAGCACTGTTGTCAAATACTGCTCTCTTCTGGTTAACAGCGACAACTTCAATAGAATTCATCCAGAGGAAGAAGACAAAAAAACGCCACGGATTCTACACTGTTTCTGTGGAGACTCCAAAAAGTTTGCTGGCTTTTTCAGTCGCACTTTTGGACGAATCTGCTGTCGAAGATGTCTCCGATTCTCTGGCCAAGCAGCCTGTTTCCTCAGTTTTACGCATCAAATTGTGAGCGGATTCTTCCAATATTACTCGTAAACTCTTGACACCACATAGCGGACGGGGCCGGTTTGTTCGCTCTCAGTATGTCTCCATCGTTAAAGTTGAACCGGTTTGAACTGTCAGAGAACGTCAACGTCATGTGACACACCGGGAGGAGGTGTGTCTTAAGCCTTGGAAATACCGGGGAAGAGATTATTGTTATCCAGTTTCCTGCAGTGTTTCCATTGTCAAGATGTTTTAGAAGTAATCAAAAATGAAAGAGTGAATGCACATTGCAAAGAAAATTACACTGAAGATGAGAGGATTAACACAAAATCCAGAAAGTCTTTCAACAATTAATGTGTTACAAATGGCAATGGATGGATGTTTATTTTTTGTTTTTATTAATGAAGGAGATATGAATAGAAAAATGAAATAAATACGGTTATAGATCAAATCAAAAAGTCAGAACTAGCAAATAGCTGAATATAGTGAAGTGGGGTGAGCTTCCATTAACTTACTACATAAAGTAAGAACAATAGTATTATTTGGTTTAGCTACACAACCCATAAAACACATATATGAACTATTTTCTGCCTCCAGGTCACTCAGGTTTGCTCACAGTTACTCCTCTCACGCTTCAAAACCAAAGGCAACAGGAACTTTTCATTCCACATTAAATCATCTCCCACTATTAGCTAATCCAAGTCAGAACCAAAGGCTCACCTTTTGTCCCTTGCTTTAAGTGCTTCCTAATGTTGCTTTAGTCATGTTTAATTTTAGTTTCTTTTAATCGCCCTGCTGTTTTATATTTATTGGTTGCCTGATTTCATGCAAGTTTTCTCTTTTAAGCTTTTGCTATTATAGTTTTACCTATTTTTTAAATCTTACCAAGTTGTGTTACCTATTCATATGGCATCTTAACATGTGTCTGTCTGTTTGCTCTCCCATAGTTTCTACTTTGTCTTCTTTGTCAATCCCCCGCTGTGCCTGTATTCCAGGTTCTGGATCTGATTGGTTCGCTGCTAACCATAGGTCTTGTTTGTTGTCTGTTTGTCTCTGCCATCCTCTTAATTCAACTTCATCATAACCAAACAAGGCAGATGGCTGCCTCACTGAGCCTGGCTCTGCTGGACATCTCTTCCTGTTGAAAGGGAGTCATTCATTTTGACTGTAGCAAATGGACTTGCTCATAGGAAATCCTTGGATTAATTAGGTTTTCCATGTGAATTTTTGTAGGGTCATGACTTTAGTTAGGATAATAACCTTAATATTGGTGTGGGGTTTTAGCCTCAATATCTAAATTAGTCAATGTTGTCAATAATAGTATTAATAATTATACTGTAGAGTCTTGTTTGGTAAATTCATAAGAGCCAGTCTTATTTCTCTGCTGCAAAGCACTTTTCCCCAGTGGCCATTATTTTCAATCAGCTACATATAATGGTAACGTGACTTGACTTCATTAATGTATCTATGTGCTGTCTTGGCATTTCCACTGTCTTCAAGGTTTTAAACATGGAAATTGAATGCAATGCAAAACATGAAAGAGACATGCAAGGCCACCATGAGACAGTGTAAAAGTTAACAAAGGAAAATAACAGAGGTTCCGTTCTTCAACTCACAGCTCCCACGTCAGTGATATGAACAGAAAAGGGTAAAAAGTGTGGGGTTATTTTACTTCCTGCGTGTGTCCAGTGACCACTGCTATTGACACTTGCATTCTTAACAGTGATCTGATGAGGTTACTCTCTATTGTCAGTGAACCACAGTGAGAAATCATCTCACTGCTTGAAAGGCTTTTCCGATCTGAAGACCATGTTTTACAGAACACGACACGTGTTCTGGCACTCATCATTCTATAACATTGCTCTAAATATTTTATTTACATTCACTATTTAGTTTATTCTCAACACACAGCTGCTGCAGTATCCATAAATCTGTCAAATATACAGCTAGCTTACAGTAAAACTGTGATGACAACTATTTATTTTTGTGACTCTCATTACTGGAAAACTGACCACATGTCCTTCTTGCAAACACTGGTCTGTTATAGAAATCAGATGATCAGTAGTCTGTTCCTGGAACAAATAATGAAACAAGCTGAGCTGTACATAACCGCCCGTATACTGCATTGTTTTTACTTAAGCCCAACAGAAACTATGTCTGCAACACATTTAGGTTTAACCTGCGAAACTGCACAGTAACCAGTTCAGACTAAAGCACAGGGATCATATTAACTGCAGTCTTTAAGGACATACAAATAGCTACTGACGCAGACAACATAGGTTTTTAAACACGCTAAAACTTAAGGTCCCTCTTTGGTCACCAGTTAAACCCCTAAACACTCATCTCCGTACATATTTAGAATTTTGTTCAATGAAAACAATCCTTTCCTGCCATAAAATGACTTAAATATGACTCTACACTGTTGCTTCCTCTGTAGTGTGCAGATCTGTGAAGTTCCCACCTCTCTCCACATGTAGTTCAAGCACACCAGAGGCCTATACCTTGAGGCAGGGTTTGGGATGAGTGAGGTAACTTCAGGTTCAGCCCTGGGTTTAATGACTGTAGTTCACATCTGTAGTAGTAACTTATGCTCCACCCCTAACCTGCTCAGGAGCAGATTAGGTTCAAGGTAATGGATCAGCATGAATAAAAACACCAGTTAATTATCTGAACAAGTAAGTATCTTGAAAAATCAGCTCCCAATCACAGCAGATCAACTTAAAAGACATTTAATGTAATACATAATTTTAATTGAGGTCAGATCTACTTGCCTTAATGATGGGCAGTGATATCGATGAGTCTATTCATGCATTCACATGGTAGGCATTTTTTATTCCTGTTATTCTCCTTGGATTTTACTTTAAAATGCTCATATCAGTTTAGATTGATAGTTTGTGCCTCATTTGGGAAATATGCATCTGCAGATGTGTAGCAGTTCAACTGATCATCTGCCAACACTATGTCTTTATGTGTACACACTCATAGTAAAGTTAAAAACCACTCGGTTGACTTTACGAGTTGATAACCTGCTTTGTGTGACTAAGTTTACTAGGTCTAGTGAAGCCAGAAAATAAGAAGATATCAAGGGTGTGTTGGATTTGTTTTGTAGTCACAGACTGTATATTAATCATGGACGTAGTTACCATGATGTCGCACAATGGATTGCAGAGCACCTTTCTGAAGCCTTGAGTTTGACATTTGGCTGTTAACAAATGAGGCAGGCAAGTGAAAGTAACAAAGAAAACTTTATTCTAATGCCAAAAAGATAACACGAGCTGAAGGAACAACAGAGAGCAGCTGATGATACATCAAAACACAAACTAAATGTCTAAAGAGAATATCAAGAAAATATAAAATCATTTAATAAAAAAAAAAAAAAAGAAACTCAAAAATGTACAAAATGCACAAACAAGGGCTTGAGAAATCAATGTTTTACAAACCAGGATCAGACAAGGATCACAAATGAGAACAGTGTTGACAAATGGGTGGTAAGTTGTCATTAAATTCAGGAGCCAAAACAAGACAAACTGACAAAAGACTGTGGAAGACATAGGGAAGCGTATATGCAGAGAACTGATTCTGGAGACAAGACATGGGTGAAACTGATCATGGCAATCAAAAGAGGACGTAAACAGACAAAGGAAGGAAGTAAAACAACAAGAGACACACAAGGACAGGGATTTTTACCGCAAAAAACAGGAAATAACTGAACTAACTCAAGAGATTGATAGATGCAATGGTATTACTAGTATTAGGTAGGATGCAAATGTACAAAATTAACAAGAAGTACCATTCAAAAAGTCTCAAAATTCACAACTTTGTCCATAAACAAATTATAAAAATGTTGACTGATGTAACAAATCATGAAAAAATTAACATTAAAATTGAGTGATCTTCTCATAGACTTATACAGTAACACTCATTTTTAGAGCCAGAGGAGTCGCCCCCTGCTGGACATGAGAAAGAATGCATGTTTAATTCACTTCCACAATGATTTGACTTTTCAGACCTGGAAGTTACGTTCATCTTTTCTATACAGTTTATGTTCCTGGTAAAGGGCCTCATGTGAACTATATCAGTCTGACAATACTTCATTACTAACAGACTGCTGTGGTTAAAACGAGACAGCCTTCGACACTGTGGGAGGAACACCGCAAACTACTTTCACTGTTATTGCTTGTGTATATCTGGGCTGTGTTTTTGTCCTGCCCTTTACTCACAAACAAATTTATTATTAAGCCAAACAAACATATTTGACAGTGCCATAAAAGTGAGAAGATTTTGAATGAAAGATGAAAATCAATAGCGCTGCTAAGTATATTTCTATTTTTAAGTATTAAATACTCTACTTTTGCTTACAAGCCCAAATGTGTGTAGTCTTTTTAAGGTCACTTCTGACATTGTTTATCTTTCCAAATATTTGCAAAAAAATTGCATTCAATGTCGCAAGTTATAAAAAGCATTCATGGTAGTCAGTAGCTTTGTTTTACAGGGAGAAAAAACAACAGCTATAAAAGCATTAAAAAGTACAGCAAACAGCGACCACAATAGATGGAAACATTATTCATTGCTTTTCTCACAATATTCACTATTAACAACATTACCATTTAATTACGATAACATTATCATCACCAGCTACACAACAAAAATTCTTCATGTTCCTTATTTTTGTATTAATATATTATGTGAGAGTTCTGCATGCAGACATGAAAACCACTCACACATCTGTTCTGATCACTCGTTGTTAGGTGTGTGGTTTTTGCCCACATGCACAGTTTCACACTTTCACACCCTCATGAAAATCTGCCCCAGATCTTTCTGGCTATTCATAGAAGCCAAAAGCACACACTGATTGTGTTTAATGTCAAACAAACCAGTAATCTGACTGCTCAGACTTGTGCAAATTTCAACCCCTGTGCTCCAGTGACTTATTAATCCTTCTTTACTTCTTTTAACATCTCTTGACTGTTCATCATATAGTTTTTATTTTATTTTATTAGTTTGTTTACTGTTGTACAGCTATTGTACTCTCTGCATGTAAAATACATCATAATATGAAGATTCATTTGAGTTTGGTGACTCTGTTACCGGAATTAATCTTTTTTCTCATATATGTTGATTAAAATTACTTTTTGAGTAAATTGAGTCCTGCAAAACAACATTATACAAAAAAATTAAACCAACCCTCTGGAAGAAGATGTCTGACAAGCCAAGAATTCATACGGTGATGAATCCTCTTGAGCTGCATCAGGATGGAAGCCGTTCTTGGTCATAACTTCATAAACATAGTCATGGGAGAGCGACTGAATGTTTCTTGCTATTCTTCTGCTGCGTCTGCACTGCTGCACCTGTCAGTAGTAAAATACCACTGTAGAGATTGGTTCTATAATATGAATGTTTGTGCAGATTTCAGAAATCTGCAT
The DNA here is from genome assembly GCF_022539595.1 of Amphiprion ocellaris. Lineage (NCBI taxonomy): Eukaryota > Metazoa > Chordata > Actinopteri > Pomacentridae > Amphiprion > Amphiprion ocellaris. The sequence goes on along the minus strand of NC_072769.1, from coordinate 12,311,970 downwards.
GCAGGAAATATATGCAAATTTAAAAAATAAACTTAACACTCAATTTTGAACAAATGCTTACAGTAGATGATTGTTTTTTTTCCCCCAAGGGGATTACTAAGATTATTTCAAAAGAGCCAACTCTACAATGTTTCACTGATAATATTGGTTTCATTTTTGAGAAATGGCAAAGCAACTGAAGTTAATTATGAAGTGTAACAAAGTGAAAAGTGACTTTTCTATACAAGGTGGTGGGATAAGTACAATGAAGTGGGTAAGTTAAGTGAAGTAGAGTTAAGAACTTGATGTTAGATCGTCATTTATTTTGGTATAAATCACAAAAACAATTATATTTCATTTGAATTAAAAAAAAAAAAATGTTACCAGGGTAGAGTAAGTTTAAAGAAGACGACTTCACATCTGTATTTCTGATGCAGACGGAGCATTCAGTGGTCTTAGATGTTATCGGCATTTGAGCTCATGGGAATATGTCATATATAAAAGTTATGTGGTTTTGCAGAGATGCTGTGTGATAGACTGATAAAGATGTACGTAAACAGTTATGAGTTGAGTTTTGAGAACTGAACTCACCGTCAGCCAAATTACAAGGATGAAGATCAGAGTCACCAACATGCTGATGGCAGCAGTGATACAGACGGCAGTGATGATCAACACCAGTGGTGGACTTTTCTCCTCAGCAGTGGTCGAGCATGATGCTGCTCCTGTGTAAAACAAAGGCAAATATGTGTAATCCCACATGAAATGTACTGTCTTCATGTAATTTTGCAAAATGACAACATCTGTGACTGTGTTAAGTATATTTTTAATTATAAATTTGCAATGTGATTCATAATTCTCGACCAACCTGAAGCAGAGGTCATTTAAAACTAAAAACAAGATAGATATTGTCTTTTGACAAGCATAATGGAAATGTATCCCACACTGTTGAAATTGTCCGCCAGTGGTGGTGTATCATTTTCTGATCATTTACGTACTAGAGATGGAAAAACACATGGGAAAATACTATATTAGAAGAAAAAGTCCCACTTTTGCATAATTTCAAAGAGTAAAGGGTAAAAGTCAGCACGATTTGGCCACTTAATTATTATCATTGTTGTTGTTAATACAGTAGCTTGCAAATGCTTTTTACATTTGATTGGTGTCGGCAATTCAATTAATGGGAGTTTCACTCAAATTTTGCATTGATCATTACAGACTGATGGAACAATAAGACGTCAAGCTCTCCCAAATCATAAGTATTGACACCAGTGTGTATAGGTCAACATATGGTTAATGTTCTTTGACACTACTGTTTCTTGGACATTCCTGAGTTTTGCCACTTTCATCAAGTGTCCAAACTGAGACTGTGGTAAATATAAGGGTCAACTTTTAAACGAATAAATGAGCAAAGGTACAATGCAGAGCACATGGGCAACTCTACAGCACTAGAAGTCAGTGCCATTAAGAAACGAGTGTGGAGTTTATGAGAAGTAAACAGAGAAATATACCTGTCACAATAACTGCATAGACGTCGCATTTTACTTGATACTTGACTTCTTTTGCGTAGACACAGCTGTAGAGTCCAGTGTCGTCTACAGTCAGGTTGCTGATGGTGATGCTGTGGCTCATAAAAGATCCTGTTGTCTGAATCCTGCCGTTGTATCTTTGCCGTGGTGCTACATTGTCAGGTGATCTGAATCCTTTGCTATAGTAAAGCACTTCTTCTTGTCCAGTACGTTCATGATACAGATACATGGCAACATATCCAGTAATGAGTGGGGGGCATTTTTCAGAAGAACACTTCAAAGTGACGTTCCCGCCAGGATCTTTGCACATTATGACGCTCTCTGCCACAAAAGAGACAAACTATCTGATTAGAGGGTCTACAAACATATACTGATGCTGAATAAATGGAAGCAGTGCTATTTTAACTAAATAACTATTTACACCATTTAAAAGTATCTCTTTGAACTGGTTTAGCGAATATTGCTACGGGCAATTCAGCTACATCAAAATCTGCTTTTGAGAAAAGCAAACAGACATACCTGAATTGACAGAAAGACAGAGCAACATTATGCACCAGCAGAGGAGTATCATCTTGCATCAGTGATTACCTTTGTTCCTCACATACTGTAAACTAAATACACGGACAGTGCAGCACAGCAAGCAGTGCTTCCTGTGTGTTTTGATGTGGGATAGTGTGCATCCTGTGAGACACAATCATTTGCATTCAGATATTTACACATGATCCTTAGATAGTGATCAGACCTTTATCTTGCTAAGTTGCTATGATGTTTTGAAACTGAAAACTAGACAATGGAAATGTGTAGATGGAAGATAAGTTTAAGTTTAAAGAAGTCCTCAGAAATGGAAAAAAATGACCTAAAAAGCAAACAAAAAAACAAAACAAACAAAAAAAAAATAAACACAGTTATAGTTCACGTTATTGCTATGAATTTGTTTTCTCTATCTAATTTTGCATCATATATAGAACTGTTAGTAACTCCACCCTTAAGTGTAGTTTCTTAAATTGTATAAATGGAAAGATGAATTGCTGTTGCTGTTACATGTCTCACTAACCAATGTGAATCCAAAATATAGAAACACATGTAACATCCATCCATCCATTACCTATACACCATTTAATCCTTATTAGGGTCGTGGGGGAGCTGGAGTTTATCCCAGCTGACTTATGGTGAAGGCAGAGGACACCTGGACAGGTCACCAGTCCATCACAGGACTACACATAGAGACAAACAATCACACTCACATTCACACCTATGAACAATTTAAAGTTACCAACTAACCTCAGCATGTTTTTGGACTGTGGGAGGAAGCCAGAGAACCCAGAGAAAACCCACACATGCACAGGGAGAACATGTAAACTCCACGCAGAAAGATTGCGGGAAGGCCGGGACATGAACCAGGGATGTTTTAGCTGCAAGGCAAAAGTGCTAACCACTGATCCACTGTGCAGCCCAGCATATTCGAAAGAAATTACAAATGCATTTGTGGTGTTGCTCTTGTCATTGTCAGTATTATTGTATTGTCAACAAAAACCCAGTAATTAAATAAAACCTGTACTTTTCCTACCAGGACCAGTCAAAATGTCTGTTTTATTAAAGGCCTGTTGTTCCAATAAATCAGCCTTTATTAATGCATTCATTAACCTTTCAGATCCACCTCTTCCACATGGTCCTCCTTCTGTCCACCTGCCTGTCCATCTTGATCAGGTCTTTCTAAGCATTTTGGCACTGGAATATTATAGCAGCGTAGCAGCCTCAAATTTGTAGCCAGCAAAGAGCCCCTCTACTGTGGGAAAGGTTAAGTGTAGGTGCACTAAGTAAGATCTCCCTCTGGTGGAGGTTATGAATATAACAACAGTCAAAACCTGGATGATTCTCTGGGGCGTTCACATGATGCATTAACCAGCACTAATACTAGACAAGTATTATACTGCATGTTTCCTTCCACATCTCTCATAAATTACAATATAGTGTGAGACTGCATTTCATTGACTCTGCTATAAAAAAGACTACAGACACCTGATCATCCTGAATTTAATCTGCACTATATAATTTATCAGGCTTGCTTAGAAATTTGCATTGATGTCAAACCTCTTTTAAACCCACTTGGAAGCACCAACTGACTAAAGGTCTGCTTAAAAACAAGTGTGACTCTATTCTTTGAAGTCTGTTTTTCACTTGCTCAGTAATGCAGAACTCTTGCATGCACGCATAAAGATGGCTGGATGTTTTTGCTAAAAACAAGAGATGTTATCAGGTTTTTGAAGCAGACTAAACAGCATCTAAAACCAACTGCAGACTGACTTTCCATGCAGGCCCTAACAATGAGAACTGCTTTTGCTTTCAGATATGCTTCAGGTATATCACTCCAAGAAGTTTTGAAACTTGATGCTGTGTTAATTCAAGGTAGAGCTCTTAACTGTAAACATTTCAGCTGTGACACTTGATGTAATTCTTAAATTGCTGGTGTTTTTAATTAACTTTGAATGCAAACAAAGCTTGAATTAAGGTATAAATATATACATGTACTCTGTAGAAAGTTTTTTTTTTAAAACATCTTCTAAAGTAAGCAATTGAACTTGCTGCTTCTTACATCTGTGGGTGCAAACACGAAATAGAAACAGACATCTGTTTGTACTGTTAATTGCTGCAGCGTAAACTGTATTCTTCAACCTTTTCTGCTGATTTGTCGGTGCCATTGCTGTCTATTCAGCTCTGTGTAAACTACAATATTCATTTTTTATGTGCTTCATCTGCTCTGTTACAGCATAACAACACGCCATGGTGTCACTTGTCCAGTAGATGGCAGGACTGAGATACATTTATTGATGTCAAAGCTCCATCAGACGTTTATCCTTTATGATTAATCCATTTATAACACGTGATGATATTATTTTCCTGACCTGCCTGACCTTTAAAACAACTTAAGAACAGGAAAACATTCCTTGGAAGGTATTTGTGTTCATCTGATATTGAATAAAAGGAGCAGAAAAGTGTTATGTCTGAATCTAGTAAGAAGTGCCAGTCAGTGAAAAATAAACTGCATGTGTCCAAAAAAAAAAAAAAATCACACAGTTCTCCCTCATTTTTTTTTCATAAGAATGCCTTTTAATCACATTTTAACACCACAGCCACACCATATTAACATCACAGCTTATACCATACATGGTTCTTAGAGATCAAGATGCCTGGTCGGTCCACAGTCAATGCTTCATTTAAACCTGAGGTACCAACTGAGACATCAATGCACAGATTTACAATAACAGTATATATTCACTCAGATGCATCTCGCAATTTATCAAAGATGTCTTTTTTTAACTCCCAGAATAATCTTTGAAATGAAAATCTTTTAAAGTTTAAACTTGTGTTGTTTTTTCCAGTAAGTCAATGATTAACTTTGTTCACATTCTGTTCCCATACCAAGTTTAATCATGTACGTGTGCGAATGCTGATAAGATATCTTCAGTTTTACACTAATTTTTCTTTTGTTAGTGTCACAATAAGCTGCATACACCGAGTCGACAAAATGTTATTGTCACCTGCTGCTCCAAAATCAAACTGATACCGGTTTAAAATTCTTATCACCAACCTAAAAAGATGCAGACTCATTTTTAATACAGAGTATTCGATGAAGAGAACAAAACCCAGAGAGGAAGTTTTGCAATAAGTCAGAGTACTCATGCCAAAAGTTATATAAGCAACCTTCCTAATTACACACAAGCACAAGTACAAAGCTGCTTTTGGCTTAAAGACAAGCTATTACTGAATACGTAGAAAGTGATGATCGTGCCACATGAGCTTTCTCACTGGTTCGAAAAAGGATCTGAAATTTGCAACGGCTCAATGTTGTCAGGCAGTGAGGGGTGATACTTGACTGAAAGAGATAGTCCCTTTGAACGCTGTACAGTAAGATTTCTCACCAGAAAACCTGAATTACTATTTGGAGAGAGTTGGTCACTGTAGAATGACTGGAGTGATTTTGTGAGTAAATAGCATCAAAACTACCAGATTATTTTAAATAAGCGATGAAAAGCCATTTGCAGCCTTTCCCATATGAAGCAGAACTGGCAAAAGCATGCAAAATAGTATTCTTTATTTCAGATGACAAACAGATCTGACTTTATACTCATCATACCAAGCTTTGCGATGCAGATTTAAATAGTCAAATGCGTTAGATGTGCGGCCTAGATGTGTATCTGCAACAACGTCAAGAGATTGCGGACATACGACCTGACTACCTATTTTGGCTACTATCTGTAGCCAAAACATTCCCATACAATACTACATTTCCTTGTGGAACCACAATTTTTGGTTCTCGCCTATTTCTTACTCATTTTTCTGTGCAGATACAGCTCCTATAAGAACCCCTAAAATTGTAGGTAGATGTGTTCCATCTGACAGACTTCACTTGCAGATTTTCATCAGACAGCTTCAAAAACAGTAGTAGTATATGTGTGAATTAACTTCTGATGCAAGTACCGCACACATCATAATGTATGAAATATACTGAGCTACCCTACTGACCAATAAAATGAACTTCTCAACAAAGTATAGATACAAAATGTACAGTGTATTTCTTAATGTCAACAAATCCCACAAAATGACCAAAACTGACGTCTAATTGACCCCATCAACAATTACTGCCTGAGTATATAAAGCCAACATTACAGGCAAAGCTGCTCTGATTATTAACTAGATATGAAACTTATGATGTAATCAGTCATTCGGTGTCAAACAGATTGCAGTCCATCCCATCTCATCATCTATTTAATGGCTTGGAGATGGTCTAAACTGTTGGCTCACTGTTTGAATACATGTGAATTAGCACCTTTGCTTGTTTTCCCTGAAGCTTAACACATTTCATAAAAGTTTAATGATGTATTTTGAAGTTAGTGAAGGTAATCTCTGGGTGCTACAATCATTTTAGCTGCAATAAAACCTCATGTGAGAATCACTAATAAAAAAACAAAAGCAAAACATAACATAGTATTGCACCTAGTGCAATATAGCAGAATGCATTGGGTGACATGTTTCTTCATTACAGAACCACAACCAGTGTGGCTTATTTTGAGTCAATCCCACATAGTGCATGATAAATCACAAATGAAATATTATTCAAATTTCTATTTGCACTAATTCTATAATTCTTACTGTTGGAGTAAATAGTGCATACGGGAATAACCTTCCTAAAAGCTTACAATGCCAGGATGTTTTAGGCAAGCCTTAAAAAATAAAGAAACTTTGTATTAGTTTTAACAATTTACATATTCAGTAGGAACAAGTGGGGTTGGATCTAAGTGCTTAGGTTAGGAAAGTCAAGAATGAGGAGTACTAGCACGTTGTTGTTTGGTCTATCGATAGGATTTGTTGACAGTAAAAAAAAAAATTCCTTATCTTTGAATAACTCTTGGAGTCACATGCGATAGTAAAAAGCTACACTATAAGATCACAAACAATGAGGCATCAGTTATGTTTTACTGCAACACACACACACACACACACACACACATACCTTATAACTTGCCTCTATCCTAAGAACATGATTCAGTGTTTTTCTTGTAAAGCTGACAGCAGAACAAGAGATGAGGAAGTAAGTAAGGCCACTCCTGTTTAGCTACAGTTACTGCGTAGGTTACAACTGCAGCACACTGACTGCATAAAAACATTTCCTCCAACATGTATCAGAAATTCAGTATCAACATCTACAATCACTATCACTGTGGGCCTTGAAGATGTTCTATTTCGCACCTGACATGGCTGTTGTAATGTCACCCGAGCCAAAAGAGGATTCCCTGGCTTCTAGTTGGTCTTCGCTTGATTAAAAATCAGCCATCATCGCTTTTTTTTTTGATTTAAGAATGTTGACTGAGCAAGCTCGGGGGAAGACTGAGCTTACAGTTCCTCTGATAAATCACAATAGTACAAGCCATTCCTGGCTACACACAGTTGTTTGTGACAGGAAAGTACAATGACAGAGTGGCGTTTAGCAAACAAGGAAGTGTTAAATTCAGAGGTTGCTGGTAAATTAGTATATTCATGTGGCATGTGGTGTATCCTGTAGAGAAAGACAGAGTTTGTAAGAATGACAGCTTTCAAGCATTTGGTGTTGTCTATTTTTAGTCTTATTCCTATCTATATATTCATGTCTGACTGCAAGTAGAGACATAACAAAAAGGAGATAAAACTAGTCGTTCCAGTCGCTTGCTTGTTTTATAATTACCTCAGGGCTGGCTGTCTTCACATTGTTCAGATTCCATATTCTGAAGACGACCTGTGGACAGATTGAATAACAGCATGAATAAAAACAAACAAACAAACAAAAACAATTAAACATTTTATAGCTTAAACACCATCAGGTCACTGTACTTTAGACATACTACCTTTCTCAGCATCAAATTCGACTGCACGACCCCGTTGTTGGTCACCTGAAAGAAATTATTACAGTAGATGAAATTTACTGTGCGTAACAATGGATGTAAGTGAAACCTTCACCATATTAAGCAATTTCAAGACATGCAAGCATAGACATATCTCCAGTGGTAAGTGTCTGTAGCATTAGGCAGGCTATGTTATGCTTCAAATATTTGTGATTAGTCACTAAAATTTTTCACAAGTCATAGAAACGTAGAAAACAGATGTCGAGTGCAATACTGCAGTTTATCACTGTACTTCCAAAGAAGTCTTCAAAATCAGAGGAAACCCAGTAGAGTTTGATGCCCATATTAGTGCAAGGACAGTCAGAATTTTTGATGAGACATGAACATGTGTGTCAGCTCCAAAGTTCATCTGGAATATTTGAAAAAAGCTTTAAAAATACCACATCGAGCAAAAGATTTGCTTTCAATGAAAGATGCAAAGAAAACCAATAGGTAGAGTGTTTATTCAAATCTTTAAAGACACAGCGAATGCTAACCCCAATGCCAAGATAGAAAAGAATTAAAGCAGCAGTATTAATTTGTCCAACGATGGATGTACCCATAAGGGGTGCAGCAGAGGGCCTCCGGGCCACTGTCAAGAATACGACAGAGCACGAGCGTGAGAACACCCTCCCTACAGACATTTACAACTTCACCAAGCTCTGTGAAACATTTTGCAGAGCACTGCCTAACAGTGAAAAGTGTGTTCACTCTACTGTTCAAACTGTGGAACAGATTGTAGCAGCTACAATGATTACTCAAAAATAAAAAGGATTTCCTTTGTGTACTGTTCCCCTCGTGAACACCTTGGCAGCCTCCAGGTGTTGTACAGGTTTTTCTGCTTCCAACTGTTTTGGTATCAACTATCACTGCGCGTTGCTTTTCATTTGAGCTCCACATCATTTATAGAAAGGAAGTGATGAAACATCACATGACAGCATTACTACCGTGAGAACGTTTGAATTCAAGTATCACATTAAAAATCAAAATGGCTTTCATGATGTCGTGTTTTTTTAATTGTATTATTTCAAAACATGACATGAGTGTGTACTCACTTTGAGATCGCCTTCTATAAATCAGCAATGCCAACAGCAATCCCACGATCAGCGATCCAATGACAATCACAGGAGCGGCTATTTTGGAGGAGAGACCAGTCCCTTCGATGTCCTGTCCCTGCCCTGAAAAAAATCAATCTGATGCTTCAAATTGTTGCAATTGCATGATAAAAATCAGTCAACATGTACTGGTGAAAAGATCCCCCTGTAATACTTGAGCAAATTACATTCACTTTCCAGATGCAGGGAAAGTAAAAAAGGAACAAGACGGCTGGCAGGCAACATTCACACCATGTTTCAACAGTGTGCAACAGATACCTCATCTACAGATACTAATCTGTGTGGCAGCTGTGACAGCTGAGATGCCAGCTCAGATAGTTGCCAAGAGAACTTCCTGGTGAGTTGGTTTTATAGGGGATGGCAAATAGAAAAAAAAAACCTTCCATGGCATGAAAACTATTATTCAGTCTTATCTGGATTCTACCATCATGCATATTTTTCTTTCATTATGCTGAAAATGTCAGGTCAGATACATGTTCTCACCTGTCTACTGAATTGTGCATCAGTACAAAGTCAGCCGCAAAGACAATGGTTATATTTCAATACCAAACAAATAGATGTTAGAAATTTGGAGGAACAGAAGTTTTGCCAGTGTATGAAAACCTCCACCTGTTTCTGGAATTTTTATACTGTTTCACATTTACAGGATGTTATTGTTAAAGTTCATACTTCAACTACACTTTGTTGTTTGTGTTGGAAAATTCAGCCTACCCCAGTCTCCAGTGATGCCAACAAAAACATGTCCTACCATTAGCTTGCGGCTCTTAGTTGAGCAATCCTAAACGAAGGCATATTTACAAAACTGTGGTAAAATCTATGTTGCTTCAAATTTCAGATAGTGTGGTGCTGAATATCACATACTCAGTAATATGTACCTCGAGAAGTCGGTGGTATTTCAAATGTGGTCGAACCCCCTTTGCCTCCAGTGGCATTGAACACGACACAGGTATACTTGGAGAAACGGGATCCTTTCAGCAAAGTCAGCTTGCTTGAGAGCTGAAACAGGCCATTGTCTGTCTGTCTCACGTCCATTTCTGCACTCCTTGTCCACTCCACATTGTTTTCGTCAAACCAGCGAAGCTGACCTTTTGGGTAGCCACCATCAGCGTTACAAATCAGGTCGTTATCTGCATCTTCGGATATTTTCTCAGGAATGGAGCGTATAGTTGGGTCTCTGTATGTGGCTGCAAAGATGAAATGGGAAGCAAACATCGTGAATGAGCTTAACAATGTACTAACATGCCAATCAAATAAAAACAATAAAGTATCTCAATGACATCAGATGACCACAATATTTACCTAGGACTAAGAATCACAATATGTGGTAAATAAGATAAGAAGATGGCTACTACAGCAGATATTCCTGATCATGTTTGTGCAACATAATGAAACTGAAATCAAGTAAGGACAGTTTGAGGCCATCTAAGGGGAATGCCAAACAGATTAGCCTGGAAAGTCCCTGACTTCAAAGTAAGTTTCATTCCATCAGAGAAACACAACTTTTTTCAGTAAGTCAGTTTTCTGTGTTTAACCAGAATGTGCAAATGTACATAGTAACAGTTTTACTAGTGTTTTAGCTTTAAATTGAGCTGGTCACAATTAATTTTGTGAATAAATTCTAAACTCATAATGGTCACCTCTTTGTGCCAAACGGTGGTACAAATGTTTCACTTTCACCTTTGACTTTGAGCCTAATGAGGATGTTGTCATCGCCGCTGTCTGTGATCACCATGCATGTATAATCTCCATCGTCTGCCACCGCAGTTCTGGCAATGAGCAGGGATATGTTCATGTTGTTCTCATCCCAGGATGGTTCAGCAAATCTATAGCCTGGCTCCCGGCGCAATTCCCCTCTGTTAAAAACCAGCAAGGGATCATCAACTCCCTCTTTCGTCCAAGTTACAACCCGGATTACTGCACCTACTACTTCTTTTGTGGTTTTGACAGCACACTCCAGCAGTGACTGATGGCCATGTTCTCCAATGTTTTCTGTGTTGCATTCTACTTTTACAAAAGCTGTGGAAAACAAAGTAAAAATGAGAGAGAGGTTACACTGGTAGTAAGCAGAATTTCATACTTTAAGTATTCAGATTATGGAGGAGCTTACGATTCTTTGCATTTCCTGCAGCAACCCAGACGGCAATGAGAGTAAAGAAGAAGATTCCACTGGAGGCCATGTTTCTTTATCTGAAAGTACAGTTGGAATGAACATTGTTATAAAAATCTATTTAGATATAAGAATCACCAGCTTTAATTCAAGCAGGTCAAAACTGCAGGGTGGAAAGGAGGACTGGGATGAAACTAATATTGTGCATTAGAGGTCAGTGTGTTAGAGGTTGTTGGTGAAGGTCGTCTTCTTGTTGAAGAAAGCATGAGAAAACTGGAACGAGCCACATCATGTGCAGCAAACACTCCCTCCATTAATGTCATGCTAAAACATTAACCTTCAGAGAATCAGTAACCAGCTACGCCATTTCTGGCAGAAACCCAGTGTTAGCTTCCTGGATAAAATTCCATTCATGTAATCTTTACAAGGAAAGATCTTCAAAAAATTCCCTGAACATATTATGTCATTAGTTTCCTGGCCCTTAATAATTCAATTAACATCCCTTTGTGGAAACAGGAACAATGATGAAATACAAAAACAAAGAAGTATGTTTTTCAACAGCACGGAATAAAACAAACAGCAGTCTTTTAAGTGTTTGTGTTGCTAGTTTGTATGAAAGCATTCATTTTCATTGAACCAGGAAGGACAGAACCAATGACACATTAATTAGTAGCGGTAGTGAAGTATTCAAGAGCTTTACCTGTTTAAAAGTGCTAATGCTCTGTGACAAGTAAAAGTCCCACATTTAACATGCTATCTAAGCACAACAATGAAGGTACAATCAGCAAAATATACGTGAAAGATGAAAAACTACAAGACAGTATGCAGAAAAATGTAGCTGTTGCACCCATCTATATTACATCATTAGATTTCTATTACTAATGCAAAGAAGGATTTTATTGTTGCAGTCGGCTGAGGTTGAGCTTATTTTGAACAATTTTGTACAGAAAAGCTCCTAATGATTATTTTCAATATGGATTAGTTTATTGATTGCTGACTGGTTTGTAAAAAAAAAAAAATCTTAGAATAGTGAAATAGTGAAAGTCCCACCATCACAATGTGCAATATAATTCTAAAAAAATTTCAAAATACATTAAAATTGTGAAAATGATGAAAGAAAAAAAATTACACAAAATCGTCATATTTGTGAAAATTGACTCATAAAATGTTAATACCTGGAAAATGACTCAAACATTTAGCAAAATAGTTGCTAAAATTGTGCAACAATTAACTTAATCAACTGATTAATGAACTACTGGTTTCAGCTGTACTTGTAAAAACCGTATTTTTTTCATAATAAAACAGATTTCTTAAGTTCTTCATATGTTTTGTGAGCAAAAATCTTGACTTGTAACGTAGCTACTGCTACTAGATAAATACAGTGGACTAAGAAGTAGAAAATTTCCCTGTAAAATGGAGTGGAGTATTAGAAGAATATGTCATAAAAGAAAAAGACTTGACTAAAGTACTGAGCTACATTCTACTCCTGTGAATTAGTGACTGCGCAAAAACAATTTGTTCTTTATCATCTAGCATTAAGATTACTTGTACTAATATACACAAATATGAAATTTTATTTTTTATTTTCCAACATACAAAGCTTTAAGAATGGGCTCTGTTTGTTACTACAACTGATTTTTTTTCTCTTTTTAGGGATGCTGGCAAAGGCATGCAAATATATTTTCGATTTGGATAGCATTCAAATCACACAAAGCTTTGTGGTGCTGATTTAAATGGTCGAATAAATTAGTCGTGTTGCCATGTGTAGTGTGCAAAAAACTGCTCTATTGGTGATGTCTTGTTTTCGGGACACATCATCCTTTCTGTAGTCAAAATAATTCCATACAACTGATATTGTCTTTCTTTTTGAAACCAAACTGCAATTTTTGGTGTTTCCATCCTGTTTATTCACTCATTTTACTGTCCACACAATGCAAACCCGAATAAGTTGCCAGAACTCAAACCGACTGATACAATCGATTGCCACAAAATTTTTGAGTTGATAAATTAAAAGTGAAAAGTTTTCAGAATTTAAAAGTTTGATTACCAGTTACTTCTACCTTTTGCTTACAGTTAAATTAAAGTGTTCATTAAGTCAACTCAAATGTTCTCATGTAATACGACTTCAAGTTTTCAGTTTCGTTGACAAACATTTTGTATTGTTAAGATTTAAAGGTTTCAAGTTAACAGACTTAAAAAAGTACACAACCACGCAATTTTATGTTAACAAAACTCAATGTTTATTAGCTTTTGTTGTTATTGTTTTACGAAACCGCAAGTCAAAATTGCTGACTTAGCAATGCTCAAAAACATGTGACTCAAAACTTAAAAAATTTGTGCAACTGATTGCCTCAATTACATTGAGTACAACTTACTTAACTAAAAGTCATACAATCTTCCACTGAACAGCATTTTCCTGCCTCCTCACTTACAGCACTCTGCAATGTCAATAATGATAAAAATCATTCAAAAATTATTAAAATGGAATAGCAATAACACAATATAAAAAAATAAAATTTAATTTTACATAAAATGCAGCGCTGCAACAAGCTGTCTGGCTGATACTTGAGAAGGACAACTGGGCAACAACTTGGATGAAATTACATTAAAGAAATACAACAACATTCTCTGCCCATCTGTTCCTGCTCAGTTTGGCCGTTTTTCACTTTTGTATTCATTTTTTCCATGCACCTCTCACACACCACTAATGGTACAGACTTTGACGCTACTTTTTGTCATATTTGTGTTTGCTTTTACATTTACATTTCAACAACATGTGTGGGACTCCCCGACCTCGAGTTAATCAAAAAACTGCAGTCAAAAAGATCTCCTCTTGTATCCAGTCATACTGAAACAGAAAGAATTTTGTTTTGCCATTTGATATAGTCATGGCTTGCGTTTGTGGACACAACAGGAAATTACTAAAGTGGTCAAATAAGATGCTCAAATGCAAGCTGCAGACTGGACAATCAGGTGAAAGACACACAATACAAATGTATTTTGTGTTGCTTGTCCCCATGCCATAATCAAGCCACTGCAGCTGTGTGCAGGTGGATGCCAGAGTTGCAATCCCTCATGAACAGCAGGAAACATCTGCACAACCTACACAAGCACGTTACAAATGAATTAAATCTTTTCACATCCCCCGGACATATTCACTAGGGCTAATTCCACCCCTGGATTTAGGGATTAACAGTACCAGGAGCACACAAAGCACTGTGATTCTATCTCCAGTAATATTATTATTGGTATTGATAATAATATGTGTTGATCACATTTCTGTCTCTCATGTCCGAAATGGATCCCAAGGCTCCTGTCTGTCCACTTCCTGTTCCAATAGCACTTGGTGGGAAAATCCTAGTGTCAGTTATAAAGGAGCTTTCATGACATTAACTGCGTAATATAATTATCTTTTGCCACGTGTTGCATTCATTAGATGGACTCAGTAGCTTGTTGAACTTTTATTTAGTCTGTTTTTTCGAAATGATAAAGCAAACATCAAAAGTAATATTAAAACAGTATTTTTAAAAAACCCAAAATGGCTACGTTAAGTACACAGGTAGGTTATATTAGAGCACGGCTTATCTACCAGGTGAGTTGTTAACAGCGGTGGCGTTAAACACTTAGTTCGACAAACATGGAATCGTTTCTGATTCAACTCAACATGTATAATTAAAATTAGAATATAGGAACACGCCAGTAAACACACAAAATTATATATTTCGACATATACGTGTATGTGACTGGCTGTATGCTTTTAAGTTATGCTTACTTAATACATAAATAGTTCGTCAATCAAAATTTTTGAGTTAAATTTACTCAAAAAACAAGATCTAGTTACACGAATTTGATATATGTAAGTAAGTAGAACTTTATTGAAAATTTGAGTTTACAGTACCTAATCTACTTGATTATTTTTAACATGCAGATTTACAGTGCATGTAGGAGCTCTATGTCAGAAAACTGTTTTAAATTAAAAAAAACAAAAAAAACTCTCTACATCACTCTACATACATCTCTACAAACACTCTATCCAAAAATCCTTAAACTGGAGGGCATTGTCTTATATCAGACTGAATTCTCCAGTAGGTTCATCAAAGAAAAGGAGACTTGGGTAAGTTTTTGTTTCGTATCAAACAACAGAAAAAAATTAAGTTGTGGCGTAATGTGTTTGAGTTAACTTACTTCACAATACTCTTCCTGCAATGTGACTATTGCAGCCTTCTACTGTATAAGACAAAAAGCATGCATGTGTGCATGTATCCTTTTGTTGAGGACAGGAGAGATCCCACCAACAGGCAGACAGAAAAAACAGACATAAGATAAACTGGTCCTCAATGTCAGTGGAAGGAAATGAAAGGAATGAGAGGTCAATAACCTTATCATGGCTGAGAAAAAGTGAAAATTCTCACAGCTGATTTTCTTTGCTTCTGAAAATCCAGCAATTTTGTAGAAAAGGTTTTCTCAAGAACGAGTTGACGAGCTGCGTAGTTTACAAACTGCTTCCTTTTGTCCATTTTATTTATTTGTCTTAATAACAACCAAATCTTGTGGTCCATCAGTGTTCCCGAAAGCTGAAGCAAGTCGCTCCAATTCAAAAATGCATAAATAAATGAGAAACTACCATAAATGCAGATCATGGGTGAATTTTAAACAAGACAAAAGCTGGACAGACTTGTTGTGTAGTTTAAAACCTCCAAAATACATTTTTCTCTTGAAGAAATATAATTTTCCCTTCACCGCAGCTCAACAAAAGGTAAGAAGTTAGCAGGGTAATTACCAAGAATAAAATAGGCCACCGTGTGTGTGTGTGTGTGTGTGTGTGTGAGTGTGTGTGTGTGTGTGTGTGTGTGTGTGTGTGTGTGTGTGTGTGTGTGTGTTTAATAAACATCTATGAAGGATAACAAACAGATGGAGCACACAGAATTAAATTAAAAGTCAATAAGATCCAAAGCAGACCTCTGATCCCATTACTTCACATGCCAGATCAACTTTGGAAATAAACAGTTTGGTTTTGTAACCTTGCACATTGTTTGACCTTCCGTAAATGGGAGTGTAGCACGGACCCATTGTTACTTCAGAAAACCATTCAACCCTCCGTCCACTATGTGTTAAAGTGTTTACTCTACACTTGAAATGTCACTTTACCTCCCAAATCAAATACAAAATGAGTGCCACAGAAACAGAAAGTTCACTCAAACCGCTTTTTACACAGCCGGGGAGTTTTAATAGTTGCCAAATGTTTGACAGTATCCTCTACACAAACATCTGGGGGAGGAAATTCTGTGAGAACCAAAAACAAAAGTGTCAGTACTGTTAGAAGAGGTTTCACTTGGCCAGCTGTTTTTTTTTTTTATTTTAAAGCTGGCATTGTCTGCCAGTCTGTTCCTGCTCGGTTTGGCCGTTTTTCACTTTTGTATTCATTTTTTCCATGCGCCTCTCACACACCACTAATGGTACAGACTTTGACGCTACTTTTTGTCATATTTGTGTTTGCTTTTACATTTACATTTCAACAACATGTGTGGGACTCCCCGACCTCGAGTTAATCAAAAAACTGCAGTCAAAAAGATCTCCTCTTGTATCCAGTCATACTGAAACAGAAAGAATTTTGTTTTGCCATTTGATATAGTCATGGCTTGCGTTTGTGGACACAACAGGAAATTACTAAAGTGGTCAAATAAGATGCTCAAATGCAAGCTGCAGACTGGACAATCAGGTGAAAGACACACAATACAAATGTATTTTGTGTTGCTTGTCCCCATGCCATAATCAAGCCACTGCAGCTGTGTGCAGGTGGATGCCAGAGTTGCAATCCCTCATGAACAGCAGGAAACATCTGCACAACCTACACAAGCACATTACAAATGAATTAAATCTTTTCACATCCCCCGGACATATTCACTAGGGCTAATTCCACCCCTGGATTTAGGGATTAACAGTACCAGGAGCACACAAAGCACTGTGATTCTATCTCCAGTAATATTATTATTGGTATTGATAATAATATGTGTTGATCACATTTCTGTCTCTCATGTCCGAAATGGATCTCAAGGCTCCTGTCTGTCCACTTCCTGTTCCAATAGCACTTGGTGGGAAAATCCTAGTGTCAGTTATAAAGGAGCTTTCATGACATTAACTGTGTAATATAATTATCTTTTGCCACGTGTTGCATTCATTAGATGGACTCAGTAGCTTGTTGAACTTTTATTTAGTCTGTTTTTTCGAAATGATAAAGCAAACATCAAAAGTGATATTAAAACAGTATTTTTAAAAACCCCAAAATGGCTACGTTAAGTACACAGGTAGGTTATATTAGAGCACGGCTTATCTACCAGGTGAGTTGTTAACAGCGGTGGCGTTAAACACTTAGTTCGACAAACATGGACTCGTTTCTGATTCAACTCAACATGTATAATTAAAATTAGAATATAGGAACACGCCAGTAAACATACAAAATTATATATTTCGACATATACGTGTACGTGACTACACCGGCTACACGTTAGACGTCAATGATCGCAGTTTTCGTGAACGCAACAAAATGTCGCAGCGCACACACACACACACACACACACACACACACACACACACACACACAAACAATATGATGTCGTGTAAAGCTCACCGTACAGGCTCCTCGAGATGGACACCAGAACTCACGGTGGGGGAATTTACAGACTAATGTTCCAACTGCTGTTGCGCTGCCTTCTTCTTTACTTTCACTTTCAGTATGAGTAACCGAAGCACGATTGGTTAGAAACGCCTCGTCCGGTTCAACCACAGTTGCAGCCCTCTTACCTACATAACTTTGTGAACACTCCAGCCAAAACCTCACTGTACTAACTAAATGTGAAGGGTTTCAATACTTACTCACACATGTTGTTGTTTTTCGAATGGCGCTTAACCTGTAAGACCCAATAAATAAATAAATAAAATAAAAAAAGAAAGAAAACCCAAATATAGAAAAAAAATGAGCAAAAAACCCCAAATTACATTTTATATATATATATATATATATATATATATATATATATATATATATATATATATATATATATATATATATATATATATGTATATATATATATATATATATATATATGTATATATATATATATATATAAAAGAAAATTAAAATAAGTATATATATATATATATATATATATATATATATATAGAGAGAGAGAGAGAGAGAGAGAGAGAGACAGAGATTCACTGCAGTTGGAGCACACCAGCTCACCTGCTACTCTGCTCAAAACCGTAAAACTATGCTAACAAGCGATAATCTCCAAGGCTGAAAAAAATAGGCCAGTGTGGAAGTCCCAAAAACTGCACTTCCAAGTTGTTGTCTATGTATAAAAGTTGCATATTTATAGGCTTTTGTCCACAGAATAATTCCTGGCTTGTCTTAAAATGCTTACATGTGAATGTAATCATTACATATTCTACAATTTGCTGACAAGTTAAACCCAGCTCTTCACTGTTTGCTGCAGCTGGAGCACACCAGCTCACCTGTGACTCTGCTCGAACACTGGAAACCTACTCTATGCTACCAAGTGGTAATCTCCAAGGCTGAAAAATTAAGCCAATGCACAAGGCCCAAAAACTACAGTTCCTTCCTTCAGTTTTCTTTGGTGTGAATCAACCATGTGTTCAAACAAAAAAGCCCCACCCTACAAGTTCACAGAATTTGTCATGAGCGCCCCTACTGTTTCAAGGTGGAAATGGTCATCCATGTTAATTACTTATTTTAACCATCACAAGTCTTTCAGTGTTCAAAATGTATTTGCACCTTAGCAACGCTAAAAAAAACCTCACATTTTTTCCACAGTGGAGGTCTTTAAACCTGTACATACATACAAACTTTTAAGTTTTTTGCTCTCTGTAATTAACTTGCTTTTAGTGAAAGTTAAATGATCTGATGATAAAATCCAGTCATGACTTTAAATAAAACATATTGAAAGATGACTCAATGTGAGGCCTCAGCAGTAAGTCAATTTGCTATTTCCTGTAGTCTATTTAGTCTAAAATATCCTTTAAAAAGCATTAAAATGATCCTAATCGAGTGAAATCATACAGCAAATGCTATCAATGGTCAAAATTGACTTTTAATGTTAATTTCCTCTTGTGCCATTCCTTGATTTTCAAATTTCTGCAGTGACTTATATCCAGCAACAGGAACTGGTAGAGAATGCAAACTGACACGTTTTGCATCGTTACATACATTTAAAAGAAAAGGAAAAGAAAATGACACCACAGGAAAGACATGTAGCTTTTCGTGCATGACAACTGGTGGACGCAGCAGTCATGCACGTGACTTAACAGAGCAGAAGCAGGAAGGAGTTTTGGTTTAAATAATGTCACAGGAAACATACAAAAAGATTGTTCGAGATTTCCAGTGAGCAGAAATATTAAATGTATACGGGGTTAAAAGGGTAAAAAGAAGGCTGGGCTGTCATAAGGTCACTTGTCAAATCTAGGATGGGTTTACCAGAAACACTTCAGAGTCAGGACCAACAACATTCCATTGATTTGCAATTGAAAAACAAAAAGAAATAAAAAAAAAAAACAACACATCGGTCTTTGTGATACTCGTAGGATGAAATCAGGAAACCCAACCTTGTTTGATGTTGTAGCCTAACACTCAAACAGGCGCACTTCAGAGTAAATTTTTGAGTAAATTTTACCTATAAAAACATGGGGCACTTAAAACCGGCACTGGGGTTACAGTAATCTAAGGTTAGTGACTACAATATAAAAAAGGCTTATTCCAACTCTGTTACCGGGCATGGGACCTACAGTAATCATCAGGAGACAAATGTCTGCATCTTTCAGATCACAATTACAGCAATTTTTGTGGGTAATAATACTATTATCAGTAGAAAGATTCCAACATCATGCAACAACAGTACAACAGTTAGTCCACAAAATAACAACTAACAAACATGTTAAATTATATATATATTAAAAAAAATCTTCACAGTTATGTTTCTTCTCACATTCATACGTTAAGGACCGGACATGCATGCAAGATGGGTCAAAAACGAACACAGTGTCAAAGATTTTTTTTCTTTGCTTGTGTTCTACAAACTGCTTGTATAATCACCTACAGCTTCTGCTGTGGCAATAAAGTTAGGGGACATTTACCATTGGTTGATATGAGAAATGTGAGCCTTGTGCCCTTCCTGGCAGGTCTAATGCATTTCAGGGGTAAAGGCAGACTTTGAACCATATACATAGAAATACATAAAGTGCTTCTGTCAAAATGAAACAATAAAAACAGTACAAAACAGTTTTCAAAAAAGAGGTATCAAAACAATGCACTTGGGGATGTGGAGGAGAACTGGTGTCTGCTGGACATCAGAGGATTCCTGCGGTACAGACAAATGGGCTGGGGGGGCTCTTGTTTTGAAGAAAAGAAAAACAAAAAGAGAAAGGAACAGATGAGTTCAGAGACGACTGGAGGTAAGGAGGGGTAGTCGAGTGGCACTCAACCCAGGATGAGGCTGGATTTGCCCCCTGGGGGATTTCGGCGGCCGGACGCTAGACCTGCAGCAGCTTCCTCGGCCTGAGGGGCCTCCTCCTGCTGCGGCTCTGGAGCTGCTTCAGGCTCAGCAGCACTGATTTCTGCTCACACACGGTGGAACATGCAAGAAAACAACATGACAACAGTCACTATGATTTCAGACCACACCCTTCAGAAGCTTGTCTGGTTCAAAGAAAACAGTCTTTAGTGCACACTTTGGCCTGAGGGAATACTAAGCATATACCGAGTAACCACATTATGTGGGAGTGGCAGGCTTCTGGCTTTCAACTGCTACAGGTGTATCATCTAAAATGTTCATTTTTGCTTTGTTGTTTTCAAAGGTACACACAGATCTGGTTTTATCCAGTTCTCCATACTCTATTAGACACATTTTTGGTATTGCTGCTGTCAAAAAAACAGTTAATATTAAAATAACCATCACCAATTGTTTTAAAACTGCTACAAATTGTGAGTGGTAAATAATTTTAGTTGCCTCCCAATCTATCATTTATTTCGTTTCCCTCCTTTCTGTGCATGCGTTGTACGCATTATATTAAAGAAATGTGCCAACAGGTGGGCTACAGGGAGCTCTGTAAGTGGGTGATGTGATCAAAGCAGATTCTTACCATGATCGCGTACAGAGTTTTCTCCATCCTAATAAGCACAAGCAGAAAAGAAGAGTCAGTATTCATCAGCCAGCACTTATAAAGGAAATTCTGTACAGTCATTAGACTTGATGAAAAAATTCTGATGGACCGACTCATGAAATATAAGCAGTTAATACCTAAATAATAGTAATGTCTCGTTTTGTTGTTATTACTACACAAGCTATCTTCATGAGATTAAGACAAAAATAATTGCATTAAATCCTTTTGACCTCGTTTGCTTCCCTCATTGTTTGTCTGACTTCAGGTTTCACTTCATTTCTTTCCACAACTCATGATCTGAGGCGTGATCTTACTGTGGCAGGGGCATCTCCAGAGTGATTGGTGGTGTGGTTTCCTCCTCTCCTCAGGGGGGCTGACGGCTCACCACACAGCACACCTGTGGGCTTCCCACCTGGAACAGAAAGGACACATCATGGCTCAGAGAGATAAGACTGTACATCCCATGAATGTACATTGTGTTTTAAGTTATTTCAACCAGACAGACGGGTCAAGACATCAACACTACTATCCCTTGACACAACATAGAGACTGTTTTAAAGACCCATCATTGGCAGATGAAACCACATCTCAGATTTACTATATACTTTACCATCCTGTGAAATAGAGCCTACGTAATTTCGTCTTAAACGATAATATAGTAAACAGAGTAGAACAAAGTATAATTCACACAAGAAATTTGATAACAGAAATCTTTGATGTTGTTTTGTTGATGCTATATATTCTTCTTAGCGCCAAAAACCTCAAGTGAGGCCTAAAAATGTGATAAATTAAGTACAAATACAAAACACAAAATCATTTCTGATTAAAAACACATAAATTAAAACTGAAAGCAAATACACATTATGCAAAATGTAAACTGTCTATTTATCTTCAATTACTCAGTGATTAACAGGAAATACCGCTGCTATACTTGGGCTACAATCTTCATGCACAAAGTTCTCCAAATGTTGTACTCAGAGTACCATAGTTTTTAGTGTGTGTACAGTGTCACTTTAAAATGAAATGTGTTTAAACATAACTGAGGATCTTGTGATTGATTCATACTTTTTGGCAAACAACAATGGGAAATTAAGATCCCACGAGGGGAAATGCCCTATCGGCTAATGACGACATGACCCTATGACCTACATCATACCAGAAATTTCTCTGTAAGAAAGTGCCTCCAACACATTTACTATTAATTTTATTTTGTGCTTTGGGGGATTTTAGGATTTCTGAAGCTTCACTTTCGAAGTAAAGGTCATAGTTATAATGACTCTATTCACAGTCACATTATTTTTTTTAATAATGATGTGTAGTTATGCCCTGCCATGTAGGCTCTTTTTCTTCTCAGACAAAGGGCATTTCTGCTTTGTCTTCAATACCCTTATTCACAGACTTGTCATTTTCAGACTAAATAAGGCTACTCAGAACTGCTGTCAATCGGCATGTGAGTGGGACTACTGATCATTCCAAAAGGTTTCAGCTCACAGCAACTATCTGGATACTGACAGACAGAAGAGAGAGTCTAGGGCAGCTCACACTGCAAACATTTTAATGCATTTTTGATGTTTATCATTTCACAGAACTGATTTTTTGGGGGGAGTTTAGAATCTATGTACCTTTCAAAAAGAACTTTCTTGTAGTTGTCAACAGTTATGGAAATCATACAGGTGTCATGTAAATAAGTATATTAAATCAAGTGCTGTTCTTAAAATATTTTTCTAATGCATCCATTTTGAGGTGTTTGATGTCCATAGGAATTCAGTTTTAGTTATATAGTGCCAATTCACAACAGATGTCATCTCATAGCACTTCACATAGGAAGGTAAAGACCTTGTGAATTTTAAACATAGAATAGAGAACCCAACAATCCAAAGCTACCTTTTGATTCCCTGTAAGCAAGGAATCACCTATAAGAAAATACTATACTATAAAACTATAGATTTTGTGTCACATTTTGCTATCATATGTAGTTCGTATAGTTTGTGTAGAGTAGCTTCAAGTCATTTATGTGGAAAATGTGAGTTTTAGAAGTCAATGAGCATCCTGAATACACTACTGGAATGACTTCAGTACTTGTCACAAACAGAAATCATGGCCTATTTATTACAGGTTCAGGACGGGTTGACTTCTGATATGATACATGCAATGTTTCGTAAGTGTTGTCTTTGGAACAGATGGTATATTCACATCTAGATATCCTGAGAAGGAAGTCCAACAAGGTTATAAATGAATATGATCCTTAGATAATGTGTTCTTTTTTTTTTACTACTGCCAAATAGATTGTGCTAATCAAGAACCAGGAAGAACCCCTGGAAAGTCATTCTGATTGTATTTAATACATATTTAAAGTATGTCAGGACGAGATGTTCACTTCTCTAAATAAACTAAAGAAGTAAAAGAAGGAATTGAGAAGTGTTGTATGGCTGTAGCACATCAGCTTTCATATCATCATTGAATGTGAGAAGTAAAAGCAGGAAGTAGGAAATGTCAGTTGGAAACTCGTTGAAGCATTAAAATACATTGACTGTGACTACACAGAATTTCTCTAAATATCCTCTGTAGGTGTTAATGTGTTACTCGGAAGACCAAAAAAGGACTTTGTTTAAAGAGAAAAAAACTCATTGCCTTCTGTTTTAGGAAATTTACTGAGGCTGTTATACATTACTGTGTCAAGAAGGATAACACTGATAATAAATTATTTTTCTAATTTCTTTGATGGTGATAACCATTGCATTCTAATGTAACGCCACACCTACAAAGTTTAGAATTGTTGTGCAAATAGCCATAGATTCATAACAGGAAAATCACAGAGGATTTTTTTGTGGCTTGTCTGTCATACATGACTCAAATGACTACATTCTCATTTGGATTGCAACTCAAAACATGCTTTCCTTTTTGCACAATAATCACTTCACCCTTGTACTTAACATGTCAGTAACAAACAAGCTACTGGGACTGTTATGTCACACTATTCCTCCTTTGATGAATTTAAAAAAGCCAGATGTAGTTAAAGGTACCAAAATGAGCTCTTATAGTTGTACCAAATCAGTGGACTTCTGGACATTTCCTAAAATGACACAGTTAAATTCTCTAATGGTTGATCTCTACAAAATCAAAAAATGCACATGACAGACTCTGAGATCCTTGGTTTTACAGTAGACAGTAGAGTTACTTCAGTGGCAATTGGTGGTAATGTTTACAAACCATTATACTGCTATGGCCAGGAGGCTTTATAGGGCTGCTTGACAGCCGACATGTCAAGGCTTGTCAGCAGTACAGAGGTAAGCTAGTAAAACTATATATCAGGAATCCCAGTCAGCAGTGAAAAGTTTAACCAACATTTACTGTAATTTTTGCATTTGCTGTATAAGAGGTGTTTAGTTAAAAGAAATTCACTTGTCTATTTGTTTGTTTGTCTGTGTGTGTGTGTGCATGTGGCTTGGCAATAAAAAATTATTTAGGAAAACTGGGAACAGCAAACCAGATAAAATATACAGGCCTATCATCATGTTTCACTTCTTCTTTCAGTCACATTTTGCTGTGTGTGATACCACTTTTAAAGAGGGGCTGGAAACCCCGGGACAGGAAAAAATGCCATAGTAAGATAAATCTAACATTTCTCTGTGAAAGACATGTATTTTTTAATTCAATAATAAACTCTGAGATCGAACAAGAACTTTGGCAGTAGAGAAACACCAGTAGTTTAACGTGCAGTGACAGCCTGAAAGAGAAATCGTTCATCATTTGAGCATTCCATTCTGTTATTTTGAGTAGCATCACTGCAAACAGCTTAATATAGTGCTGTCTGAGATTTGAGCAACCTGTGCAGGCAAGCGATGTGTCTAAGCCAGAAGCAAGAAAATAAACTCTTGTATCTTCAAAACAAAAGAATATGTTGAGACTTATTCTTTGTTACCATGAGTTTTGTGGTCTGGTTTCGTTTTTAAATTACACCATTCTTAGAAGTTGGGGTAAACTGTCAAAATAAGATGGATATGACAAATTTAACTGTAAGCCTTCACACTAAAGCAACAAATGTTTGCAGGTGAGGTGAACTGTACCTGGTGGGTTGTTCCTTCGATTAGCATAGGGGTCTTCTGGCTCAGCGAAAACACTGGAGGCCATCTTGTTTTTTCGGACAGGAGGCTTCTCCTCATCTGCACCAAGTGAAATGTTGGAGCCACCACCAGGAGGGCGTAAAACCCTGGAAAAAGAGACAGATGACACAGTCACCAAAAGGTGGATAGGAGTTGTTCCTTGCGATTCTACAATTATTTATTAAAAAAACCCTAATTAAATGTTGTGACTCAAATTAAAGATATAAAGGATTAACTAATGACAAATTATTCAATATTCACGCTCGAGCCAACAAAGGTCGGTCTAGTTTATTTAAAGTCAATGTATAATGTGCTGCCCTTTGTGAATAATGTGCTGACTAGATGCCACAAATTTATTTTTCTAATATAGGTGGCTGCAGTATTGTTGGGCTGTCAGATTGAAGTGACAAGACAAGACAAATCTATCCTGGCTGAGTTAAAAGGGTCATGTAGTGCATATTTCGATATTAGAAATGCTTAGGACTGACCAAATCATTCCTTGTAATGTGCTGATGTATATGCTGGGAATAATATGTAGACTACTGCTGTTGAACCCACACTTTGTGCTGAATAAAGAGTTCCAACAGTGTTAGCTACAAATTGGTGTCATGTGTAGCAATGACACTGGTATTTATAGTATTTTATCACATCATTTTATAGCAAGTGAAGATTACACATGACCTCAATATAAGGCAGCTTAATTTTACAGTACCGCAATTTCTAGCCTCCAAAATCACATCCAGAAAAGTAAAATGTTTTACTAAGACTGCTGAATTAAGACCGCAGGTGTGCCTGAATAAACTAGCAAGTGGATGTATATCCTAGGGATAAATATTGCATTGTATGTTATTTTTTTTACCCATTTTTAATATGTCTTTTTTTCTTCTGAATTACTTTTTTCTATTTTGTATTAATCGCATTGTTCATTATTGTGCTAATATGGACTTGCCCAAGATTAGTAATAACTTCCTGAAAACTCCCCTCATTTAAACATTATGGATTATTAATTTGCATTATTGTAGCTTCAGTATCCCTAAAATTGCTGTGGACTGCTCGACACATCTACTGCATCTTTACCAATGGAATATAACAAGCATGTAGCTCGGGTTAACGTCAGGTGTGGCCAGCTGTAACATGGCCCTCGGCTCCATGAGACCATATGCAGGACAGACTGGAGGATGTCTTATTGTACCTCACTGATCATCTCGGTAACTCATCTGAAATAAACGGGGGACCCCACCCACCTGGAGTGACAGAGATGATGTTTCCTTTCTGTGCAATAAAGATGAGAAACCAATGGAGGAAAAGACTGCATAAAACACGGAAACGTGAAAGGCCTACAGAGAAAGCATCACCGAGCCGCCTGGTGTGTACCTGCTAGCTAAGCAGCTTCTCCACAAAAGGGAGGGTACATGCATGCTATCTCGCTAGACAGCTAGCTTGGTTAGAAATGGTCCATCCTAACGGACAAAACAGGAAGGTGTGGTGCTGAGCTTTATCCACGTATCTTCGTCCCACGCTTAGTTTCAAACCATTTCGAAGCGTTTAAGTAGCAATTAAATGAATTGGGCAGAACAGAGGTGGTTTATATTTTACGATAACCTATGTAGGGTTGAAGTCAAAGGATGCTGGACTTGTTGGCTTCATGGTGGCTAAACGGTTAGGAAACGGTCTGAACGACGCCTTTTACCTGGAACTGTTTTTAGCACCGGGCTCCATCCCTTGAAATGTCGTGGTTGTCGTCATTTTTTCAAAAAAAACAAAAGATGTCGTACACTAGTTATAAATCTGTCTGGATACACGAGAATTACACTTTCATTAGCAGTGTATCACCACCTCATCATTGTCTATCCTAGCTGGTGGTTCCCAATCATCTAAATCAACCTGCAGCCAGTCTGAGCGTCAAGTCGGCCATAATTAGATAGCTCACGTCCGGGTAGATTTTCAAAATAAGATACACGAAAATTACTAGTACAGATTACGGCGTTGTTAACGGCCATAATATGTCAAATCAAGCCGTATACAAACATACTATGAAAATACACAGTATTCAGTTACGGATTTTTTTCTTTATAATCAATGACTCGAGTGAAGTCCCACACTTGGATTAAACTTTGAAGTCAAACTCTTATTATTTCCGGTCTTTCCCTGCTCATTTTCTGCCATTTGACACAGAAGTGTGGACGCGACCACAGCCGAAGGACCGCCCACAAGAGTGCAGCTTCCTTAATGATTGGATCCTAGCACATTGATCGTGTCTATGATTGGACAAATTATTTATGTGTCATGCATATACTGTGACGTTGACCCCAGGGTCAATAATTACCAGGTATTAAAGTAATGGTTTCAGTCTGTAAAAATATCTAGAATTGATACTGGGAAAATAAACCTTGAATGAAGCAGTTTGTGACGAAATCCATCTTGTATGTGATTATAGTTATCAGAGGAATCCAATTTACAATTTCATTTAGCAGAATATGTTCCAGTTCAAATAATGTGTTCAAAATTGTTCCACAAAGATGCAACTACTTGAACACATTTGTACATAAGCTCCAAGGAAATTGTAGATTGCTACAAATACTGAAAATAAAGTACACAGACACTTGATAAAATGATAGCCTGAAGAGTGCAATTTTATTTATTTTTTTTTGAAAAGTCAAATGATTGAAGCTTTAAGAGATCGGAGACAACTCTTGTTTGCAGATTAAATAAAGCTTTAACCTTACAACTGCACTCAGACAGCTTTAAGAACGGTTTAGACAGCTGCACTTGAAACCTCAAAATGTCATGGTGAAAATGTTCAGATATGGTATGCTATGACTATAACAAAACCAGACTATAGAGACGTATTTTTAAAAAAAGACTCAATTTATTCCAATAATACATTTTCATAACAACAGATGTCAGTGAATTTAAAACACAGGCTTACTCAACAATGACAAAATTTTATCTTAATCAAAACCTCAATGACATAAGTATAAAACAAGGACCAAGGTGTTGTTTCCAAATCATGAAAAAAATAAACCAAAATAACAAAAAATCTTATTTAGCTTTTAATTTCTTCGGCACATCATCGGACTCACTGCAGCTCACAAGCTGTCTAGACTGCACAGTTCAGACATGTTAACACATGAACGACAGTGTGATTAAACTACGCCAACTGTGCTACGGTCTTTGAGTATTTTGAATAAGTATTCCACTGGATGGTATCAGCACTGGTCATGAGCATTTGAAGAAGACTGGGTATAACAAAGAAGTTCAGGGATAAAAGGGGGAGGTAGGGATGTTTTTAGGAAATAGTCTTTAAAGAGGACAGCCTCCAGTTTGCTGTTGGAACACATCAATTGTATCTTCGTCCTCCATTTCGAGCTGCAGATAAAAGATGAAATGGAAAGTAAAAGTTTGTGAGTAGTTGTGTGAAACACAAAAGATATGTGCCTCATTCAAATGCTTATCTTATCTTATTCAGGTGTGGAAACATACACATTAATTATCTGCACACAACTATCATTTATCACCATGTATGCCACCCTTTTAATCACAGAGTAAAGTTTCCAGAGTTATTCTGTGACTGTGACCATGAGGTAAACAAGACTTTGTCCCATATATAAATGGAGGAAGTTCTGCTGGAGCCTAGACACCAATTTGCTTACAGCTGCTTGTGATCAATAAACGATGTGCTTTATTTGTACACAATACATGCACTGTAACACACTACAGATACTGCACAGCAGTAGGTGCTGAGTTTGCATTGATCAATTCTCTTTCTTTCACCATCTCTTTCACTGCCGTGTAATGTCACAGATTCTACACTTAACTGAGACAACTGGGACATGAATTCATATGACCCATCAAGAAACATCATTGCAACTTCAATAGTGAATGCAAGGTGAACTACAGTGTCCTAAAAAATAAATAGGAAGGGCCAGACAATGCAAAACAGTATTCACCTGCTATTATTTCGGTAACATTTCTGTAACTAAATAGCCATAGTTTATATATAAAAATAACCACATCATGATACTTGATTACTTGTCTGGGTTTCACAATTTTAGAAAATTTTACGATTACATTCGTCTTACTGTATGCTTTCTTGAAATATCTGAAAGAAATGGTCTACAACATGACTACAGACGTAGTTTAACCCAACCCAAATCAATGAAGCTTGATTCATTATTCTGTCGTTCAGCTACAGTTCATGATAACGAAAACTGATCCCCATGGTGCACAGATGTATTTATAAAGGCTGAACAGCAGGGAGTATCCGTACCTGTGAAGGTGTATCTGTTTCATTGATGGGCTGACCGTCAAATCGAAATCGTATTTGCCTCATCGACAGCCCCTGTGTGGACAGACAGAGGAATATTAAGTTGAGAATACTAACAATCCCTTTTATCAGTAAAACAGGTGACCTGAGGTTGAAGGAAGTGATCATAAACTGCAATTTCATCTATATGTCTGCTAAAAATAAAGGCATAAAACACCACAAAAAAAGTATGAACGGAATACAGCTTTCATGTCTAATGGAAAAATATAAGATAAACTTTACTGATCCCAGTGGGAAAAGTTCACAGTTACAGCAGCTCCAAAGGAGAAAAAAAAAGTATAAAGGCAGTACAAGAATAAATTAGAAACACACAGTGCAAAAACTGCAATGTTTGTTGAGTTTTCAACATTGTAACCATCAAAAAGTATATTTATACAATTTTTTCATGATCTTGCTGAACTGAGGCTCCAGAAGTGCCATAAAAATAATAGAAAATGCCAATAAAAGAAAATAAAAATAACATGGTACTGTAACCTCTCACCAAATTAAAAAAAACATTATTTGTTTCAGGTCTATTAAAAGGTTATCATAAGTGTGTTACAATAATCTATTAGTGGTATTTCATGACAGCATTACATAATGAAATGTGATAAACACCAATACTGCATGACTAATGCAGAGCAGCAGATCACACTTTATGGTTGGTCACCTGTTTGGGAATTTCAAACATAGCTAACCTGCAATTAACCTAAAGGTGACTTATTTTAACTGGCATGAAACCTGTGCTGCAGCCTCACCTGCCGTTCACAATAAGCTTTCATCAGTTTGCTGAGAGGAGTGTGCCTTTTGATCTTGAACTGCACCACTGAGCCATCCTGTCCTGCCACCTTCAGGTTGATGTGCTCATTGTTCTCCGTCTTCACTCCCTCCTGAAAAGACAGAAAACCAAGGATGCAACAAAAAACAATAAATCAATCTGCTTTAAAAATAAACATAATGTGAGGAATTGGAAGAAACGGCTCCAAACTACAAATCCCCAACCGCTATACACAATGTAGGATGCACACAATATGTACCTCAGTAACTTCAAATCAAAGCATGATTCATGTCATATATGTGAACTGAGTGTTTAACCACCTTCACATCATCTGACTGTCCCTGTTGAGCACTGATCGGTAGATAAGTGTGGTTACGGAGCGCAGAAAGGACAAAATTACAACTCCAACCGTTAGCCTTAGCAACTGAATTGACAATGGCCTACAACTTATAAGGATGCTCACCGGCCTAGTCAGGCTGAAAATCACCACTATCAACGAATATCCACATCCAGAGACACTTGTTTTAAGGCGATGATGAACGTAATTACAACATTTCAACTGAGATCTGGGTATATTCAATCATTTTTTGCTCGAACAATTCATTTTGGCCCGTCCCTGTTGCAAACTGCGGTGCCGGAATGATAACAGTTACCTCACTCTTCTCCAGGTCTTGCTAAAGTTACCTGAACATGCACTTCACTTCAAATTATATGTGCACCTCAATGCTAACACTTGCATCCAAAGGGGTTTATTTAGCGTGTATAAAAAGTTCAGATAATATTATTTCTTTCATTTCGCAGGGGGATTGAGGCACATTAGCCATGTTAGCTTATTATGCTAATTTCATCCGCTAGCTTGCTAGCTTGCGCGGTAACGTTACCTCAGGTTTGAGCTAAAGTGCTGCTTCAGTTACGCAAAAAAAATGGTCTCATGGGCTGCTTCCAACACTATCAACTCTACAATTAACGAGCACACTAAGAGGACACGCTGTACAGAAAACCCCCAAAAGAGCCCATTCTTACCTTGGGCTTCTCGTCTGCCATGGCGGCGGCTGCTGCTGCGGCTGTCTGTCTGCGCTTGTTCTGCTGCGGCTGCGCTGTCTGGCGCGCCACTTTGCGTCGGCTGCAGTGCAGAGCGCACAGCTGAACCACATCTGGACAAATATTCTGTTCCAAACCCATTTTAGAACCCCTATATGCACCCTTTCGGAGTCTACATTTTCTTAGACACGTATTTTAATGATCTACCATCTGCAAGTTGATACCAAAATGATAAAATATGCACCTGAGGTAACTTGAGTATTTCCATTTTACACTTTTTACTTCACATTACGTCTTAGGGAAATAATAAAGCACATGATGATGAAGTTGAGGTTAGTTCATATTTGGTCAGCTACATTTATACACCGCTTACATATAATGCATCAGCAGTAACAATCCAAAAATATATCACAATGCCAAGAATCCTCATTCGACATTAGTACTTTTTTATTTACATTTACTTAATAATCTAATTGACAGACACATGAAAATACACCCCAAAAATGCTGTGTTTAATGTGTTACTGCACTGATATTTGTAAATAAACACCAAAAAAAAGAGACATGATATGTGCAAGTTGTCCTACAAATACATCCATCTCCTTTATTTATCCATGCACAGAAATAGCTTTTCAAAAAATATGCAATGACAAGTTAATTTAACAATCTAAGACAAATAAATTATTTTATAAGAAATATGTAGCAGATCTCCCCTATAGCACTAATAGCCCCAGAAAGACAAAAAAATAAAGAAGTCACAGTTCTGGATGAGCACATGGTAAGCCTAATGCTTTGAATGAACAACCAAGTTTGTTTTACCACTGATGCACTGTATTTTATCAAGGCTTACGCATAAAAGTATTTTCCTAGGTCTTAACAGGAAACTCCCACATAAGCAAAACATTTACACTTGATTCAGAGAAAATAATCTACCTCTTTAACTTGGTTTGATGTAACAGCAGGTCAAATAAATACAGCATATGGCATTCCATCAGTATCAAACAAAATGCCTTTGTAAATTCCCACAGTGTGGGATCATTAAAGTTGATCTTATCTTTATCTTTTTATGTCCAATGATTTATCGTCTGCAGGTTTGCACTTCCTTAAGTACAGCCATTTAATGTATATAACTGATACATTCCATTTATAGTTCAAATTGTATCTGCCAAGGAAAAGTGGCTGATGTTTCTGGCACAAGTCTACTGTTTTATTTAGCAGGATATTCTATATTAAAATGCTATCCAGAGATCACAACCTGGATGTTTCACAAGACATGTAATTTATCACGATCCACCCCTGGTTTGTTAAATAATGTAACATATTCTAACATGTCTGTCTGAATATCTGTTATTATTAAAGACTCCTTGACAGACCAATACTGACTTGTGCGTCCTTCGCTGCAATACTTTAAGTGTCCATCATAAGAGGAGCATGCACAAGGAATACAGCTGTCGATTGCAATCCCATACAGTAACAGTAAACACATCTGAAACCTTCATCCCCAAACCAAAATAAATAATGCATTCATAAATAGAAATACAGAAATACTAAAAACAAAAAGCTAAGGGAAATCTAGGATAAAACCGAGAAGAGAGAATTCAGTAGAAACTGTGGGCCTTTTTGGAAGAGGTCAAGTGAACGTAACTGATTCTTAATGAACCAGTCTGTGAGTGCCTTTTATTTAGCAACAGAGGGGCTCTTGTCTGCTCTGGCCCTGATTTCCTCAGCGTAAATTGTTTTTAACATACTTAGTTAGCTGCAGATCATGTGAAATTTTGGATACAGTCACATGCTCAAATGACTGTGGCTTCACAATCTCTTTCAAACATATGTTTTTGCTCCATTTAGGAGTGCCTGGCATCCAGTGGAGCAAGAATTCCCCAATCTATTCTGATATGATTGAGAGGCAGAAGTAAATATAGACAATAAAATGACAACAAAATGGTATAATAATAATAGTAACAACTTCATAATAACTTCACCAAACAACCATCATCCACATTTAACCGGTTAACATCCTTTGTAACTGGAGAAAAGTTAATGCTGGATGTACGCTACAGGACTTTGGCTACATCAGTGGGCCATCTAAAGCTCCTCAAGGTTCATTAAAGTTTATAATATATTCAAACTTTGTTTAAAAGCTTTCCTATGCTGCCCTTTGCGCTTCACTGAAACTTAATTGTAAAGGAAGTCTTGTAGTGTCTGGCCATCCTGAATGGGAAAGAAGGGCTATAGAGCTCCCCATTTATCAGCAGGCGGAAACTCATTCACCTCCCCAACCTCTGTGATTGGCTGCTCTCCCAGCATGAATGTCAGTTTGTATCTCATCCGAACCTTTTCCTGCAAAACATAAACACACAATGTCTCAACATCTTTATGGAACTGCTGCTACTCATTACATCCTTAAGGCATACTGGTTATAATAATGCTGAGCTGTGCTATGGTATGAAACTGCTTAAGTGAGAAAGTGTTCTGTCAATCAACATAATGTTTAATGCATTGACAAATATATGAAAATCAAAAAAACAAAAACAAGATGAGGTCTACCTTGAGAGGACTGGCAAGCAGCATGACCTGAGTGATGGCAGCAGGGGGAAGTATTGGGTTAAAAGAGGCCAGCTCTGTCCCTGAGGGTGGCTGTAGTCTCACTTTCATCGTCTAGAGTATCGGCAGAACGGACAGTCGTGTACATTAAACAGAAGCTGCCACATGAATTTAATATTCAAATATTTGATTTCATGTGTAGGAACATCTGCTTAGATGAATACTTAAAATTAAAACAGTGTAGCTTCCTATACAGTAACAGTAATATCACAAATGTACATGAAGTTTTACCCTGGGTACGGCAACCTGCAGAACAATGTTCCTGACAGGCTGTGGTGCTGTGTTAAGCATGGACGCCACCATCACCAACACGTCAGGTCTGCCGGGCGGACAGTCAGTAGCAAAGTGCAGCAGAAGACGAAAGCCATTTTTATCATAGGCCGTCACAGGACACACTTTACCTAAAATACAGTACATAAAAGAAAACAGCAAATAGTGATTAATACAGTTATTTAAAGGTGGGACCCTCACCACACACAGCAATAAAATATCATCCATTCTCTTCTTCCAGTTTCATTAGGTTAGCCACTGTCACCAGAAGGTGGGAGTAATGTCTAATGTTCAGTTTTCCCACCAATAAATCTCAATGAAGACACTTATTTTCTAACAAACAGCTTGAGTTAAAAAAAAAGACATCAGTTGTTTTGTTTGAATCTATGCTGTGATAATTGTCTTTACAGAGCATTTTAATAAATTATATGGAGATCAGGGGGAAAATAGACATTTACTTAAATGGCAATACATTCTTTGAATTACTGTGGCCATAAAAGGACCAACATGCAATTTATTTGTAGTACTTCCATCTTTTACAGAATATAAAGGCTTTTTCATATAGAATGACACTTAACCAAGTACACAGTCTGTTGTTTTAGACTACAGCAGTTTGCTTTGAGTTTTGCCTGCTTCAGTGCTGCCTGCAAAGATAGACATCTTAACCACTTTTTCAGCTTCCTACAAAAGCCTTGAAATTGCTCATTAGTGAAAATCTAATTTTGAAACATAATAGTTCCTAATTAAAATGATATCCACTACTCTAAAAAGATTTTAGTCTCTTTAGAGGTTTAGATTTTGAACCCTTCACCAAACATCTATCATCTATCCAGGATGCACCTCTTTTGTCGCAAATCCATTGTGGTTCGCATGACAATGACCCAAAACATACAGCCAGATTCTTCAAGACCTAACTTCAGTGACAAAAAGAACAGGTAGTTGCTCCCACAGAGCTCTGATCTTAATACTGCCAGTGTTAAGATCAGAGCTCTGCCAGTATTGAATTTCATGAGACAAGAGCAAGTGAAAGAACTGTGCCTGCTCCAAGGTACAACTATTAGGAGAATTTGCACTTTTTTTAAGGCAACAGGTGATTTGACTTTTTTCTGTTTAATGCATTTTGTGTGTAGTTAACTAAGAAATCCTTTAACTCACTTGGCTTAATGGCATCCAAAGGGACAAATACATCGGCTAGGGATACCTCCGGTCCCCTGCTGGGACTGGCCTGGCTCAGTGGGAGGATGGGGGATAGAGAGCGTAACAGAGGGCTGTCATCTGCCTGACTCTTGGTAGGTGGAGGAGTGGACCATCCTTGCATCCCCCCTGTGATCAGTGAGGAGGATGTGGTGGAGGTGACACCAGACCTGGAAGACAAACAAGACCACAGATATTTTCAGTCTTGAACATCAAGCTGCAAAAGTCTATCTATAGAGATGTGCTGTATAGATTATTAAAGTGTCTTCGTAAAGCACATTATAGCTTTAAACTTAAAATGACACATATAAGCAATGATAATCTATGATAACAGGGTTACAGAAGCAGGATAAAGTTAAATGTTACATGCAATTTCAAGACAGTTATTGCAGCCTGATTCATTAATCAGCAGCATAATGCAAAGGCATTGGGGTCACACAAATACAAAAATAGTTTCAATCACTAAACAACTGTACAAATAGCAAATAAGCACTACCAATTGAATACCCAGAATGACCAATCTCAGTCTTCACAATTTGATAAAAATGAGGCCACACAAAGCACTCTTCTAAATGTCTTTCACCAAATGCTCAAGTGATGTTGCTTAGTTACAGTGTGAAAAACACAGCATGTTATGTAGCTACAGGTTTTCTAAAGTATCTCAATATGTCAAGGCTAATGGAGTCTTCAATTCAATTCAATTCAATTCAGTTTTATTTATATAGTGCCAATTACAGTGAAATTGTCTTGAGACGCTTTACAGAACCCGTATGCCTGACCTTGTGGATCAATCTTCTACTTGAGATGCACTTTTTATAAAATACGTTTATATGGAACAACAGTTCCATATAATCCCAGGAATCGGCGGGGATCTTCTAGCTGCAAGGTGAAAGTGCTAACCACCAAGCCACCATGCAGCCCAAAATAGGATGTAAGAATGTAAAATATTGTGCCACAGATGAATAGGCTGGCTCAGTTCACCTAGTTTAACATCCTGTATTACTCACTTGTTTGCACTGCCAAGATCCAGCAAGGTGAGGTCTTGGTGCTGGTGAGAGAGAGAAGCTGACGGTGAGATGAACACTCCAGGTGAAGAAGACAACTGTTGTGGAGTGATAGGGTTGGCTGAGGGAGCAGACAAGTTAACGCTAAATGACTGAGGAAGTGCAGATGGGGCTGTGGTGGTCAGTATATTTGGAAATATGTCTGATGTTGTTGATAGAGGTGCTGTAGAAACTGGAGGGGTGGGAAAGACAGGGAAGCTTAAGGCAGAGGCAGTTGTAGAAGTTGTGGTAGGACAGACTGAGGCTACTGTTGTTGAGAGGGCATCTAGAAAGAGTGACGATGTGGAGAATGCAGGGACTGTAGATAAAGTGGTGTCCAAAAACCCCAAATCTTGACTGGAATTCTGGAATGCATAGTAATAAAAAAAACATTGTTATTTCGATTACCATAGTCCTTGAAATTAGTATGAATCACTTCATTTAACTACCTGTAAAGATGGTAAATTATTGCTCAGGTTTTGTTGTGTTGATGTACTAAGAACTGGAGCAGGTTCATTGAGGCCTAGAAAAAAAGCACAAATGTGTCAAAACATAAAGCCCAAAGTGCTTCTAAAACAACAGCTAATGTCCAATGTCCAATAAAAGAAATGCAATTATTCAACTTCATTATATTTCATGTTACCTAAAGACAGCAGCTCCTCATCCAGCAGCGAGAATGCTGCAGAGGGTGTACTTAGACTTTGGGCCTGAGGGTCAGTGACAGCTGATCCACACAGGAGGTCAGCAGGAAAAGGCAGCGAACAGGCTGGAGGTTGCTGTTCAGTTGGAGAGGGGGTTTGGATGTCCAGACCAACCAGGTCAATCAGAATCTCTGACTGGTTTGTGCATCTAGTCCCTACAATATGGAGCAAAACACACTTCTCAGCACTAGAGAACAAGCATGAAATGAAATGGAGTAAAATAAATAATACTGTCTGTCCATCCATCTGTCAAGCAAGATTGAAAGGGTCACTTTCCAAAACACAGAGGAAAATCTGAAATAGTTTTTCAGATGTATTCCTTGTGATGTTTTCTCAAGTAGAACCTTAGATTGATGTCCTTGTTTTTGACATTTCTTAGCTCTATTTGTCTGGAAACAGTGAAGAGGAAGAATGAAAATACGGGTGAGAGAGGGAGGTAAGGCAGACAACATTTTGTTACTTTTTTTTTTTTTACCTTCACACTTTTGACACCTTGCACATAAACTGTATGTAATATACCGATTTGAAAAATCTGTATATTCGAAGAACATGCTCTGAAGCATGTTTTTTTTCTTTTCAGATTAGACTGGATGTTAATTTGTAACATGGAGCTAATGTGTTCTTTGCACATTTCTATTTTAAAATAAAGTCCAAAGGTTTCTTATCCAATGGGATTTTATTACAGTGAGAGCTGCTGGTGCATTAAAGGTCCCATATGTTGAATAACCATTTTACTGTGTTTTGTGGCTAATATAAATTTGGATTTGTGAAGTAAAAGTTATTAAAATCTGAACACATTTACTTCTTCTCAAGCACATTTGACACAAAGATAGCCTCTCAGCTTTACAAGTCAGTAAGATTTTTACTGAACTGCTACTTACCAGCTGAGGAACCCATAATTATCTTGCTCAAACATTGCAAAATTCTGCCATTACGAGACATTACTACATATAATTCAGTTTACTGTCAGACAGTGAAACAAATATGAAACAATGACTGCATTCAGTTCATTTAGAATAATGTCAAAACCAGGGGTTATACAGACATGTTTAAATGAATCATGTCTGTAACTAGCATACCAAAGAATTACCTTGTTTAGCTGATGTTTGTATTTGTTGTGCTTCTTCAGTTTCTCCATTGATGGCGTGCCCTTCCACAATCTTCTTGTAAGAATTTATGACATGGGAGAGGTCATCACTGGCCTGCAAAAGGTCTCCTACATAAATTTTTTTTCTAAATTAGACCAGAGTGAAGATTATGAAAGCAAAAAAAAATAACTACTACGTTATCTTCCAAGCAGTGTTTGAAAAATGTACAAACCCCTGTGGGCAGAGTGTTTTTTAATTACAAGTCAAGTGGAAATGACAGGATTTTGGGCTCAAGCAAAAATATCAAGAATTTGTCATAACAATTAGCAGGAAAAAAATGACAATTTCTTACCCAGACTGGTGTCATTATCCTCACTCTCAGTAACAAGTTGATATACTGTTTGCCTCAGTTTGTCACAATCACCATACAACTCCTGGAAAAACATTAAAGAAAGAAATTATACATAGATATACATAGAATTTAAAAAAGTGTTTCCTACACATATATGTCATTTGGCATTTGTGTGGAATTAAATATGTAAGAAACTATCATTGCATGAAGAGACATGCATTGTTTTTAAATAAATTACTTGGAGCTGTTCACAGAAATGCTTAATTTGAAGAGGTGTGCATAACACTGGCAGGACAACTATCATAAAAAAGACATCTCAAACAATGTGTAATTTGTTGTAAAACCAGTATGACTGACTGAAGTTCAACACACAAACATTTGTAAAGACACCTTCATGATCACGACGTGGTATGTCAGTCTTATGCAAGCTAGTTCAACAAAAGTAATTATGAATACTTCCTTACTTGATCAGGAAATCTGATAAAAGAGATCTTCTGAAACATACTTGGTATTTAATAAAGCTTAAACTGAACAACAACAAATGAGTATAAACTGCTTTCATGTTGTGTGGGCAACATGTGGACTCTTGCAACAGTGCTCCTAGAAAGGTCAGCTAATGCCAAAGAAATAAGTGAATTTGATTTAAAAGGTCATTTGAGCCAAATCTAAAAGTGAACAAACCCTAATAAGCTCCTTGTCTCCGTCCGTGGAGTCTTCTGGGCTGAAATGAGCAAGCATCTCATTAAGGAGTCTGACGCTGTTGTTGACTGCTTCTAGAGTGCTTTTTTGCTTTGTTGCTTTCTGTCTTCTCACCTCATCCTGAGACAAAAAAAACCAAGTTGAGTAGGATTTATT
This sequence comes from Amphiprion ocellaris, assembly GCF_022539595.1. Classification (NCBI taxonomy): domain Eukaryota; kingdom Metazoa; phylum Chordata; class Actinopteri; family Pomacentridae; genus Amphiprion; species Amphiprion ocellaris. The sequence continues at coordinate 12,272,317 of NC_072769.1, read as the reverse complement.
GATCATCTGATTAAAACACACATAATGAGTTGAATACGTGAGTTCTGAGGAGAAAACTAAGAAATGTGTACAGCCTTTTCCTTCTCATTATCACTAGAAGAAAGCGGCCACAACTCTTGCTAAGTTAAACCACAATCATAACAGTTAGAACACCTTTTTCAAATCAGACACACCTCCTTGACCATGTTCTTGATGAGTCGATTGGCCTCTTGCAAATCTTCGGGCTTTTTACTCTTTAGCAGTTCTGCTAATCTCTGCAGAGAGATGAGAGACACATTTGTGAATGAACACTCAGGCTTGTTTGCCACAGATCCCACAGACAGCAGCATAGCCATTCCAGCTCCCAGACCCTAAAAAACAAACTTCCCCTATAGATCAGCTGCAAGCAGCACAAAATAAACACACTGTCATGACTTGTTATTGTAACGAAAATCAGTAACAGATGAAGCTGTCGTATACATTTGGCCTGCATTTCTGTGGGATGCAATAATCCCGAGCATTTACAAAGTGATAAAAGAATGACAAAGGGAAAAATCTTCAGCATGTAGTGACAAAATTATCACTGAAATATGTTGCCATGAAACCCTAGTTTTACTGTTGAGTTTTTTTTTCCAGGAATAGTGTCTTCCTGTAGCTAAGCTAACCATGTTAAGTGTATATATATATTTAATGGACAGAAATGAGAGCGGTATTGCTCTTCTCAACTTATTCTTGGCAAGAAGACAAATAACGTTATTCCCAAAAATGTTAAACCAAATCTTAATGGGTACTAACACTGGAGGTTAACAGTATGAGGCTAAATATGCAGTCACTCTGATACCTTGATTACAGCAGTACTACATAAGATCTGCATTGAAACAGACACTTCTTGTACTGTGCATTAGGAATATAACTGTATCCAAATATTTAATTTCTTTTACCTTGCTTTTGATGTCACGTTTGAAGTACAGTGAAAACAAAATTAAGAAATATTAATCAGCTTAACTGATTTACTAAATAGGCTATAGTGGTACCCTTCTGAAAAAAAAAATCTTCTGAATGTGGTTGCAATCCTCAAATAAAGTAAATAGAAGTAAATGAAAATTAACATTTTCTCAAAAGAACAAAAAATAAAATAACTAAATATCAAGGTGCAGCATTTACAGGTTCAGGTTCACGCTGAAACTATGCAACAGTGGTTACAACTGTAGCTTGTGTTTCTTCAGGAAAGGCTGGTATGACTTGCTGGTTGGAATGTGGACGAGAGGGAACTCTGCTTGACTGCTTTCAGCATGTGTTTGAAACCCATGTTCTTAACAACATGGTTGCATATCCACTGCGATAAACAATGCCAGGATAAAGCTTTCGTTTGATCCACTTGTCTTAGTTCATCGTGGCTGTGAAACTGAGAAACTGTAGTGCTCCCAAACAGCAGACTTTAGTGATATGGTATGTTCACGTATATTCAGTACACGACTACCAAACCGAAAGACTCAGTAATAATATATGTACCGTTACATCCCTATTGTGGATGCAATTGCACTATACAATAGGGTATAAAAGATAATATCCTAAATGTCAATAACGATCTATGCTCTGCCAATGACACCACAAACTGAAAACTATATCTGGAGGAGAGACAAAACAAGAGAAAAAGACAGTTCAGTGCAATGAGTCAGCTGTCGTGTTTACACAGCAGCATCCCAAAATAGGTCCCCTTACCTTGCTCTTCTTTTCATCATCAAAAACAGGATTACTGGGTCGAGGAGAAGGTGATGGTATTAATGTGGCATCAAGAGAGATTTCTGGGTCAGCTAAAACAATACCTAAAATAAAAATAACAACAGGCAGACATTTTACTCTGGTGAAGACAGTTTCAGTACTTCAAGGTGACTAAATTACCTTGCAAAAACAACAATCAAAAGGCAGTGATAACTGTCTCAAAACTATTTGATTTCAGAGTGCCACTCTTAAGAATATATATTTTTACTCTGCCAAGAAGGTGGAGCCTCGGCGAAGCTGTCTGTCTGTCTGTCTGTCTGTCTGTCTGTCTGTCTGATCACTCAAAAATGGTTACACAGATTTGGATGAAATTTCCAGGGAAGGTCAGAAATGACACAAGGACCAACTGATTAGATTTGTGCAGTGATGTGGCTTATAGTCTGGACCCACAATTTTTTTTTTTAAAGATTTCAGCTGTCAGAAATGATACAAGGACTGAGCAGCCTTGGCGGAGCACTGTGCTCTCTGAGTGCTTTTCTAGTTTCAATATGTAATCAAATGTTATGAAAACAGTTTGTTTCCAACTGGTACATGACTCACCCTGTGACTTCAGCATCTGATATGCTTCACAGATTTTTGCTTCATCAGGTAGAGACACTGCCCAGCTATACAGCAACTCTATCACTTTTTTCTTCACCTTTTCTGAAACTTTGTCTCCTAGGTACTAAAGACAATTAGATAGACAGCTTAGAATAAAAACAAACATCAATTCAAATAATTATATCCTCAGCAGATGGGTTTTAAACATTAATGTTACTTACTTTGGGTGAAACCACCTTAATTAATTCATTTAAAAATTTAAATTTCCCGACTTCATTGTGAAATCTTCGCCCACAGTTCTTCATACAAGCCTCAAGAACCTACGAAGGCAAAACAAGCTTAAATAAATAACTACATTGCAAGGTTATGCTGAAGGACATTAGAATGAAAAACATAGTGAAATGATTACACAACAGACCGTTAATGCTTGCATCGCTTCCCATTCCTGAGGGGACTGAATCTTGTATGCCAATAGTCTGATGGATATTTGTGGACTGGAAATTGTAAAAGAAAGAAACAATGAAGCACAAACTCATTTTAACAATCAATATTGATGTCAATGCTTTTACAGCAAGGATGGTGTTGATAATTTGGTTAGATGGGTGTGATTCAAAAAATACTGGGTTTATTGAATCAGTGTGGCCATACCCTTCTAGCTCATTATTGATTTGATCACAGAATCCCATAATATACTCCCAGTCTTCCTGTCTGTTTGAAGGGTTGGTGGCTTTATCTGCAAAAGCAAAGATACAATGTCTCATGAATATGCAATTCTTATATCAGAATTAATGTTAATACCTGAAAAGATGATGATGCCTGAAGCTTTGTGATACATGAAGATTTAACAGTCCTGTATGGTTCAAATCCATTCTTATTACGTTCTGTTTAAGTCTTAAAACGCTGGAGGATTAAAATAAAGCTGCGAGAACACGAAGACGCTTGCTACTGCCAGTAAGAACCGACAGCCTCCAACTAATAATATGAATAATTCTGCCCCCTCACTGTTTCCAGATGAGCCACTCAGAAGGAGCAGCTGCCAACTTGGTTGAATTTTTAACTGCTCCTGCCAACTCTAAAACATCTCAGCAGCGAGCAAAGCACACGGTTGCCTACAAGTGTGAACATCATAGTCTTCATGCACTCCCGGCACTCTAAGGAACGGAACACTCAGTGGATTACTTGTATTTTTGACAGCAATGTCAACACAACAATAGGAAAATCCTTCATGTTGTAAAGCCAAGAAACAATCAGCTTCTGTCCTGCTCCATGCGCTTACATATTCTGAAATTTAATACAGCTGAATTCCCAACAAATTGTCTGACAAACCTACTGAACATGCCTGTTCTGTACAATAATGACTAAGAGTCTTACTTCTGGGGGTAGCTTCTGCTTTCTGTGAGGTAAAGGTAAGGACATTATGATCCTAGATGTAGCAGTTTCACATCGACTGCCACTAAAGTAGGAACTTCACCAGACATGTGAAATCATAAACTCAGACTCGATGCCAAGGACTATGTAGGTGACAAAATCAACGTGTATTAAGTGTAACCTGCCCAGCAACAGCAGGAGTTAGATGTTGGTCACATTTTTCTATAAGAGAACTTATGTACTCTGTATGGGATGGAGACCCTTACTGACAGCTGTGTGTTTGACCTTCTCCCTCTTGCAAGATAATAAATGACTCAAAGACAGATCCAGTCTGATTGAGGCTTTTGTTTCTCACCTTGACCTTATTTAAATCGAAAATTCCACAACACAGCTCTTCTGTGAGCAGCTGTTTTGCTCTCAATCACAGATGCAGAGAGAGTCTTCTTACTGAAGGGGCATGGAGAGCTGGAGCTCAGCCGCATTTGCAGCTACAGACACTGATGAAGCCCATTTAGAACAGGCCTAAAACAAGTTATTTGATATGGGTAAAGTGAACCATCTGTGCAACCCTCTGAGCTGAAACACTGAAAGACACATTCTGGAAACATCTTAGACTTTCATGGATTTCTCTGAAAAGGGGCATAAGATGGGATCTTTAAGTCGAGCCCTGAGCAACGAGCTTTATCCCTTCTGAGTCCAGCATACAAACAGCGGGGCCAATTGTTATCCAACAGTTGCAGTGCGTATCGTGCCCCAGAAATTCTCTTTTAATTAGACGCAAGACACCTCACTGATCCATTTGGTTTTTGCCCTTTCAAGTGTTGTTTGAACTTAGACAGGATAACGCCTGGAGGTGTTTATACAACTACGGGGAGGAAACGCTAAAGTGTGCTGTGGGTCGCAACGAGAACAGAATCATTTCATTTTTGAAAGCACACAGAGTCTTAAGTCCTGGACTCGAGTAAAGCAAACACTAAAGCTGAAATTTAGCCACTGAAATCCATCAGTTGCCATCAGCTGACTGTGTTAGCCGCTTCTGACAACACACACGAATTAGCATGGAAATGTTCAGATACAGTCATGTCATGCGAGTCCAAATGCTATTTCAGGCACCTATTGTAATGCTACATATTCGCCCACACCTGTATTGTGAATAAATTAAGTCAAAAAAGAGTTTTAACGTGCACTTACTAAGCCAAGACTCCAGTGACTCTCCATCATCCGCCATATTTGTACTCTGAGGCAAACAACGCGTGACTCCTGTTGCCTTCACGGTCTCCCGGACAAAAGGCACTTTGTGTCTGCTTAATTTTCTTCATTAACGACGGGAACAGTGTTAGTTTTATGGCAGCGTGACATTTCTGCGTCAGTGCGTGCTGTATAGTAGCATGCTTCTACTTTATTTTCTGTAATTTTTAGATGGCATACCCACAAATGCGGATGGATCTAAAGGGCAGCTTCCTCTTCAGTCTACTGCCAGTGAACCTTTATGTGTTTGTCAACTGGTTTCACAAACTTAATAGACATTTTTCTTAGGAGTTGATGGACACAAAAGCAAAGCAAACATTTAAAAATTATAATGCTGATCTATGTCTTCTGGATACTTTGTTGCTGCTAACAGTTTTACACTATGATATTTTAGTCAGTCAATAATTGTCTGTATTAGCTAGTGTTGGGAGGAGATAATTAATATAATGAAGAGTATGGTGTAGACCTGCTCTATATGAAAAATGCCCTGAGATGCTAGATGATTCAGCGCTACATTAATAAAACTGACCTGAACTGATCAGAAGGCTTTGTAAAAAGGGGAGATATGTGCTGAGAATTATGAAAAATGTGATTTAGTGTCAGAAGCAGAGCCAGGAGCCAGTAGTGATGAGGGGGATGCTCCTGTCAGTAGAGGAACAGGTGAGCTGTTGTAACAGAGTGAACTAGCAAGCATTAGTTCCAATATAAAAACTGTCTATGCCCAAACGATAGCAGTGACCCATTTAATTTTTTATCATTAAAACATAGTAAATACACAAAGCCCATAGTTGAAAGGGAATAGGATGAAAGTAACATGAAATAAGCCGGCATTTTTGCCATTGAAAATATCTTAATTGGTTAAGTCAAAATGTGTCTGTTTTCTTTTATTGTGATACAAGTACAGGCGAGTCTAGGGAAACTGGAGGAAGTGTGAAATGAGAGCAGAGTCTCTTCAGGGACTGATTCCAGAGGCAGCAGCTCAGCAGCAGAATCCTGAACCACAAGTTAGGAATGAGACAGATGAAGATGAGTCAATTGATAGTTTTGATTACTTTGCTCGCCCTCAGTCACAGGATGTACATTCATACATTCTGATGTTGTAAAGAATAGTGTTGGAGATTTGCTCTTTAACTGATGTTCTCATATTTGTGAAATCTAAGTTGTGATGCAACTGTTTCCTTGCAGAGGAAAAAGAGGTGATAGTGTTTTTAGAAAGTGCAACACTTTTATTTTTTATTTTTTAAATTGAATGTTGTTATTTAATCTTTTATTTCATTTTTAAGGTTTGAATATCTGTGAATACTTATTTGAACAGAAGAGAAGAGGATGTATTGTAAAGAATAATGTTGGAGATGTGCACTCATGTTGAAATAAATCCACATTGTGAAGCAACCCTTACTTGCACTGAATTGTAAATATTTTAGAAAAATACACTGAATTACAAGGCTTTACAGAACACTGCGCTATTGTAAACTTGACATGTAAGGTTTTAATTACATGATTTTAATAATAATAGGTTGTGATCTAAAGTGGGCTGGTCTGAGGCATGAAACTCCGGGGCTGAAAATGAGTCCCACTCCGGCCTCAGATGAATTCAGCGTTTACGAACACACCAGCTGCAATCAAAAACACTTTTCTCTTCTCTGTCCAGTTTTCTTAGCCAGCCTCCCTCTGAGCCTCTGCAGACACAATATAGTTTAATGACATCTGGAGATTACATCCCCTTTCTTGAAACACAGATGCTGCTTTTAAATCAATACAGCCTGACAAGATCTGACCCGTTGTGCCTCTTAGGAGAGGCAAAGAGGCAAGAATGACATGATGATGGGGATGTTTGGATCACCTCCAGGACTTCCACACATCACAACAGTTATTTTCTGAGTCACTCATACTCTAGTGCAAGCCTCACGTGATCACTTTGCTCTCCTGAATCATTTTAAAGCTCTCTGTCTTGGCACAAATCCCCGTCTGACTCCTCACTGCCTTTCAGCTGCAGTCGTCCCCTTGTATCATTTATGAATAAAACAGCATGCCCCTATAAACACATCTATCCCTCTACTTTCTTGTTTGGCATTCTGTCTAACAAGTGTGATTTGTGCAGGCCTGTCTCCTACTGTTCTCCTCCTCCTCCACATTCAAAGCCTTGGCAGAGAGAGGTTGTCTGTTTGTCTAATGACTTTAAAGCACATGAGCATGTCAGGTTTTCCAACACTGACACAGCTGTTGTTGGGCCAACTCCAGCAACTCCTGTAGCACACAGGTGCAGCCTCTCACTGCTCAGTTCAGCATTTTGTGGTGACAGAACTGCACCTCTGGGCTCGGCCCCTACTGGAGACTGTTTGGAGAGGTGGAGGCCACCTCTAGCACTATCTCAGTTTCATTTTTCATCCTATTATAAGTGATTTGGAGAGGGAATATTCTTTTGTGCATTTGTTTGTGACATCTTTTCAGTAGTCAGGGGACCGGTGGTTGTTGAAATCTCTTGCACCATGTTGAGACATCTGTATGGGGGTTGCGTTCAATAATTTTAGGGACTTTCTGGCCTCAAACAAACATGTCTGCTTAACTCAACATGGTAACAGGTGGGCAAAAACAAGAGCGTCTGCAGGATTTGACCTTCTTTGTCAACCTGTTTGTTTTTTTGACTTCACACAGCCGCTGTCAAATTTTGCACAAACCCTGTAATCAAGTGCAATGAGGTGAACACCACAGAGACTGTGTGTGCTCTTGCATCACATCTGAGCATTTACCCACAACTTGCCCTTCTGTGTAACTTTTGGCTTTCACCCCATATGGCCGTTCTGTGGATGCTGAGAACAAAGACTCAAACAACTGAAGTGTATGCCAGACTTTTTGCTTTTTGTTGCACACTATTTGTCAACCATCACATTGCATCTACACTGGAAGTCACTTTAGACCTGTGGTACATTGGCTGAATGTGTAGCTTCATGGCAATTACCTCGAAGCCAAAGTAGATAATGATCTGAGAAGACGCTCAGTGTTTGGCTCAAACGAAGCTGTGGACCATGACTGTTGCATACAATATCCTCCTTGGCTGAATTAGGATGCCAGTCAGCATTTTGATCAGTTGAAACAGTCTCCTGATCCAACTAAGACCCCCAGATGTACGACAACATGCTAGAGAAATTTGTACCATCTGGCCTGCAAAAGTCTACAGATTCTCCAGGAGGAGTTGGAAAACATTGCCAGGAACCGCCAACCCCTCCTGTACTTCATCTTGTTGATTCTGATTAGTGCTGCACTCATTTCAAATTTGTATATCACATATCTTTTCAGTGTGTGGCCATGTGGTGGAGCTAACATCTCAAACAAAATCTACAGTGTGAATTTATCATGTGCCGTCACATTTATCCATGAATAACGCTGAATTATTTGGTATATGTGCATTTACATTGTTTCACTCTGGGCCTCAGCTCTCTATCTTTTGAAGCGTATGGTTGCATGAGGTGTGACACACTAATAAAGCTTGGTTTGAATCTATCAACCAAGACAGATAAAGGAGGGGCGATCTGATTTAAAGTATATATTAAGAAAAGTGAAATCAGATAGAGAGATTAATTCAATACAGATTTGGCAGAAAAATAAAAATCCTGACAGTTTTGTTTAGGTTTATGCAGAATTAGGAAAATGTATATCTGCAACATTTGAATGTAAACTTCAGTAAGATTTCTAGTGTGGATCTTCTTCCTCAGCACATGTGATTATGTGAAGGCATTACTGTGATTTTTGTTTTGTTTTGTGTTGCTGTTGTTCTTTTGTTCATCACAGAGAATTTAGTTTCAAGCTGCATGTCAGTAGCCACTCAATAAAGATGGGGGACTGCCAAGTTATCACTACATTCCTAGCAGAGGCTTGGTGCACTGCTGTCATTGAAACAAAGAACCTAAGGTTTTGGTTGTTTTCTATGATAAAGCACAGGACACATCTCCTGGTGTAAAAGATTAAATTACTTCTCGTACACATCCACATGTAACTGCATGACACCCCAAAACAACACACAAAGTTGTGCAATGCTGTGAAATAGAGAAAGATATCTGCACTGATAACTGACGGGAATTAAATTAATCTCACCCATATGTCAGTATGAATCACACTGGAAAAGACTTCTCTGCTGTGAAGAATTCTCAAAGACTCTCAGCTCTGACTGAAATAATATCAGTCCCTCGTCACATTTGGCTTTTGAAGCAACTGAGGTCAGAATTGAGGTGACTATTAATTGTCTCAACACTGTGACTGAGAAAAATGATGACTTCAAAGGTAGGTTTTCTGCAAATTTCCATCTAATTCCTTCCATATCAGATCCCTCTGGGCTAATGTTAAGGGAGATGAAATAGGAATAAGGAAATATTTTATTTACTTTTTCATTTGCAGGATTTTTGCATTTTTTCATTTATAATCACACTCCATACACACATTAAACTGATGAAGCACAGATAATTATCATCCGACCAAACCACATAAATTCATAAGCAACTGCTTGCCACATGCAAGATGCAATTCAAAACTGTTGCCATCTGTGAGATTCTCTAAATTAACATAACAAACTGAGAAAAATAACTCAACCCCATTGAACAGATTTAATAGATGTGTTCAATATGTGATTGTCACCACCACCAAATTTAATCAGCTGTATGATTAATCTACACACAAGGCCATGACCAAACCCCCTTGACTGTAACAACACCTTTGTCTGCTCTGCTCAACTCTGTGTAGCAATGTTGTCTTAAAATTCAAGACATCCTTCTTTTATTCTTCAACTCATGAGGTTTCGTTTGACCGGTGTCTCATAATTGTAGGGGAAGATGCCTGGCTATTACACACTCCCTTGCAGCAGTTGCCATCAGGGTTATCCAGGAGCAGAATCATCTCTTCATGCTTGAAACTCAGCTCACCCTCCTCCTTAGCCTCAAAGTCATACAGAGCCTCCAAATGAGTTTCCTAAATGATTTAAATAATAATAACAATAATTAAAAAAAACAGGAATTGAAGCATTTGTTTTGTTTTTTCACATATTGCTTCTGTATTTTCTGATTCTGAGCAGGGGCAAAGAACAGAAGATTTTTTTTCATCAAGCTGCTATTTGTAATGTCAAAAAGTAGCGGTCATGTAACTGTGTTTCAAGTGCATGATGAAATTTTAATTTCTTCCTTGATTTTGGAAACAGCAAAGTTGACAAAAGAATCTCATCACAAACTCCATGTAAGGAAATGTTCTGGAGCTTTTCCATCACCTTACACACCTCACGCCATGGAGTGACGTGGAAACGAAGTCCCAAATCAAGGGCCAGAGTCTAAGACTTGACCGTGTTCTAAAGTTCAAAAAAGTTTATTTAAAGATCTTCAAAAAATCACCAGGAGAAGTCAGCATCCAGAGGCAGCAGGATTTATTATTGACAGAAAATCTAGGAGCATTCTTAGCAGTGACAGCCCCACAAGAAACACTGAACATACTTAGCTGTGTATCATCTTTTATGCTGTGAGAGTTGGTCATTTTGCCACGCCTAAAGGCTGTATTTAGTGATGGTCCTCTGATACCCGAGGCTTCGACACATGCGCTGTAGCTCATGAAGCAAACGTATCGAGCCACTGTGCCGAGGCGTGGTTTGGTCACGTGACTCGTGACGTTTGAATCACTTCAGTGACGTTTGAAGCACTAAACTGCTTCGAATCACCTGATTGGTTCGGTTTGTTATGTGAATCACTCAGCGGGATCGAGTGTTCCGGGATAGGAGATCCCTATTTAGTGTTGTTCATTTGAATTGTTTTTCGCAGAATAGATTGTTTTTTTTGCTGTTGTTTTTGCTTTGAGAGTTAGTAGTATGTCAGATTTTGTATTTCGTAGAGAATAGATAGATAGATAGATAGATAGATAGATAGATTATATATATATATATATATATATATATATATATATATACACATATTCCCAACTCACCACCCCCATGCCACTACCACCTAAGGAGTGATATATTTAATTTTGAAAAAAGCATTTAGCCATACTTAAAGCTTTAAGTGCTTTATTAACACGGACCTAAAAATTTTGTATTGTTTTATTATCACAGGTTCTGTCTGAAAAGAGGTGGCATCATTTTAAACAGTGAAATCAAACTAATAAAATGTAATGACCAACCAGTGAGTAATACTGGATTCTGCAAAAACATAAACAACTTTTTTAAAAATCTAAATCTTATCTTAACACAGTTAATGTATTAACTTATTTTTGTGTGTATGCATGTATTTATTGATTTATTTAGTACTGTTAACATATCAGAGTTCTGAGTGAGTTTTTCTTAAGATGGGCAAAGGCCATTTATTGATTACATATAGGCTATTAAAGAAATGTTTATTAAAAACTAAAAAGCTTAAAAAAAAAAAAAACTTAGGCATTTATTGAGTCACTAAAATACTGTAGAGTACAGACCACATCAGCATGAGTATAAACATCCTCTGGTAAATTAACAACCAGATACTGATGTCTCTCACCATATGGACTTCAGGAGATGACTGGGGGATGATAAACTGTGATCTACTGGTTGGGTTCTATCTGTTCTCATGTTTCTTACATGTTTGTCCCCTGACAGCTGGGTCCTAATGTTTTTTGAGCAACACACCATACTATGACGTTTTTACAATGATGGTTCTACTATGAAGCCAGTTTGACATGTTCAGGTGTTCTTTGTGTGAAAACTCAGAGATTTCAGGTATCAGAAGGTGGTTTTCAACTTTCTTTATTAACTTTCTGCTTCAACTTTAAACTAAATTTACTTGACTAACCCAGCCCTCTGGACTTCCAGTAAGCTGTGTTCCTATTGGCTGTCCAGGTGGCTGCTTGGTGTTATCAGGAACACCTGAGCAGCTTGGTGTTATCAGGAACACCTGAGCAGCTCAGTGTCTTCCTGCTTTATTTAGCTGCAGACAAACATTTCCTCTGCTTCTCTCCACCAGTGAACTGGGTTTGGCTCCTTTGCTTTAGTTTGTTCTTTAGGCGTTGGCTTGCAGCTTCCAGCAGTAAAATAGGCTTTAATGTGTTTCTTGGTGTGTTTTAGGGCTTTGTACTGGATAGTTGTCTTGGTAAATGTGGTTCTTTAACCACAGTTAGCACATGGTCCTAATGTGTGCAGTGATTAGTGGATTTGGTACAGTTGAGTTGTGTCTTTATCTTGGCTGTAGTGAGTCTTCAGAGGTTTTTGGTCAGACACATTCTGTATTCTTGTTTGAGAACCAATGTTGATTGTCCAGAAGGTGAGAGTTCCTGTCCTGATTCTCTGTTCTCAGAGGTTCTCTGGTAGGCTGCAGGAGACTTTAGCGTTTGGGTTGTGCTAGTTTGGTTTATGTACGGTTTCATTTGGACGACTATCTTGACACCCCTCCATGTAGTTTAGTGAGGTTTTCTGTAACAGTTCTACAAAGCAACCTGCAGCAGAAGAGACTTTGAGAGTTTTTAGGAAGTTCTGGAGAGCAGACTTTAGAGCAGCAGAAGCATTTGTCAGCAGTTTGAGAAGGTGAGCTTCAGAGTATAAATGAGACGGAAACCTTCTTGACCCGTGTGGTGAGGTCCTGTACCAAGAGTTTGAGCAGGTTGTGAAGAGTCTGTAGTTCTTTGGTCTGAAAGCACAAGAAGAATCGACTCATTAAAGGAGAAAACAGGAGATATTGTTGGTTCTTCTGTCACTCTGCAGTTTCCTTAGACTGAATGTCAAGTTTATATTTTAAATGATTTCCCATGTGAGCCCAAGAAGACTTCAATAAACTCCCTCCATCCCCTGGACACAACATATTTCATTACCATGTTAAATTTATTTTTTTTTTTTATGTTTTTGAGTTTTAATCATATTTTTTTTCTCTTTGCTTGTTTAGTTTTGTCATCTGTGTAAAAGGTGCTAAACAAATAAAGTTGAATTGATAAACTGAATAATTGACTAACTCATGATTGTGACAACAGAAGTATTTTCATTGTGATTTAAGGGTTTATTTAATTTTTAAGGTTGGGGTTAAAATCTTGACAGAAAAAGCAGATTAAAGAAATAAACTACATAACAAAAAGCAATTAAATCAAACAAAAAAAAAATACAATAAAACTTTTAAAAAGTTTAATTGTTAAAAAGATTTAAGAAGTTTAAGATGTAATTTTCTAATTAAACATTTAATTTTTTAATTAAATGTTTTGTCTTTTTAAAGGTTTAATAATCTAATTAAATGTTTTGCATTTTTTTAAATGTTTAATATTCTTGTTGAATTTTATTTTTTAAATGTTTAATTATGGAAAATATTTTATCTAATTTTTAATATTTGTATTTTAAAAATTTTGTTTAATTTCATAATGACATGTATTGTATGTTGGTGAATTATCTAATTCAATATTTTGTCTGTTTAATAAAGTTAAACATTAAATACAATTAAATTATATGTACATATACCACCTTTTAATGTTTAGTTTTCTTTTTAAATGCTTCATTGTATTTTCTGTTTAATTCCTATTTGAAGTTTTATTGTCTTTATGATGTAATTTTCTAATTAAACATTTAATTTTTTAATTAAATGTTTTGTCTTTTTAAGGGTTTAATAATCTGATTAAATGTTTTGCATTTTTAAAAATGTTTAACATTCTGCTTGTTTAATTGTATTTTTTAAATGTTTAATGATGGAAAATACTTTATCTGTAATTTCTAATATTTGTATTTTAAAAATTTTGTTTAATTTCATAATGACATGTATTGTATCGTGTTGAATGATCTCATTCCATATTTTGTCTGTTTAATAGAATGTAATGTAATTTAATGTTTAACTTTATTAAACAGACAAAATATGGAATGAGATCATTCAACACGATACAATACATGTCATTATGAAATTAAACAAAATTTTTAAAATACAAATATTAGAAATTACAGATAAAGTATTTTCCATCATTAAACATTTAAAAAATACAATTAAACAAGCAGAATGTTAAACATTTTTAAAAATGCAAAACATTTAATCAGATTATTAAACCCTTAAAAAGACAAAACATGGGTACCCGTATAGCTCAACGGGTTAAGCGGGTGACCCATGTACAGGGGCTGGTCCCCGACGCAGCGTCCCGGGTTCGAGTCCCGGTAGCGGCCCTTTGCTGCAAGTCTTCTCCCCCGTTTCCTGTCTGTCTTTCACTACACCTGTCCAATAAAAAGACAAAACATTTAATTAAAAAATTAAATGTTTAATTAGAAAATTATATCTTAAAGACAATAAAAGTTCAAATAGGAATTACACTGAAAATACAATGAAGGATTTAAAAAGAAAATTAAACATTAAAAGGTGGTAAAACATTTAAAAAGAAAAACCTTAAAGATTTAATCGAAACATTAACAGACTGTCTGAAGGTTCAAACTAACAGAGAACTACTCAAGAACTTTTAAGATTTCAGTCCTCAGATTGTGTGAAGGTTCAAACTAACAGAGAAGTACTCAGGAACTTAGAAGATATCAGTCCTTGGACTGTCTGGAAGTTCAATCTAACAGAGAACTACTGTGGGATTTAGAAAATTTCAGCCCTCAGACTGTGTGAAAGCTCAGGTCCTGAGGACTCGGGAGGTCTGGAGGCTTTGAAAGTCTTGGAACTGAGGGTTCAACCCTCCAGCACAAAGGCTGAAGTCCAACCTCCTGAGAGAAACGATCGAGTCGAGACTCAAGTTAAAAAAACTCAAAAATGGCAAAAAAAAAAAATAAAAATAGATGATAAATGCGCAAAAAAAAAAAAAAAAAAAAAAGTATCGCGCGCAGCTTAGAGGGAACAGTGGTCCCAAAACTGTTGATAAATTATTTCTCAATAAAACCTCATAACCAGTTACATAAGCACACCCTCTTTACTGACCTCTTTACCAATAAACCCCAAGACATACTTTGCCAAAATCCATAATAATCCATAAAATCTTTATTTGCACCAGCCCCATGTGAAAATGACATCAGTCTGTATTTGTAGAGCATCTCATGAATGTAGCAGCACCGTTTAAATGTTTCATAACACAGAATATAAGCAAAGAGTATACAGGGATACAGACAAACATGGGAAATAAGAAACGTGCTCTTCAATAGTTATTGTCATTATTATTACTAGTAATATTATTTTTGTGTCCACTACAACCCATACAATCATCTAGTGTAGTCAAACAGGAATGTGTGCATGGCGAATCAAATCCAAAACAATCCATGAACCAACGACCACGTCTTGATTGCACTTCATATTATTGACCACAAGATGTCCTACTCGAGCACTGTGTGTTATTGAGGCCTCGAGTAATGAACCGTTTTGAATGAAGTGTCGAAGCTTCAACAAAGCCTCGATCAGCCATCACTACACACAGAACCTCACTTTCACAAAGCAAAAGCCCAGTCTGCAACCAGATGTTCATGTTGTCATTTTAAGGTAACAAGTCTCAGTATTGTGTTGGGTTCAGTATAAAATACTTCAGTTCCAGGTTTGTTCCATGACTTGGTGTTTATTGAACATGATCAAGAGTTACGAAAGACTGATTCTAAAGGCAGGGTTCCTGAAATGTGATATGCAATTTTTAAACAGATTGTTGACAACCTGTTAAATATCATTAATTGTTTTTATAGATTTTATTTTACAAGACTTGAATTACTTGACATTTGTTAGCTGCTGAATGTGTTCAATCAAACTCAGTGTACCTGAACTAGAACATGCACAATGGGAACCTGTTCAGCATGAGGAAATGATTGTATGTTACTAAAATTGAATGGGTTAGATAGGTCAGTTTTTGAACTATGTTTGATACAGAGTTGGCTTTAATAAAAGCTTAATGTTGAAAAGTCATCTCTTGTCTGGGCCATTTCTATGCTATGCTATTTCCTGGGGCTTTCATTTTGAAAGCTCCAGGAAATAGCTCTGTAAACAGCATAATACCGTAATATTTTTTACAGTATTAAACTGTTGTTGTAGAATACGGTAGGATTACTGTAAAATAACAGTGCGCTGCTGGCAACTTTAGCTGCCAGCTCTTTACTGTAAATTTACAGGGAAATTTCTTAGAGTGTACTGTTTGTAGTATTTTAGACAAAAACTGTGAAAAATAAATTAATAAACTGCAGAGCTTTTGGGTCCATGAGTTTGATTGTAATAAACTAGAGAAAATCTTTAAAATAGCAGTGTTTCTGCACAAACATTGAATAAACATGTCTGTAAATGTATTGTTTTTTGCACTTTAATTGAATTATGATATTTAATTTAATGTTTTTGTTTGTTTTGTAGCCATTGCTGCAATTCAATTGACAATTTTTCAAAGTTTATGTTTGTTTGTTCCTTACAGTGCAGCTAGTTAGCGCTCTGGCTTGTTGGTGTGTTTGCCTTTGAGGAAAGCTTTATATACAGGAAGAGGACACAGATTTTTGGCAAATAAATGTACATTTATCTGCCTGTATGGATGCATGCACATGTGTTTGTGTTGGGGAGAATGTGAGAGTAACTGTGTCTGTTTGTGTGTCTTTATTTTAAATATATAATAAGAAATAATATATAGGCGTGAGAAATTTGTGAACTTTCTTTTGTGTCTGAATCTTTTGGCTTGAGGTGCTTCAAGTAATAAAGTAAATAAATAAATGGTGCGTCGTTCTGGTTCTAGGAAAAGACTGAACCTAAGAGTTATTTTAGTGTTGGAGAGAAATAAAACCTTGACAGGAATTTCAATGAGCTCATTTTTATTCTCACGCGAACAAGTTCCATTTTAACATAACAGTAAAGTAAAATTCAGCAGCCAATTTGTTTGCTGCACCTGTAAAATCTGATGCAATCTAGTAAAACAATCCAGCCACGCTCAGCTGTTAGACTAGACTGCAGATATACCTTAAAAAAATGTGTAATGCATAAGCTTTTCTTCTTATAGTTGCTCTTTTGTTACATAAATTCAAACAAAAAATACTGAGTTGCTTATTTTAGTGGTGGAACCAACACAAATATACACACTACAAAATGTCAAGCTGCTATAAATGACATAAAAACACCATTTCAACAGCAAAATAAAGCTAAAGTTAACATTTTGACTATAATTGTCTGCAGGGTGAAGCTGTGATTGTGGTCAGTCATTGTGACCTATTGAGGTTCTGTTCTAGAATCACACAGTGAATAAAAACACATGTGGAGCTGCTCACAGTTCTGTCTTTACTGAGCAAACTGGAGATAAAGCAACAACCAAACGCCCAGAAAACCTCTTGTATTTTCAAGAAGTCAAGATGAATGAATGCAGCGAACCTCCACACAAGCTGAGTGTGTTTAATGAGCTCCGTCTGAATGGAGAATTCTGTGATGCCGTCATCAAAGTCGAGGACGTTGCATTTCAAATCCACAAGGTCATCCTGTGTAACTGCACACCGTATTTCCGGTCAGTTTGTTGTCTGTTATGAGGGGAAAGCTAACATTTGCTGTTTAATTAATCAGGAAAACTATTTTTATTGTTGTCATTAATGATCTAGAGTCTGAGAAGCAGTAAAGAGTTATGTTGAGTTATGAAGCATTTCTGATAAAACATGTTTGTCACATCGAGCTGTGTGAAACAGAAGAACATATTAAACATCAAATGGACATGAGCAAGAAAAAAACTACATTTTTTAGAAAGATATTAAGGTCTGTTTCAGACGTTCACCAACAGTGTAGGTTTCATGTCTGAGTTTAAAAGAAATACAATCAAATTGGACACTTTGACGTATTTGAGGGATGGTGCACAGATTTCAGAATTTTCTTCAGTTGATTCATGATTTTTAACATGTTCTTGAAAAATTACAAAAAAAAAAAATGCCAAATAGAAAGTAGTTTTAATACCAGGCTTCAGTCACTTCCGTCCATCATACTAATTATAAGGAAAATGACAAAATAATAAAATTCAGAATGCTATTTAAAATACAGCTGACTTGTAAAGGTGCTGTTCATGTTGCTGCTGATGAACTGTTGTCCTACAATTTATTATAAAATTACAATAGTGGATGGTGGAGACACAACTACAGAAAGATGTCAGAAAAGTCAAAAATTTTATATTATGTTGCTTATTTAGTTTAATTGCAGTTTTAAGTAGCAGATTCTCATATGTATTGCATCTGCATTGTAAAGTATGTTTATTTCATGTATTATAAGTACAAGAACCCATATACTCCAAAGCTTGTACATAATATCTACTATATATAGTAATCATGCAGAACGGACTTTATTATTACCATGTTTTCATGTTTAGGACACCAGATTTAATCCTCTGAACACCCAAACTGCTGATATGTTTAAAAGGCATGTTTTCCTTTTTTTTTTTTTTTTGTTTTTTTTTTTTACAAAATCACCAAAATTGCACCACTTATTCGTGGAAAATTTGAAAAACAGGAAGAACTGTCAGATTTATCACTTTCCGTGTTCATATCATGTGTGATGTAGTCTCCCCGTCAGGAAAAGTTACCAAAAATAAACTTTACACTGTGATTTTTCATCAAAATCATTTTGAAATCAAAAATCTGGTGCTCTTTGAACTGAGAAATTATGATGGATTCAGCTCTGTTGTGTTTACATGGAGCAGAGTAGAGAAGACAAGAGACTGAGATGAAAATATAAGGTACTGGATCCACAAAATAAATGAAACATGGCTCAAAAATGGTCAACATAGGAAGATACATTCAGCATGGTGAAACATCTTTCTAGAGTTGATGTGCAGAGTGGTGTAAAAACACAGAGTTTGTAGAGGTTGAATAAATGTAAATAGTCTTAGTCATGTAGCCTTTCTACACTATATTGACCTCCAATTGTTTTTTTTTAAAATTGGTATTGTTGTACATGTTGATTCCAGTCAGTTTTAATACGATGACTAATCAAAGAGATTCAACTTTCTTTTTGACTTTTCCAATTATCTATGACATCATAACTGACAAACAAAATTTCTGAGTTGTCTTTACTTCTAGTCCTGGTTGTTCTGTTTCCATAGAGGTGCAGGACTTTATATTGCAGTGAAAAATGAGCCCAGTAAGTAAAAATGTGACAGGAGTGAAGTAAAACGACCTCAAATTGAGTGAAGTTCAGAGGGTTATCATACACTAATACATACAGCCAGTTCATTATTTCCATTGTGGTGAGATCTTTGGAGGATTTTAGCATCTGTGCATGCAGTGTGCTGTGTTCTCTATCTGTACTGTGGTTTAAAGCACTGTTGTCTCCATGTCCAACCCTCTTAACTCCTGTTTTTAACCCTCTTCTCCTTCATTTCCCCCTCAGAGCTCTGTTCTCGCACTGCTCTGACCCTCTGGTCATCAACATAGCAGGCCTGTCTCCTGACATGATGCAGCTCATCATTGACTTTGCGTACACCGGCTCCGTTTCCGTTACCAAGGACAACGTCCAGGATCTCCTGCTGGCAGCCGACCAGCTCAACGTGATGGGCGTCATTCAGGCCTGCTGCAGCTTCCTTGGGGAGCAGCTCTGCCCACAGAACTGCATCGGTATCTGGCGCTTCACAAACATCTGCGTCTCCCCTGAACTGCAGCACAAAGCTCACCACTGCATCACCGATCGTTTTGAGGAGGTTGTTTCCTGTGAGGAGTTCCTGCAGCTCTCTGCGCAGGAACTCGCCGACATCCTGGACAGAGACGACCTCAACGTGAGACGGGAGAGATGTGTGTTCGAGGCCGTGATGAGGTGGATCGACCACGAGCCTGAAGAACGACAACGACACCTTGCTGCTCTCTTGTCTAAGGTACAGTAACTTGTGTTGTGACTTTAATTTAGATCTTCAGTATTTAGTTGTGTTGGCTGACAGCAGCAAAATTTCAGTTCAGTTCAATTCAGTTTTATTTATACAGAGCAGATTCACAACATATGTCATCTCAAAGCACTTAGCATGGTAAGACCATGAGAATTACAGAGAACAGAAAACCCAAAGATGCCTTTGGATTCCCTAAGAGTGATGGTGGTAAGGAATGAACAAAAAACCTGGGATGGGGAGGGGAGCTCTTTATATGAAGGTTGCTGTTTTTCCTCATAATTTAAAGTTGTTTTTTGTGTGTGTGGTTTCATGTAGACTCTGTAACTCTACAATTTTTGCAACCTATTTTCATTACATCCAACATAATAATGAGAAATTTTTTTTTTGAAGAGAGCACTGCTCTCAGGCTTTTTCGTTTTTTTTTTTTCTGGAGAATTACTTGTGAATATCTGGTTTATATTGTAAAGTTTTATCTTATTAAATTAAACAGAAGTGTTTTTTCAAAGCTGTGATTGAACAATATCAAGTGCGCGTGAAAATGTACCTGATCATAATAATTTAGGCCACACCTGTAAAATAAAACATATTCACTACAGAGCTTTTGGGATGGTCGGTTTATTGATATTTTGGGTAAATCTGTTGAAAAAAACCTCAACAAACAGCATTCTTCACAAAATAGATCATGAAAATGTCTGTCTCTGATGGTTTTGCAGTTTATTTGAATGTGAGTATTTGACTTCACCTGTCACCTGTGCTGGGCTATATTGGGAACCAGAGGGCTTGGGGCTCTGTTGAGAGAGCAACACATAATTGATGTTCATAATGAGAAAAATAAATAATATAACCTGCCTTATGCTGAAAAGTAGAAAATGTTTTTGCAAAATTTGGGCTGGCTGAATAGATTGTTAAATACCAAAATATTTGAGGTTTGCAATATTTAAAAAATGACAACAAACATTAAAGCATCAGTAAAGTGTTCTGGATACCTGATATTGAATGCTGCTGTACATGAAGTGATGTTCAAAGCTTGTGTCCTGTTATTTCTGTGAAGGTCCGACTGGCTCTGATGACGATGGACGACATCAGGATCACTGTGCTGTCCAATGAGCTGGTGCAGAACAACGCTGAGTGCATGACTTTAGTAAATGATGCCATCGCAATTCTACCCAATCAGCACAGGTACTACAACTGTCCTGCGCGTCCTCGCCTGCCTAATGCCATCCTGTTTGCCACTGGGGGCTTCAGTGGTGACGATCTAACTCACGTCACTGAGGTGTACAATGTCCGGACTGATGACTGGATCACGGTGACGGACAGTCTGCAGCATCCTCATGCCTACCATGGAACCGTCTTTCTCAACGGGTACATCTACTGCATTGGAGGCCGTGACAGGATGGAGAAGTTCAACAGCGTGTGCAGGTTTGACTTGAGAGCTCACACCTGGCAAGAGGTGGCACCTATGTACTTCCGCCGCTGCTACGTGAGCGTCACTGTGCTGAATGGCATCATCTACGCCATGGGAGGCTTTGATGGACACGATCGACTCAGCACTGCAGAGTGCTACCAACCTGAAACCAACCAGTGGAGTGTTATTGCATCGATGCACGAGCAGAGGAGCGACGCCAGCTGCACGGCACTCCACGAAAAGGTGGGTGCGCTGAAAAAGCAGCATTGCTAATTTGACTTTCTACCTGCCTTAAACAAAACTCCACAGCAAAACCAGAACCCTGTCAGACTGTCAGATGACCTGTTGAAAGAGGGTCAAAAACTCAACAAACAGTAAACTCCAGATAATGTTCTGGAAACCTTCAGGGAATGTTTGCTGAAGAGTAATCAAACAATTACTTAAAGGAAATGTTCCCCGTAGTATTCTTGAGAATTCCTTGAAGCTGCACTGAAAGTTCCCTGAAGGTTCACCAATAGAAAACTTCAGGTTACTGTTTGTGGGGTAGTGTCTAAAACTTATTATCAGTCTGTATCAGAAGAATGTTCTAGTGAGGATTCTGTAAACTAAAGTTAATATGAACCATTTACCTTATGTGCCCATTCATTTTAAGCATGATTATTTGTTGTTTCTCTTGGGGTTCATTTATTTTACTTACAACAGTCAAAGTATATTTTGTACCGGAAATATTGCTGCCAACTCTGGACCAGAAAAGTCTTTAAACGCTGCTCCTTTTGTCTTTAGATTTACATTTGTGGTGGATTGAATGGGTTCGAGTGCCTTCAAACAGCAGAGTGTTACAACCCAAAGACCAACCAGTGGACAGTGATCGCTCCCATGAACTTCCGGCGCAGTGGAACAGGGGTCGTCACATACGCAGATCACATCTACGCAGTAAGTACAGGAAACACAGATGACACTAAACGAGTATATATAATCACAAAAATGGTGGCTCTGCTATAGATTTTAAACTGCTTAGATTTTTAGTTTGCATTCCTACCTGTCTCTGATGCATTCTTTGTAAACACTGCCTGCAGTTCAGCCAGAAACTCCCCAAAGTTTTGTCGAGTGACTGTTGGTCAAAGTATGAGTCATTAATGGCTTCACTGTTGCAAAGAGAAATGCAAAACGTTTAGTATTTTTAAATTTTTTTTAAATGAAATCTCATTATAGGAACAAATTTTTGGCAAATGTTTAAATGAGACATGTAGAATACAGGGATTTTAATTGAATATCCCAATTTTAAGCTTAGAGTTTGCAAAGTTTTCTGACCGATCTGCACATCACAGATGGAAAGGTCAAGGACTGTGTGAAAAATAAATATATGGTGATTCTTTCTGTTCCCTGTTTTTACATTTTCTGACTCATAAATGCTGGAAATCTGCATTTTTTGGCATTTTATTGTGATTTTTTCACTTTTTTTGTGATTCAGGTGGTTGACAATCAGATTTCTATCCTCACCACAACCTCTGAAAAACAATTCTTACATGTTTGATCTATTAATTTCATTCATTAGTGGTTTTTCTGATGCATTTATTAATTATTTAATGGCACAGATGTAGCTGCCTTCTGTTTTGATTTACTGTTGTGTTTGAACTCAGACACACATTGAAGGCCCTTTCTTACATATGTGCTGAGAAACTGGTTTCATGTAAATTCAAACATGTGACCCACTGGTTTTACTTTTCCTCCCACAGGTTGGTGGCTTTGATGGCAGCTCCCGTCTGCGCAGCGCTGAGGCCTACAACCCTCAGACCGATGCTTGGACCACGGTGTCCTCCATGATAACACCCCGCAGCAACTTTGGCATCGAAGTGATTGACAGCCGGATTTTTGTCGTCGGGGGCTATAGCGGCACCACCACCACTTTTAATGTCGAATGCTACGACGCGACAAAGAACCAGTGGTCTCAGGCCTGTGACATGGACGTCTCTCGCAGCGCCCTGAGCTGCTGTGTGGTGTCTGGACTCCCCAACATCGCTGAATACGCCACCCCACGTGAAGTCCTGCCGCTTTCACACTTCGAGGAAGATGCAATGGAGTCAGACGACTTCATCCCAATCTTTTAGTACAGTTCTGCCACCATTCAACACTGGCAAGACTGTAGCATAAACATAAATAAATATTTTTCTTAGCACAACAAACTATTGTTGAACTGAACATCTGTACACAAAACTATTATTCTGACTTTTTAGCTTGTGTAAGACTTTTTTTTGTTCCATGAAAAGAGTGTGGTGTCCAACAGGCAGACGCAGGATCTGATCCAGAACATGCCACAGCAACAATCATCCTTTTCAGTTTAAAAACAAGACCTGTGCTGCTCTCAAAGAGAAGCTGATTAAAAAATTAAGGCTCTGCTTTCTATAGATTTTAATCTACATACATTTTTAATTTGCATTCATACTCGTCTCCTATCCGTTCTGTGTAAACACTGCCTGCAGTTCAGCCAAAAAGTCCCTGAATTTTGGTCAAATGGCTGTTGGCCCGTAAGATGCACATAAATACAATAAATACAATGCCTGGCCAAAAAAAAGGTCACACCCTGTAATATTTTGTTGGACTGCTTTGAGTATGGCACTCATTTGCTATGGGATCGTTTTGATCAGCTTCTGCAATGTCACAGCATTTATTTCTGTCCAGAGAAGATCTTATATTGGTGATTGAAGAGTCAGACCACTGCACAAAGTCTTCTCCAGCACATCCCAAAGAGTCTCAGTGGGGCTGAGGTCTGGACTCTGTGGAGGCGAATCCACATGTGAAAATGATGTCTCATGCTCCCTGAACCACTCATTCACAATGTGAGCCCCATGAATCCTGGCATCATCATCTCAGAATATGCTCATGCAATCAAGGAATAAAAACTCCATTAATGTAAAGACCTGGTCATTCAGTATATTCAGGTAGTCAGCTGACCTCATTCTTTGGGAACATAATGTTGCTTAACCTGACCAACCCCAGATTATAACCCTAACCTCCACAGGTTAGTAGGCACAAGCCATGATAAGTCCATCACTTCATCCCCCTTTCTTCTTAGCCTGATGAGCCCATCACTTTGGAACAAGGTAAATCTGGACTGATCAGACCAACAGTCAGATGTAGAGTTTGATCCAGGTTGTGCCACTGCAATAATAATCCCTTCATAAGATAAAGGATAAAAGATCTGTGCTGCTCTCAGAGACTTGTGAATGGTTGTGAATCTGACAGTTGATTCACAAAGCTGCCTTTTCCAGCTCTAAACAATTGCTCCTTTGCTCCAAGTAGCACAGAAAGGAAAAACAATAAATCTGTATGAGAAGATGCAAAGCACCGTTTCACCTGATGCATCTCCCTGGAAATCCTGGAAATGCAACCAATTTACAGCAACGTTGAGGAATCTGACATTTATTGTCATTTGCTGTATCGTCCTGAGGCAAACAAACATATTTTGTAGTGTGATGATGAGTGTCCTTGGAGTGCTGTGACACTTGTCTTGATCAGTCTTTGCTAATCACACATCAGCCTTCCAGTTCAACTTAGACCTACTTAGGTGCTGCAGGGGCACTGACAGATGATTTATTTTTCTTCTGTTGATGGAGGCATCACTGCCAACCTTTTTCAGTTTTGGGATTTATCTGTTTTTACTTGAAAATGCAATGATTGAAACTCTGCTTGTTCATATTGTGTCTGATTTCTTCTTGTACAACTGATATTTTTTTTCTGCTCTTGACATTCAGTGCCTATTGCATCTCGGTAAGAAGGAGGAATGTTGTCCTGAATACAGTGAAAAAGGGAAAAGTTTCAGAAGGAGACTCAAAATGAAGAAGTTTCCTCTCACACTCTGGAGACATTTATGGTAGGTTAACTGGTGATTCTAAATTTGCAGTGAGTTGAGTGTGGATGTGAAGGGTCTCTTTGTGTTTGCTTTGTGATGGACTGGTAACCTTGCCTCAGTGTATACATTCATTGACTCATTTTGACAACAGGCACAATGTAGTGTTGGTTTGTGTGTGTTTTGTCAAGTGTGAGTCTCAGTTTCAGTTTCTGTTCAGTCTCGTAGGTTTTTGTGCAATGCTTTTTCACTGTGAACACAGCTTGACTGTTGATATAATGTTTACTCTGACAATAATAAACTGCAGCATCTTCAGCCTGAACATCTCTGATGGTCAGAGTGAAGTCAGAATGTGATCCACATCCTGTAAAACGTTCAGGAATCCCTGTTACTCGCTGACTAGAAAATTGAATTAGAGGTTTAGGAGTTTGTCCATCTCTCTGTTGAAACCAGTGAAGGTCATGGAAGGTCCCTTCATGTACTTTTGGATTAGTCTTACAGGTGATGGTGACAGAATCTCCCAGAGCAGAAGTCACTGATCCAGACTGAGTCACTGTGATCTGACCTCTGGACTCTGAGGATACAGAGACACAAACAGAAAGCAGAGTCATGGTTTTGTGGGCTTCATTTCAGAGGGACGCATGTTGATAGAGGAGTTTGATTCTCTGGACTTTACCTGTGAAGCAGCAGCAGAGGAGAGTCCAGATGAAGATGAAAGTCATGTTTGTGATGAGGAGGATTTCTGTGTCTTCTGTTGTCATGGAGGACAGCTGTCAGTCATCCAGTGTTCAAGTGTCAGGACTATAAAGTCTCCCAGAGCACTGGGAGGTGCTGCTGATGCAAAGTGTCTCTCTATGGAAATAATCTGACTGACTCCAGCAGGGACTTGGATAGTATAATAGTATAATATATTTTAATAATATATTATAAAACCCCTGTCACTCTGATAACATTTATTTTCATGTGAAGCAGCTGTTTGATTCACTGAGACTGTTTGTGTTGAGTTTGTTTGTTTCAGAGTCAGAGAGTCGTGTCTCTCTGCAGTCAGAGGTTTTTGTACGGCGACTCAATCAGTTTGTATCACTGTGGTGGACTTTTGGTGGAGGAACCAGACTGGATGTTGGACATAAGTTTAAACTGTATTTGATACTAAATACAATTATGTAAAATGTACTGAAATTATCTTTTTTCATAGTTTTCATAGAACAAGTTGCCAGATATTTAACTTCATAACTCACAAAACGTGGTCATACAATGTTATAAATTGTCTCCTGGGAACAATAACTCTTAATTTTGAGGGGTTCTAATGAGTAAAGAATGCACGGACACAAACTTTCCTCAGCCATGCGTGTAATGACTAAGAAGAGCCATAAGCTTGCACAACATATTGAAACTCCCCCTACTGGAGCCCTGCTGTTACAATAATGAATGAATGAACACTGGAATGAATTGGATCCCTTCAATTAGCAGAATTCAAGAATCAGAATTTGAAAAATAATACAGCTGGTATTACAGATATTCCAATCCATCACACATAAAGTGATGAAACATGAAAATAATGGAATATTTTATACCGACCGAGAGAATCACTTTAAACAACTCAGAACTGAAAATAGTTTCAGAAAATAAAGTTTTGGGCTTTTTCAAAGCAAAGACTAAATTAAAAAAATGCTAATGCTGAATGCTTGTACTTCAATTAGCTGTTTTGTTTATCATGTGTTGTAGCTGTAAAATATTGTTGAAGGCATAAAGGTCTTAAATGATGAGGATTGGTTTTTGGTTCTGGTTTTGACAAAATTATATTGACTGTATAAAAGGGAAAATGTGAAAAATAATGTGAACAGTGGTAGAATTGTGTTGTATTGTAAAGGGTAAATTAGTCTGAATGTTTGTGTGTCTGAGCAGCTGTTGATTCAGATCAGTTCCTCTTCAGCTGAGGGAGGTTTTTGTACGACGTTGTATCACTGTGTGAACGGGAAGCTTTCACTCTGCTGACAGTAATAAACTCCTGAATCTTCAGCCTGAACCCTACTGATGGTCAAAGTAAAGTCATATCCAGAACGACTTCCACTGAAACGATCAGAAACTCCAGAGTAACGGTTTGAATCATAATAGATCAGGAGTTGTGGAGATTTTCCAGGTTTCTGAAGGTACCACTGCA